>NC_091790.1:134631250-134940000 GCF_041296235.1 Equus asinus | reverse complement strand
TCAATCTTTTTTATCAAGAATGAATATAAAATTATTTAGATAAATACAACTTGGCTTCAATCCATTGATTTTCAGGCACTGCTTATTGTGCTGCCCCATTCTCAGAGCTAGGCAACACTTTAGAGAGCAACTTGCCCAGGAGTTTGAAACCCGGCTTTCCAATTCAGCTTGCTCCCAAGCTGTCCCTTTTTAAACTTCCTTCACATATACGCCTGCCTGTACCATTTCCTTTGCACAAGGGGGTCCATAAATATAAAATAGTTTGAAAATCACTAACTATCCAAGCTTCACAGATGAAGGAACTGGAAGGATGCCACGATTTCTGGACTCCAGGTCAGATCACACGAGAAATAGATAATAAACCCCCTTTCAATATGCTAAATTCTCAATTTCTCTTTCAATGTTGTAATCCCTGCTGTGTCATTATTATTCTGTTTTTCATCCTGGCACAATATTAACATCAGAGCTGGTTATAGATTTATCAGTATTCAGATGTGGAAAAATCAATCATTTACAGAAAGAATGTCAGCATCCAGATGGAGGGCCACAGAGACACTACTGTGGAAAAGAAGTAGAGATTCTTGCCTGTGTTCTCTCTCTTGTTTGATTATCTGTGTGCAGTACCTTTTAATTCAAATAGCTAATATTCCATTAACAACTTACTTTATAGAGTCAGGTAATTATGAATTTCTGTTTGTGACTGGAAAGTTTGGTTCGTTTAAACAAAATAATTACGACCCACTAATCTTCATGGAAGGTTGTTGGCATAATCAAAAGATAACTTAGAAATCCAAAAATGGGTCTGAAGGGTCAAAGAGAAAAAATAAGTAAACTGTATTATATTTTTAATAAACTCATATTCCCTGAAGAAATCTGAATAAATGCTAATAATGTTACACAAATTATTAAATTTCTAAAGATGTCAATGGAATGCAGCTGGGCAAAATTTAGAAGCAGTTTTGTGATGACTCTTCACATTTTGTGATGACTCTATTGCGTGCTTTCTTTCCCTCTCCTCACGTGGCACTAGGGTTTCTCAAACTCTAATGTGCACACAGATCAGCAGGCATCTTGTCAAAATGCAGATTCTGATTCTGTGGGTCTGGATAGAAGCTGGGATTCAGGTGATGCTGCTGGTCCAGGGCCTACACTTTGAGAAGCAAGGCTATTTATATTTCTCTGCTCTGACCCTATGGAGTCTGGAGCCACCTTCACAGGGTTGCCTACATCCATACTGCAGACAATTTTTTTCTCAAACAGTGCTTCCTGACTTTCTAAGGAATAGTGGGTATTGCAGAGGGGATAGTGTGGGGTCTAGAAATAGACTCAACGAATATGGCTAGGACTTTGTACCGCTCTGCTACAGAGTTTCATTTTTATAGGTTTGACATATAGGCTATTGTTTGAAGAAAGAGCTTGAATGCTTCAAAAGGAAAAAAAAATCTGGAAATGAGGGTTCTAGACTTTTCCATCTTCTCTTCTCTTCAAGGAAAGCTAGTACTTGCTGAGAATTTATACCAGGCTAGGCCTATGCAAAGGGATTGTCCAAGGTCACACGTTTGAGAAGCAGTAGGGAGAAGATAGAAGCCTAGGGTATTTCACGTGAACCATGCTTCCCTCCTATCTTGCTGTGTCTGAGCCTCAAGGGTCTAGTGCTCTGCTTTCTCCAATGAGAGCTAAATACTATGAGAAACTTTTCAATATTTGCCAAGGGACTCTGTAAAGAATCAGTGCAGAAAAGAGTTCAACAAATATCATTTCTTTTTCTATATATAAACAATGACAAATTGGAAACTAAAATTTTAAAAATACATACCATTTATAATAGCTCCAAAAACTGAAATACTTAATTATAAATCTAATGACTGTAACTAACATGCTGTGGTTGTTACATGTTCACCTAGAAAATGCTGAAGAAAGAAATCAAAGATCCAAATAAATGAAAAGACATAGTCTGTTCATGGTTTGGAAGACTCAACATAGTAAAGATGTCAATTGTCAATTCTCTCAAAGTGAGCTATAGATTTAAGCAATATCAATCAAAATCCCAGTAGAATTTTTGTAGATATAGACTGGTTGATTCTGAGATTTAAGTGGAAGAGAATAGAAATGACAAGAGCTAAAATAATTTTGAAAAAGA
Source organism: Equus asinus (assembly GCF_041296235.1). Taxonomy (NCBI): domain Eukaryota; kingdom Metazoa; phylum Chordata; class Mammalia; order Perissodactyla; family Equidae; genus Equus; species Equus asinus. The sequence goes on along the minus strand of NC_091790.1, from coordinate 134,937,860 downwards.
ATAAAGTTGGAAGTCTTTGGTGTAAGATTTTTAGGACTTATTATAAAGCTACTAATGAAGACAGTTCGGAATTGATGAGGAGATAGACACATGGATCAATGGAACAAAATAGAGCTCAGAAATAGGTTTATAAAAATACAGATATTTGAGGTCTGACAAAAGCAACTGACAAAAGCAATTCAATGGAGAAAGGATAGTCTTTTCAACAAATGGTTTTAGAACAATTAGCCTGTCATATGTAAAAACATGAACTTGACCCAAACCACACACCTTATGCAAAGATTAGCTCAATGAATTATAGACCTAAGTGTAAAACATAAAACTACAAAACTTTAAGGAGAAAATCTTCATGACCTTGAGTTAGATGATGAATTCTCAGAAATGACACCAAAAATACCATCCATAAAATAAACATTTGACAAATTAGTCTTCATCAAAATTAAAAACTTTGCTGTGTCAAAGACATTGTCAAGAGAATAAAAAGACAAGCTGGAGACTGGGAGAAAATATTCGCTAATCACCTATCTGACAAAGAACTTATATCTAGCATATATAAAGAACTCTCAAAACTCGATAGTAAAACAACAAAAACTCAAATTAAAAATGGGTAAAGGACTTGAAAATACACTTCACCACAAAGGATATAAGGATGGTAAATAAGCACATGAAAAGATGTTCAACATTATTACCCATTAGGGATATGCAAATTCAAACCATGATTCAATACCACTGCATGCCAATTAGAATTGTTAAAATATAAATGCCAACAATACCAAGTGCTGACAAGGATGCAGAGCAACTGGGACTCTCATACATCGCTGATGTAAATGCAAAATGATGCAACCACTCTGAAAAGTGGTGTGGCAGTTTTTTATAAAGTTAACATATGATCCAGCTCTCTTACTCCTGAGTGCCTACCGTGGAGAAATGAAAACTTATGTCTACACAAAAAAACTTCATACGAAAGCTCATAGCAGCTTTACTACTGACAGCAAAAGCCTGAAAACCACTCAGATGTTCTGTATTTTAATAGATGAATGCTTAAACAATGTGATAAATCCATCCAATAGAATACTACTCCACAATGAAAAGGAATACACTATTGATACATGCAACAAATTGGATGAATCACAAAGACAGCATGCTGAGTAAGAGAAATTATCTGAAAAGGTTACATACTGTATGATTCCATTTATATGGCATTCTTGAAAATATGAAACTACAGTGATGGAGAACAGATCCATGGCTAAGGGTAGGGGGAAAGTGTGACTAAAAACGGATAGCATGGGGAACTTTTAGGGAGTGATGGAACTGTACTGTATGCTGTTTATGCTGGTGGTTACATAAATCTATACGTGTTCAAATTCATAGAAATGCACACCGAAAGGAAAGAAAGTCAAACTTACCATATGATAATTAAAAAAATAATACTAATAACAAAAGAAACATTGGTGGAAAACTATATTTTAAAATCTTTCCTATTCTTGTAACAATATTTTCAGAGGTCAAACTAGTTCTGCTCAAAATATTCTTTTTAATATAAAAACGTAAGGGAAAATATAAATGTTATGTTTTGTGGGATTTTTCTGTTCTAATTATGCAGGAAATGGATAGGGAAGCACGTTTCTTGTGAGAAACACAATAGACAGAAAATAGGAGCTCAAGAGATCTCAGAAAACCCTCAACTTTCTTTAGTTGGTTTGTGAGTACAACAGATGACTGTTGTAATGTTCAAATTTGCAAGTGTAAAGGGGCCGAAAGAATTAAGTGCATTACTAGCTGGCCCTCAGCCCAACAGAGAACAGAATGTGTTACTCTTTAGTGACTAGAAATTTTGTGGATGAGCAAGAAGTGAAAGCATTCTACATTTTCAATTACTGATAATATTTATATCCTTTTTCATGAGTCTTCTCTTCCAATGCTATTAAGTCAATAAAGGCAAATAGGGATTACAGTCTTTTCATGAGCATACTTGAATGAAAAGTAATACATTCAAAGGCTAAAATTAGGTTGTCAGTTCATTCCACTTCTCTTGATACCCCCAAACTGGGGATGTGGAGGGTTGGCAATTTGGTACTACTGCCCCCTAGTGTGAGTTGTGAGAATTGTAAGCACAACAAACCTCTAAATCAGGGATCAACAAAAGTATGGTCCACGGCCTGCAAGCTAAGAACGTTTTTGATATTTTTAAAGGGCTGGGTAAAAAACAAAAAAGAACATGTGACCGAGACAATGTGTGTCCCAGAGAGCTTAAAATATTTATTATTTGTCCCTTTATGGAAAAAGAATGCTGATTTCTCCTCTGTTCCTGATTCGAAACAAAACAAAGCTAAAAGAATCTTAGCAAATAGGACTAGATGGCAGCTTCCTCAACCATGTAAAGTGCATCTACGAAAAACCTACAACTAACATCAGACATAATGGTGAAAGTCTGGATGTTTTCCCTCTAAAAGCAGAAAAACGGATGGAAATCCACTCTCTCTACTTCTATTCAGCATTGTGTCCAAAATTCCTGTCAGTTATATAAGGCAAGAAAAAAAATTAAAGGCACTCGGATTGGAAAGGAAGAAGTAAAACTGTCTGTATTTTACACGGATGACCTTATAATCTAAATAGAAAATCCTATGGAAGCTACCCAAAAAATTACAATAAGTGAGTTTAGCACAGTTACAAGATATAATATATAAAAATTACTTGTCAGTCAATATATTAGCAAGACAATTGGAAATTTAATTTTAACATTTTCAATAACATCGAAATATGAAATAGGGATTAACTTGACAAAACACGGCAGAAAGAAATTGAAGATGACCTAAATAAATGGAGAGAGAGACTGTGTTCATGAACTGTAGAAATCAATACTGTTAAAATGTCCTTTTTACCTAAATTGATGTACAGATTCAGTGCAATCCAAGCTGAAATTCCAGCAGGCTCTTTTGGACAACTTGAGAAGGTGATTATGAATTTATATGGACCTCGAACAGCCAAAACATCTTTTTTAAAGGGAAAGTTGTATGAATTACACTACCTCTTAAAGATTTTGAGGATAAATTGAAATATGTTTTTCAGCTCTGTTATCGCATTTTAAGACACACACTGCAAACATAAAGATGAACGATATGTTTAAAGATCATACCATTTTAGAAACTGTTGGAGTAACTAGTAGTATTTAACTTGGAAAAGAAAAGGCTTTATTAAGGAGGTGCAACAACTATATTAAAAAATATAAAGGGCTGTCATAATAGGAGAGATAGCTGACTTATTTTGTGTACCTTCAGAGGGAAGAGCCTGAAGATACAGGAGGTAGAGGCCGACTTGGGCTCGGAACAAGGGAGAACTTGCTAAAATGGAATAGGCTGCTTTGCGAGGTGGTGAACCAACAGTGGCTGGAGAAGTTCGAGTAGATGCTGGAAGCCACTTGCCATGTACGATCTGTTGAAACTAGATCAGTGTTTCTTACAGTGTAGTCTGAGGTCTACTTGCAGAGAGAAGTTGTTAAAAGTTTAATTCTGGAGTCACATCACAGAGTGTAAATTTGAATCTCTGGGCACAGGACCTGGGAATCTGCACTTTAACAACCTCGGCAGGTGATTTTTATATTCATTAAATTTGGAAATTGCTGGTTGAGATGACTGACAGGGATCCTTTTGAATTCAACGAATCTCTGATTTTCCCTTTTCCTTTCCTGAAGTTTTCTTGTTTTGTGTCCATTTTGTTGGGTCAATGTGAGAGTCTCCCTATACTTTGCAATTAATTCTGCATTCCAAACAACCCCATGGCAAATGAAACTTTGGGAAATGTTGAATAGCAAGATGACTCACTGTGTTCATGCATGTGAATGTTATTACGGTAGAGCATCAAGACTGCATACTGATTGCTATCTCTGCTTTAATGCCAGGATTTCAGCAATCTGTGGAACCAACTGTAGCCTAACTTCCAGAAAGAAACACCAAAGGAATGGTCTCACCACAAGGGACATTATGGCCTTGACATAGACCACCTTGGGCTGCTGTCTCAGCTTATTTTCAAAGTCACAACTCTCGGCTACAGAAATCTGCAAGGGAGATCCGTATAGTTCATGAACTTGGGGTTACATCCATAGAAACAATAACATTTTTTATTTTTAAGTTAAAAAAGAAACAAACAACTACCACCTGAAATCCAAATATAGTTTCACGACAGGAAGAAACATACCATTTAGCTACACTGCATATACAATTACACTCGTGGTAAACATTATTTAAACCATCTCTATCCTCACATCATTCCTGGGTATACAACAGCCACAGAAAGGATAGGAGCTCTCTCACAAAAAAATAGGGGATAACTTTGCCATTCAACTCAATTTTATGCACGCACGTTTACCATTGTTGTGTCTCTGGATGAATTAGTTCTTTTTATCTTTATGAAATGAGCACCTTCTTTACCTGTGGTAATACTCTGTCTTGAAGTCAACTTTGTCTGATACTGTTGTAGCTACACCACTTTTATACTTAGTGTGCCCACGGTATATCCTTCTCTATCCTTTAGCTTACGACCTGTATCTTTATATTTGAAGTACCTCTCCTGTAAACAGCATATAGTTTGGGCCTTAGTTTTTGGGTTTTTTTTCCCCCAGTCTGACAATTTCTGCCTCTTAATTGGAGTGTTTAATCTATTCAAATTTCATCAAATTATTGATATAGTTGGGTTTAAGTCTATTTATTTTTTTATTTCTCCCTCTGTTCTTCTGTTTCTGCTTTCTTGTGTTATTTTTGTGGTAATCAAGTAATTTTTAGCATTTTATTCCATCCTTTCCTCTGTTGGCTTCTTACCTCTACCTCTTTATGTCTTTTCCTAGGAATTACTATGCGCATGCTTAACCCATGACAGTCATGTTGAATTAATATTGTACTACTTCATGGGTAACGGAAGTACCTTGCAATAATAGAATTCCTTTCATATCACGGCCCTTTATTGTTGTCATACATTTTACTGCTATATATGTTATAACCCTTTACAATAAACTATTTGCTTTAACTATCAGTTGACTTATAGAGATTTTTTAAAGGAAAAATAGTATTTTATCATTACTCATTTACCATTACTAGTACTCTTCCTTTCTTCCTGTGAATCTGAATTTCCAACTTATATCATTTCCCCTTGGAAGAACTTTTAGCATTTTTAAGATTAATTTTTTAAAATTTAGATATTTAGAAACTTTAGCATTTTTTGTTGTCGCTTCTGCTGGTAAATGTGCTCAGCTTTTATCTGTCTAAAAATGTCTTTATTTCACTTTAATTTTTTTTTTGAGGAAGATTAGCTCTGAGCTAACATCTGCTGCCAATCCTCCTCTTTTTGCTGAGGAAGACTGGCCCTGAGCTAATATCCATCTCTATCCTCCTCTACTTTATATGTGGGACACCTGCCACAGCATGGCTTGACAAGCAGTGTGTAGGTCCACACCCGGGATCCAAACTGGCAAACCCTGGGCCACCAAAGTGGAATGTGTGAATTTAGCTGCTGCACCACCAGAGTGGCCCCTATTTCACTTTAATTTTTAAAGACATTTCACTAGATATAAAATTCTAGATGACAAGTCTTAGAAGATGCCATTGTATTTTCTTCTGGCTTCCATCACTTCTGAAGCCAGCAGTTATTGTAATCATTGTCCCCTATATTTAATGTCTTTTTTCCATGACTGTGTTAAGACTTTTTTATTTACCATTGTTTTTCAGCAGTTTGTCAATGATTTTCTTAGATGTGGTTATCTTAATATTTATCCTTCTGGGGTTCTTAATATTTATCCACTGGGGTTCACTTAATATCCTTGATCCATAGGATGCTGGGTTTATTTTTTAATCAACTTAAAAAATATCGAACTATTATTTTTTAAACTTTTTTTTCTCTCTCTATTCTTTCTCTTCTCCTTCTGGAAATCAGTCTACACCTATATGAATTCACCTGATACTGACTGACATGTCCCTGAGACTCTGTTCATTTTTTTCCCAATCTTTTTTCTCTCTGCATTTCAGTTTGGATGATTTCTATTGATCTGCGTTTGATAGTTTTTTCTGTTTTCTCTATATGCTGTTAATTTTACTAAATGATTTTTTTTTAAAGATTGGCACCTGAGCTAACAACTGTTGCCAATCTTTTTTTTCTGCTTTATCTCCCCAAACCCCCCCATACATAGCTGTATATCCTAGTTGCAGGTCCTTCTAGTTGTGGGATGTGGGACGCCGCCTCAACATGGCCTGATGAGAGGTGCTGTGTCCGTGCCCAGGATCCGAACTCTGGGCCGCCGCAGCGGAGCGCGCGAATGTAACCACTCAGCCATGGAGCCAGCCCCTAAATGATTTTTTTAAATGTCAGATAACGTATTTTTCAGTTTTAGGATTTCCACTTGGTTCCTTTCTGTCTTTAATTCTCTTCTGAAATTCTCCTCTCATAATTCTAACATCTGGGTCACTTGTCAGTCTGTGTCTGTTTTACTGTTCTCCTGACTGTGTGTAACAATAAAAAATTTTTTTGCATGTCTAGCAATTTTTAATTATTGAAATGATACCTTGTAGAGGCTCTGTATCTGTCATCTTATCCTGAAGTGTTCTTATCCTGAATTTTGTTCAAGCAAGCAGTCAAATTACTAACAGATCACCATTAACATCTGGAGGCTTGGTGTTATGCTTTACTGGGTCTATTTTCATTTTCCCTTAGTTCCAGGGTGAACCCATTAGTTCTGTTATATAGTTTTTACTCTTAAGGTCTTTCTGGTGTTTCAGTGGAAAGTCCAAAGGGTTTACCAAGCTCTTCTAACTTGTCAGCACTCAAACTCCAAATTTCCCCTGTGCTTCCGGCAGCTGCAATCTTTCCTCAGCTCTTCCAGGGGCCTAGATGTCATTTTCTCCTTGGGATATCTGGAATCCTACTCATGCCTATACTGCTCAGAAATCAATTAAAGATTTGAAGGGAGTTTATGTGAAGGATTTAGCCCCCTCCTCACCACGGCTTCCTCCTTTCTGGGATCCTCACCCTCAATTTCCAGCCATCTGTCTATCCTACATTCTGTTCTCTGTCCCTTTGGGCCAAAAGTTTTTTTGCTTGAGTTCTAGCACTTTGTATAGTATGCATCCTAGGAATCTCCTTGGGGGCAAACTCCCTTCCTTCAGGGGTCAAGTGCTCCCCTCTTTCTGTCTACTTCTGATCACTCTCCAGTGCCTTCGAATGGTCTTTTTTATATTTCATCCAGTGTCTGCAGCAGCATTAGTCTAACGAAAGATAGTCTTCCCTTGCAGGAACTGGAACCCCAATATGCAGTATTGATGTCAATTACCCTAATTCCTTCACAGTATCTTATTTTTTAGGGACCATTTCTTAGCCCTGGTTCAGGGATTACCACCTAATGGTGTATTGAAACTGCTCCAAACTCCTTGTAACTTTCAAACCAATTATTTTGTGCTACAAACAGCCAATCCAAGTACAAGTTTACAACTTTAATCATTTTCTATTTTTATTTTAAAGGAATATGTTGTATAACAAAACTCAGAAGACGTGTCTAAAACAAAGTACCAACAAACCCAGTGTAACTATTTATAGGTACAATAGCTGTTTCCTGGTATAATTTCCCACTGAATTTTTTTCAAAATGTTCTCCTCTGGGGTCCTCCTCTCCTTCTTCTTTCCTATCTTTTCATTCTCAGATCAGACTTTCCTCCTTTAGAAACTTCCCCTGATCCTCTTTTCCACAATAACATTCCCTAGCTTTATCAATCACAGTTACCATATTGTTTGAATAAATGCAAATTTAAGGCCATACCAGCATCCCACAAGTTTTTCTAGGTACTGTGCTGTGGTCAGTCAGTTCTAAATATTTCATAAGTTCTATTATTATTTCTCCTCTGATTCAAGAATATTTATAAGATTATTTTCATTTCCAAATATATGGGGTTTTGGGGGGCTCTTTTTTGTTGTTGTTGATGTCTATTATTATTTCATTGTAGAAAGAGAATGTGGTCTGTGTTATTGGTTCTTTGGTGTTTCTTTAGGACTTCTTTTGTGGTCAGTGTTCTCAATGTGTACTTGAAAAGAACATGAATTCTCTGCTTGAGGAATACAGGCTTCTGTATGGGTCTCTTTTAGCTGGCCCATTATTTGTGTTGTTCGAAATGTATATATCTTTATCAGTTTTTACTGCTTGATCAGTTTATGAAAAAGGAATGCAAAAATATTTCCCATTAAGATAGATTCGTCAAATTTATTTTATAAGTTAGGAGCCTGTTTTACTTGGAAGACACAGATTCAACATTGCTATCACTTTCCTGTGAATTGCTCTTTAGTCATTAAATCATGACCTTCTTTCTTCCAAACGATGCTATTTGGCCTTAATATTACTTCTCCAGCAGTATTAGTCTACCTGTTTTATCTTTTCCCATCCCTTTCAATCTTTAAGCATCATCATGTTTTAGGTATATCTCTTGTAAACAGCACATACATAGATGGTGTTTCTTTAAAACAATCTGATCTCTACCTTTGGACAAACACGTTCAATCTGTCTACATTTACTGAGGTTACTAATATATCCAGACTTTTTCTACTACATTTTGTTTTTTCTACTTATTATATATTTTCTTAGCTTATTTTTTCTCCTTCCTGCTTCTTCTTAGATCACTCTAGCATTATTTAATCCTTTCTTTTATATGTACTTGTTTGGAAATTATACGTCTTTTTTTTTTCCTATTCTTTGAGTGTTACTCTTACACTTTAAAGGACATACTTGCTTAAAGTCTAAAATGGACCTCTCTCTACCTTCCTCCTGATTAATACAATGAACTTGGAGTTTATAATTTCAGCCTTTCCCCACTCCCTCAGCCCATGTTCTTGTCATCCAGCATTTTAGTTTCTTGTTATTTGAGTAACTCCCTAATTGATCTTTTTATTTTTTTAAACAGTGCTTCTTTAGATTTACAAACATGTTTACAAATTTCTTTGCTCACCATCTCTTCTTGCTTTTTAACTTTGGGCTTAAAATTCCTTTTTCCTAAAGTATATTCATTAATAGTTACTTTGGTAAGGATCTAAAGTTGGCAAACTCTCTCAATCTTTCTTTCTCTGAAAATGCCTTTCTTTATTTCACCCCACACTTGAATAACAATCAAGCTTGGTATATTATTCTAAGTTAATGTTTATTTTCGCTCAGCATTTTGAAGATAGGATTTTGTTATTCTGTGGCATCTATTGTTGCTAATGGGGAGTCTGCTGTCAGCTTAATTTACAGTTCCTATTTAGATAATGATATACGAGTTTATAAAGTTTTCATATTCTTTTATTCTACACATCCCTAAAACAGTGCTTCTTAACCTTTTTTCAAAAGGGAGGCTTACAGAGTTCTGTGAGAATCTGATGGCAGTAGTCACCCCCACATTCCCTTCCATATAAGGTTAGGAGGTTCAGAGACCCCTTGAAGTCTATCTCTCAATCCTGCTATGAGTCTCTGCCTAGACTGCCCCAAAACAAAAGAGTACTCAACAAATATACGTTTGTTAAACTAATTAATTAACAGATGTAAGTCCGGATGGAGGTCTGGATGAATGAAGCAATGAATCCTGGGTACTCCTGGGCCTATGTCATTATTTGAGACATTCTTATATGTTACTCCTGTTAACATTACTGAGAAAGAATATTTCTCAGTCTGTTAATGTGAATGTTATAATTTGAATAGAAAAATGAAATAAATATCATTTCTTAGAGATACATTTCTACTTTAAGGTGACAATTTGATTATTAATAATACTCTATAAAAAAAAGCCAGTGTTTCCTTTTTAAAGTTTCCAAAGCATTTCCACATATATTCTTTTAATTCATTTGATCATCAAATAAATCTAGTGAATTAAAAATTGTTGCCTTCAGGGCCAGCTCCATGGCCTAGTGGTTAAGCTCAGCATGCTCTGCTTTGGCGGCCCAGTTTCAGTTCCCAGGTGTGGATCTACACCACTCTGTTAGTGGCTATGCTGTGCTGGCAACCCACATATTAAAAAATAAAGGAAGATTGGCATAGATGTTAGCTCAAGGCTAATCTTCCTCAGCAAAAAAAAGAAAAAGAATTATTGCTTTTAGTTTTTGCAGCTGAGGAAACCAAAGCCATGGGAGAATTTGAGTGATTTGCTTAAAATTACCCAACCAGATAACTGGTCTCAACTCAGATTTCTGTTCTGTTCTCTCTGATTTCTCTTTGCCTGTTCCTCATTTCTCGTCATTCATTTCCCTTGCCTCACAGGGGCCAGGCAGCGGTGTTAAGTATATGAATACCTCAGCAAGGGCAGCCATATCAACAGGTAGGGCATCCCCAAGCCTCCAGAGGATGGCTTCAGACCTGAGTGGCCCTTAAGTATGTGCCACTTGGACTAAAGAGAAGAGGGAGAAAGGCCTGGAATCTCTAGGACCATGTTGTGTACAGAAGAAGATAGAGTGGGGGATAAACATCCACAGAGACTTCTCCTACCTATGAAATGACCTTGAATGTGACTGCTTCCTCCACCAGGCTCCTTTCGCTGACCCTGTCCTTTCCTCACAAGTCCACACTGCTAGAGTCCTTTCCATTAGACCTACTGTTCACCCTTCTTCCTTACTCTGAACTGCTCTCTAAAATTTAGCACGCATCAGTTAATATTCTTCAAAACATTCATCCCAACTTTTCTCTAGTCTGGTGGCAGTGCAAATTGGTACAACTATTTGGAGAAACTGTTTGGCAGTATCTACCAAAGTTCAAGACCCTCTAACCTACATACCCTACAACTCAGCAATTCCACTCCTAGGTATAGACCCAAGTGAAATGTATGCATATGTTTACCAAGAGATGTGCACAATATTTATAGCAGCTTTTTCCCCCAAACTAGAAACTATCCAAAGACCCATTAACAGTAGAATGATAAATAAATGGCAGTTCATGCCATGGGATACTATACAACAACTAGAATGAACAAATTACTACAATATAGATGAATTTTACAAACATGGCATTATATGAAAGCAGCGAGGCAGAAAAGGGAATAGCTTGTATGGTTTCATTCAAATTTAGTACAAAACAGGTACAGTTAATCTCTGTTGATATAAGTGAGGATAATAGCTACCCTTGGAGGGAGTAAAAATTGGAATAGGGAGACAGGATGCTACAGGGATCCTGGTGATGTTCTACTTCTTGCTTTGGGTGCTGGTTACATGAGAGTATTCCTTTGTAAACAGGACAATTGTGATATATGTATTTTTCTATACATACATTATATATACAATAAGTTAAAATATTTATCTTTACCCACACTGGACAATTTAAATATACATGTCCAAGACTTGGATATACCATACAAATGTACATACTAGTTATGTGTTTGTCCATTATGGATGGATTTGAAAGCCCCAATCCATTCCCTTAAAAAAAAAACCACCAAAGTGAGTCACGAGCTGGGACCAGAGCTGGGACTTCAACTTGCTCATTTCATGAGATGTTATGTCAGTGGCCTCCCACCAAACCACACTGAGATCAGTAAAGGAATTATGTAAATACAATAGCCAGCCCTGAAGAAACAGCAATTATATATCTTAGCAGCTGTGTGCTTCTGTTCATGTTAGATAATTAGCCAGAAAATTGTTTGCATGATTATTTTACGGAGCATTTGGTGATTTAACCATTTAACTCTGAAGGCTTATCCAAAAGTTATTAAACTATTTAAAATGGTAGAGATCACAGTTGCTGCTGTTTCAGCAAGCACAACAAAACCCAAGTGGCTTCAGAATTCCATGGATCTCTTCTGTGCAACCTATCATTGCAGTTGGCAGGTCCGAGCTGACTTTTGCTTTTTAAATTTTATTATTTTCTCTCTGAAAGACATGTATGTCAACTCTTTTAAAATTACATACAACCAAAATGAGTTTGTGGACTTGCCACTGCTCTTTCTGATTAGATGAAAGTATACATGAATCACTGCCTTGGTTATTAAAGCCATGTGCCTCATTCCCCATTTGTGAATAGGAAATACTGAGAAAGAGAAATCAAGAGAGGTTGCAAAGGGAGGGGAAAAGAGAGGTTGTAAAGAAGGGAAAACTGACCTTGGAGATTTGTTTGAAAAATACGTCTGGCCCACCAAAACTATAGCCAAGCTTATAATGTCATAATAACGACATAATGATTTGATGATATGAAGCTTCAATAGGAAATATTTTCTATTCCTTTTATTTGTTTGTTTGTTTGTCTTAAACAAAGAACTTAATTCTGCGTACCTGGCAAGATATTAAACTAAGTCATTGATGGGGGCATGTTGCGTCATTATAGCATTTGGTTTGGGGTCCAAATACTTGTATTCAAGTCCTAACTAGTTCCTCTCATAATGTGTGACCTCTCAGGGCCTCAGTCCTTGCTTCTAAATTGGGAGCACTAGCGGCAATGAGAGTGGTATTTAGAGTTCAGATTGGAATCACACTGCACATGCATATGCGCATCTCAACTCTGCCCTTACTAGCTCTACGACCTTGGGCTTGTCATCATTTAACCACTCTGCATTTCTGGCTAATTTTGACAGAGCCCTGTCTCATCTGGTGGTTGAGGATTAGATGAGTCAATGCATGTCTGGGATCTACTTAGAACTGCCAGGCACAGAATAAGCACTTTATAAGTGAATTCTATTGTTATTTTTACTTCTAACTGTTGTTTGGGAGAATAAAATAACATTGGGTATATGAAAGTGCTAATAAAACTGTAAATCCTAGAAAAGATGATTCCCATAATCCTGTCATTTCCTAAGAATAACCCATTCATGATTCACCAGGGAACAAGTCAGAAGAAATTCTAAATCAAAATTTACTAAAGCATAAGTTCAGGTTAGTGCTCCCTAAGGAAGAAAACCCAACTGCATAGTTGCCATCAATTAATTAAATCTTCTCAGAAAGCCCACTGCAGGCACAGCTCATCTGGAAGAGAGCGACTGAATAGTAAGTCCAGGAAAAAGACAAACAATGGGCAATTATTGCTCAAGAAACAGCGTCTGGCATTTTTAAAACTACCCCTTGGGAGTCTCGACTAATGGATATGGGGTTTCTTTTGGGGTGATATAAATGTTCTGAAACATTGTGGTGATGGTTGCACAGCTCTGTGAATATACTAACACCACCAAATTGCACACTTTAATTGGGCAAATAGTATGCTATGTGAACTATATCTCAATAAAACTGTTATTTGAAAAAAACCACCACGAGTTTCAATTCACATCACGGGTTTCTAGAAAGAAGGAGAGAAATTGAGAAAGAGAGAAAGAAATGCCTCTGGCCTCCCTGGAGTGGAGTGTGGCGCCAAGGCTGAGCCCAGCAGTTCCAGCACTGGCCATCCAAGTGACTGTGGCAGGTACTGCAGACCGTGGCAGCCCAAAATTCCCACAGGACCCTGGGCAGACAGAAAAGAATGCCAATTTCTTTCTTTTTATTTTTCCTCATTTGTTTCTAAATAAGAAAGCAGGATCTGAAAGGAAAAGTTCAACCCCAAGGGTGTGTTTTGTCAGACACAATGGTGGGCTCTCCCTGTGAGACTAGGAGGAAAAAGGACAGGGTGGGACTGTCACGGGGAGATGCCTCAACAGGGCAGGTGTCCCTCCTGAGGACAGGTGTCTGCTGCGTGTGGTACAACTCCCAAGCTCCAATTCATAGGGTCTTTTAAAAAATTTTTTAAGGATTGGCACCTGAACTAACATCTGTTGCCAATCTCTTTTTTTTTTCCTGCTTTTACCTCCCCCAATCCCCCCAGTACACAGTTGTATATTTTTAGTTGTGGGTTCTTCTAGTTGTGGCATGTGGGACGCTGCCTCAGTGTGGCCTGACGAGTGGTGCCATGTCCACGCCTAGGATCCGAACCGGGGAAACCCTGGGCGGCTGAAGTGGAGTGCGCAAACCCAACCACTCAGCCACCGGGCAGGCCCTAGCCAATCTTCTATTTTTTCTTCTACTTTTCCCCAAAGCCCCCCATTACCTACTTGTATATTCTACTTGTAGATCCTTCTGGTTGTGCTATGTGGGACACCACCTCAGCATGGCTTGACGAGTGCTGCCATGTCCACACTCAGGATCCAAATTGGCTAAACCCTGGGCCGCGAAAGCGGAGGGCACGAACTTGGCCAGTCGACCATGCGGCTGGCTCTCATAAGGTCTTTTGAAGAATAAAGCAACGCAGCTCACATCTGGTGGTGGAGGGCCTTCTTCTTGCCTTTCTGATGGTCGCCTTACTTGGGCACCAGGCTAGTCTACCAGTTCAAACACAGGGCTCAGAGCTTAGGGCCCTGCCAGAGGCAAAAGTTAACAATTTCCCATGTAAACCATAAGAAGCCATCCTAAAGAGATCCGCAGACATGAAAAAACAAAAGCTCTGCAAAAAGCCCCCAAAACAAAGCACTGGACTGCAGTCTTAGGGGTGGGAGTAAGGTGGGCATGGGAGAGCCTCTGGAGGCTGGCAGGGGGCCAGTCTGTCCCAATGCCAGCTTGGAGAGCTGTCTGAAAGAGTTCTCTCCCAGTGGGGGTGGAAGGAATTGTTAAAGACAAAATGAGCTTCAGAGACACGCAGAGAGAACAAATCTAGTCTGTGGGCATCTGGGCTCTGTTATGGGGCTGCCTTGTGTGCCTCAAAGTGCATCCTTATGATATATGGCTTTCTGGAGGGATGAACTTTAATTAATAGTATGCTGTCAGTGATTTTAGCCAAAAGTTACAAAAAGGGACAAGTTCTAAAATATTTTAAAAGATAAAACTAGTGGGTAAAAGTTTGAGGAGAAACACAATATTTACATAGTCTCAAAATATCTCCCTACATGATTTTTATTAGTTACAAAGAGAACAATAGCATCATGATTAGGATGGTTTTAATAGCACAAATGGACATTCCTGGTATGATGCATTGAGAAAGAGCCAACGTATATTTTAGGATATTTCTGCCAATTATGTATAACCTAAAAATAGCTATGAGGAAACAGATAAATCCAAATTAAGGGGAATTCTACAAAGTCAATGGTCTACACGCTTCAAAAATGTCAAGATCCTAAAAGACTGGAAAGATGGAAGAAAACTTCAAGATTAAAGGAGAATAAAGGGACAGAAGGCAATGGTTTATCCTGGATTGGATCCTTTTGTCATAAAGTCTGTCATTGGGACAATGGTGAAATTTGAATAAGGTCTGAGGCTTAGATGATAGTGTTGTAGCAGTGTTAATTTTGTGATTATAATAATTGTCCTGTATTTATAGAAAATGCCCTTGTTTTTAGGAAATACTCTGAAGTATTTAGGGCCAAGACACATCATATCTGCAACTTGTTCTCAGATGGTTTTAGAAAATAGTAATGATAATAATTACATGTAATCAGAGAGACAGTAATTAAAAGAATTGTGCTAAAATGTTAACGTTTGTGGAATTTGTGTGAAGGACATATATCCTTTGTACTGTTGTTGCAACTCCTTTGTAAGTTTGACATATTTCAAAATCAACAGTTTTTGAAAACATTAAATTTCCCAGGAAAAAAATGAAATAAATCCTACATGGCCCCTTGGAACGAGCTTTGTCTGTAGAATCCAAAAGGAGGATACAGATTTGGATAAAGTGCTTCTTATGGGGGCTCCCCATGCAGCACTGTATTCCTGCTGGAGCTTTGGAATTCCAGAGAAGTCTCTTCCAGGAGGCCGCTCTGCGGGTAGCTGCACTCATCCCTTCCCCAAAGGGAGCCCAACTGTTTAATGGTTAGGAGAATGTGAAACACTCCCTTGACATTGAACATTTGGAAATAATATCTAACGTGATAGAGAGGCCAGGGACCCTGTCCAAGGAAATTATTTCCCATCCTCCTTCTGTGTAAGGCATCTTGAAGGGCTGTTGTTTTGGATTATTAAGATAATGAGATGCAGATGAGAACTTAAATTACAATGCTATATTCTTGAAATGTTTTCTTACTGTGTCTCAGCTACCTCCTCCTTCTTCTTGTCCAATTTTCTTTTTATCTGTTTTATGTTTATGAGTTCATTAGCTGCTATCCCCAGGACACTGTAGGAAGAACCTTAGGACTTTGTAATTCATCATTTGCCAAATGCTTTTAGGAACTTCTATATAACATTCCCCCCCACTCTGCTGCCCCCGCCTCCTGGAAGTTGTATTTTTAACTAGTGAAAGAAATAAAAGAGAAAGGGAGAGAGGAGATTTAATAAGTAATTTACACCAATACATCTTTTAAGCCTCACACAGTCTTGCAAGGTAGGTGGAATCCTCCACTGACAGAGGGAGTCCAAGGTTCAGTGAGGCTAAGAGGCTGAAGCCACACAAATCACGAGGCACAGAGCAGGGCTTCAACAGCCAGGTTTGTCTAACTTTGAGGCCTGTTCTGTTTCCACTTCACTGTTTAATACTAATGAAATCTAATTTGTTCATTTCTCTTTAAAAATAGCACTTTTTCTAATTGTGGGGTGATTATATATAAAAAAGTACAGAAGACTTAGAAAATACAGAAAAGCTCAATAAAAAAATTCATTAATCCTAATACTCACAGTTAACCTGCATGGTTTAGAAGTCAAGGCTAATTAAAAATAGCACCACATTTATCAGCATTAACAATCCAAATCTGATATTGGGTATCTTTGCTCTTTTAAGTAAATCAACTCTCATAAAAAATGCATTTTAGATGATCCAGACTGAAACTCTCCTTTTTAGGTATGAGATCTCCTCCATCTGGCCAGGATATGGAAACATTAACTTTCTGAACCAAAAAAGAATTTTGACTATATGATCTCAAAGGTCCTTTTTAACTCAAAGGTCTGTGTTTGTGTATATTTGTTTCTCCTGTGCTGCTAACCTGGACTTCTAAACTGGACACTCAACAGTTTTTCTGTATCCAAGAAGGCAGTGATGGAATCTTCTACCCAACGACAAAAGGAAATTTTGAATATGACACTAATCCATCAGTCCTTTCTACATTTCTTGTCTAAACAGCATGCAGGGTGGTTAAGAAAATGGGCTTCGGAGTCAGACACTCTGGGGATCCAGTCTGAGTTCTGCTACTTCCTTGCTGTGAAACGCTGGGCAAGTTGTTAAATCTCTGGAGGCCTCCTTCCTTCTTCCATAACATGGAGGTAATTATAAAGAATAATTGAAGACAATTCACTGAGACAATGTATGCACAGGGTTTTGTACAGTTCCTGACACACGAGAAGCACCTAACAAATAGTTCCTATTGCCAATAAATGCTGGGATTAATGTTAGTACATAGCATCCCACAGTGAAATAAGTGTGGGCCCTGGAGTAAGACTAGAACAGGTCAAATTTTGGCATTGTGTTTCTACTTGCAAGCCATGTGATCTCAGTCAAGTAAAAAACCCTATGCAGTTCGATTTCGTCATTTGTAAATACGATAATAGTGTTTCACATCCAGGTCTGTTTGATGCACAAGCTTATGCTCTCAACTACTACACTGCAGTGGTAAAAATGACACCTGCAGGGCTGATATTCGTGTAGGTCTTTGTAGCAAAAGTGACACCTAGATGAATTCAGTATCAGTAGACACGATAGTAATTGCAGTCGTAGTTGTTATTGCTATAGTCACACTCTTATTCACTATCATGGTCCATTCAGTGTTCTAAAATGGTATTGAAAAATAGAGTTAGGCCTGTTTGGAAGGTGCCTGAGGTCGAACAAACTGGTAGAGACATAGCACTAACAAGGTGCTACTAGCCCAGTCACAAGAACTCCAGCTCAGATTCTCCATCCATTTAATGGTGACACCGGTGGGGGAGAGTAGTGTCATAGCTTTGTTTCTACATAGCCTCCCCAAAAGGAGAAATGACTGTGAAAACCATGAAAGTCTCTTCCAGCCTTTGAGTTCTCAAATTACCTATCAGTGCAATCCTTTAGTTTACCCTGGTTCTGAGCCACTTAACCTCTCTGACCCTGTTTTGTCATCTGCCAAAAGGTGATAATACAACTTACATCTCCAACTCTTGGCAGGGACCACTTACTCCTACATATCCTGAATGCCTAAGACAGTGCCTGTAAGTCTGCACTTGTTGAATGATGAAGAAATGGGGAGGGGGGAGGGAAGAGATCCCTGCCAATGCATCTACCCTCTTACTGTTAAACAAAAATGCAGAGCAGAGGCCCCTCACCAGCTCTATTCCTGCAGCTCCTAATAGAGGAAGGCTCTTTGAGAGTGGGCAATGCTGAGGGTGTCCCCACACACTTAGGTATAGAGAAACCCGGCCTGCAAAGTTTAAAAATGGTGCAAAACTCAGCACCTCTGAATTCCCCATGGGACAGCCAGCTCAGCCTCCCTCCTGTGCTCACCAGACTAGAATCTGATCCCCAGGAGGGGCTATTTAGCTTGACGGTGATGGCAAAGCCCAGTCCCCTTAAGTGTTTCTCCATACTGCCCACCAGCCACCAACTGGGTATTTTCTTTTAGCACCAATGAAATTGTAGCTTCTAGTTTTGTGCTTCCACTCCACATTCTCCCTTCCTCCCCAGTCCACCTCTTCATCATCATTCATTGCCTTTATTAATGGCCTTTCTGTGGGCATTTGGCTGTCTGTGTAAAACAGTGGATCAGCTCCACTCCTGCTCTAACGTGACAGGTAACTGTTCCCCACACAGTCCCTGAGTGTCTTCACCACTGATTTCACGTAGTTACACATACCGCCCCCCCCCCACACACACCATACTTACAATTCACTATTTTCAGCCAAAGGGTGGAGAACTAGTTAATATGCAAATATTAGTAGAGATTGGGAGTACATTAAAGCCTTTTCAGTCCAGATTCTCCTGCCAATTCTTTGGGGTTGGAAGATTCAAAAGCAGATATTTGGAGCGTTTATGCCTAGTGAGTAGGTTGGAAGGAGAAAGGCTGAGACAAAGATCTGGAATCAGGAGCACACCTAGAGTACACCCTGTGAGAGAATCGGGGGAAAGGAAGTGTCTTCAAAGTCATGCTTCTTTGATCCAGACCCAGCATGCTGCTGCCTTTGAGATATTTGCAGTGGGATCCAGATAGTCATCCCTAAAATTGAGCTCAAATAGGAAAGATATTGAAAATAAAGTCATTGTGAGTGACAGCGTTTCTTGAGGCAAAACCTCTCACGCCAGAAAGGAGAATGTGTGTTTCCGTTAGCCCAGGCCAAACAGTTCTCTGGGTGGCATGGGATCGAGGCTTGGGTGTGGCTATGGAGGGACAATTGTCAAGGTCTGAGCCCAGCTGTGCATCCACACTTAGTTTTCTGGAGACAGCCCAGAAGGAGGCGGGTCCTGTGGGCGACCCCTGCTGGTTGGACTTCACACTCCTATCACCGTGCAGTAGCATCAGGACAGGAAATTCAGGGAAAAGCAAAATTGACGAGGAAAAAATGCCTTTCCCTTTGTAAGAAAAAAGATTTTCTGTTCAACGGCTTTTAGAGTGTCAGCAATTTCATTATTGATTTCCTATGGCAACGCCTTGGATCACAATGCTTTCATTTCTAATGTGCTCTCATGGTTCTCTTACCCCACCTTTGTCCCCATGGATGGCAGTGCTATTTCCACCCTGATTTCCTAAGAGCATATTTCCTGTTCTTACTCTAGTGTGAAATGACAGTTTTCTTTTTGGCTGGGTTTCCAGGGAGCCGGAAATGCTGCTGTCTGACTTCTTGAACTAACGAGTTCACTGTTGGGACAGCACAAAAAAAGACTAGTGCTTGGGACGTCTTGGCTTACATTCGAAGGGTGTTGTTTATGAGAGCGCCTTAAACAGTGATCAGAGGAAGACAGCAGAGAGTTATAAAAAGAACTGTGTGTAGTCATTCGGGGTGGAGAGATGGCAAAAGCTTAAATAGTCTTAGTGAGGAGTCCCTAAACAACATTATTAAAGCTTCAAATGCACAAAGACGCTTAAATAAGTTGATGTTTTAAAGTCTAAGCAAAACTAAACAGAAACTAGTACGAGAAAGTGTTTGAATGAGGAGGTGCTGTACCTGACTTGCAGAAATGACTTTCAAGATCCCAGAGATGGGGAGAGTGGGAATTGCTCTTTTTAAGGTTTTAGAAATTTTCATCTTGCTGTTCTTGTAAAGGGAAAGCAAGTCTGTCCTTGGGAGAACTTGTAAGACAGCCTCCTCTTGAAAAAAAAATGTTCTGAAAACAGTTAAGTGCCACAAAACTTTGAAAGAACTAAGATCAACTTGGTATTTGACAAAGCTAATATAAGAATGGTAATCAATCCCTTGGCAATGGAAATTTTAAATTTAAAATAAGCTTCAACAAAGCCTTTGAACCTTCAAACACTTTATCTTTAAGAAATTAATGGGTCCCTGAAGAAGTCACATTTCCTTTTCTGTTTCTGTAATATATACTTCAATTACATTAATCAACAATGCAGCAAAATAACTGACACCAAGCAACTTCCAAGTCGCATTTCCAACTGCTCCTTTTCTTCAGCAGAGACTTCGCATGTGAAGATGGCTAATTGAAGTTTATATAAGCATGAATAAATATTTGGTGAAGCTGGATTTTCCCATCCTGTTGTCACCCTCTGCTCACCCCAGAATGGTTTCCCATCCTTTTTTTCTCTCCTGTCATATGTGTTGAGTGTGATAAACTGTCTTTCTGAGGGAGATATTATGTAAACCTTCCTTCTGCAGTATCTATGAAGATGCTGAAACACCCGTCAGATGTGTCTCCTTTTAAAGCAAATCAGAATTCGTGAGATATTTTGTTTTTCCTCACTGAAAAATCAGCTGAGCTTTTCCCACTTCCCTGTGCACTCCTCTGCTCTGGGCAAAACAAAAATCAAGTTTCCTGACGTTCATCTTTCTAGATGTGATCTTCCTTATACGTTCATTTTCACTTTTGTTGTATTTACCCGCAAATCTATCCCTGGTTTCACTTAACTTTCCTCAGAGAAAGTGACTCCAAGGGCTCTGTTTTTCCCTTGTGGAATGTTCTCTCTCTCTCAGAAATGAAAACATTAAAAATGAAAGGCTCCAAATATCAATTTTACTAGTTTATAGTATCATGCACACACAAAGAAAGAACTTTGATTCTCCGTTTGGGTATTTGCCTCTCTACTTGGGAGTGATCAATATCTGTCCAGCGGGAGGTCGTTTCTCCTTTTGGCTAACGGCCTATAAGAGAACTCCTGACACTTTGCATGCCGCAAAGATGGCTGGCCTTGCTTTGGAGCTCTTTCAGCCCCAGTTGGACATTTCCACATTTACCAACTCCACTTTGCAGGGCATAGATACTAGAGTCCATTTCACAAAGACCCTTGCCTTACATATCATCTTAGAAAACAATCCAACGAATTTACCCCTCCTAAGGTGGATTACCTCTCCCAGGGACTTTTGAATTTTAATGGGGAACATCTTGAGGAAAAGACAAGTTAGTTTCTAAGGTGGAGTTACCTGCACAGGGCAGTGTAAGAGATTTTTTAATAGATTGTGGAATAAGGTCAACCTTTGAGTCATATCAACTCAGCAACTTAAACCCATACATTCACATGCCTTATCCTTTGTAAAGATAATTATGGATTATCAACTATTTCAGAGGTTCTATTATTTACAGTTCAATATACTGCAAGAGAAGTCTATGTAATGAGAGACGTGTTGCATGGTCGATACTTCAATGGTTACTCACCTTGTTTTCAAACCTGCTATCACCAAAGGAGAAATCAGGACATCTGGTACCACACAAACCAACCACCTGTACATGCAGTTCGATTTTTCACTTTCCACATGGGTGTTTTAGTCAAACAGCTAGAGATGTGGGAATTCCCAATTCAGTCCTCAAGACTGGTAGACCTCCCCAGACTCGCCTTGCTGCTCTTTGCTTTACTGGAATCAGACACTTGACTCTCTTCCCTCCAGCTCTTGGAGAGAGAGAAGCACTTTTCAGGAGCTCTTTTTTTCCATGCCATGCATGTCACAAACGTGTGTTTTGGTTACTTTCTTCTATTTAATAAGATTGGCAATATATGTAAAGAGACCAAGCTGGATGAAACTATCTGCCCACACAATTACACGCAAAGAAAACCTGGGTCCAGATCTTCACTAGAATTGGAAACTGGAATTCAGTAAAAGGCCTCTATGTACCGAGGTAGGCTCAGACCATCCCCAGCATTTGCGCATCAAGGAAGGCAATGCTGCATGTTCAGCTAACCAGCTTGGCCACGAGCGAAGCTCAACACTTCTACAGTCTCTGGGAAAATGAGATGTTACATGTTCTTAGCAGGAGCTGACAATTAAGCCAAGTGAACAATCAAGCGAGGCAGGGGAGTGGGAGTTCATGCTGCTTAGCCACATGCCTCAGGTGCTCTGGCGAGTGTGAGGCTGAGGGCCAAACGCTTTCAACCACCCAAGAAGCCGGGAATCCTAAATTCTACAACCCTATGGCATGCGATGCTGTTTATTATCGTGGAGACTGCCCTGTTCCTTCCAACTATTTCCTCTGGTATGATAAGGATTTTGTGAGGTGCCAGGGGAGATATAATTCATTAGAATCGAGTAATGATTTGTAATATTTAAACTATTCCATTAAACCAGGAAGCAGGTCAGAAACTAACCCTTAAATACAGCCAAGGGAGAAAGTCAGCCCAGCAGCTTAAAATATATATCCTTTGCAGGAAGCATGGAGCAGATAATTAGCTGTAATTTCTGCAACTGCCATCAGGAAGCTTTATTTTTTGGCCGATAGGCCGTGTTATCTCCTGATGGCCTGGGAAACCAAATCCTAGGGTTACATTCCTGGCTCCTGCATGGACCCTCCTGGGTGGCTTTTGGGGGGAAATTGGACGAAGGAGCAAAGGAAAGGAATGGGCAGGGAGGAGCCGGAGCAGAAGCTGGAGAAGTCATAGGGAGGGATCTGAGTGAGAGCCTCTTTCATTCTTCCGTGAGGAGACTCTGAATGTTGTGAAGGATATTTAAACATATTCTGATTTCCAGTGTGATCATTTCCCCAAGACATTTTTAAGGCTTAATATATTGGGCAAAAGCTATACTCCTTGGCTCCTGCTGGTAGTCGTGGAGGAGGTTAAATGTGCTACTGTTAGAGGATCACTTTTATTTTTGGCTGTTTCAACGAGGATAGATTTTTTTTTCTTCCAGTGGGCAAGTCTCAGTCTGGTAGAGGCATTAAAAATTAGTAAAGGTGGAAATGCTTTGAAACATTTCATCTCTTCTCAAGGAAGCTGAGCAGAGGGGAGGGGAGTCCCTCAGGAAGCCTTACTGTGTGGAAGCATATACACCAACAATGAGATTTTCTTCAATACCTCCTATGGCCTTGATTTTTCCCCTCTAGTCAGGCACCAAAGAGGAAAAATATCCAGCTCTCTTCTGTGTCATTTGATCTAAATCTCCTGACATCCCAGGGGAGGACATGGAGGCTCAGATGGGGGCAATAGCAAAAACAGCAACGTGGCAGTAAATAAATCTGATTTTTGTCAATTCCAGCCACAGCTGGTTCGGTTTGCTGGGAAGTGAGTGTTCTCGCTTTTCTTTTTCTGGAGATTGTCAAATCCTGTCTTGCCTTGCCCTCTGAACCCCTTCCACCAGCTAATCACCTAACAAACAGTTGAACTGACAGAAACCTATGCTGTCCTTAACAAGAGTGACAGTAACTGGCAGAAAAAAAAAAAATTCTCCCTCCCAGTTATTTATCAGACTTCTGCAGTGAATTAAACCTCTTCCCTAATTATTTGAAAAAAAAAAAATTCTGCAGTCTATCCGGGAAAGAAAAGATGTGATTTTAAAGGATTTAATCTTTAAAAATAGTGTCTGCTTAGGCTAGCACCAGAAAAGCCCAAATACCATTTCTCTCTTCTGCTTCATGGGATGAGCTCCCTTTGATGGGGATCACGTTCAGATGTGTATTATACTGATATTCCCCAGATAACACATCTTGAATTACAAACTCAGCCATCTTCCAGGTACTGAGGAGGAGAGGATAAAGCAAGAAGGTGAACAAACACTCATTAGAGGAGAAATGGAAAAGCAAGGAGGCAACTTGCCAGGGACCTCTATCACCAGCATTTATCCTACAGCATCCACAGTACACAAATAATTGCCTCCAAGCCCTGACTTGGTCAGATAAATCTGCTCACTGCCTCATAGAAACAGCCCGAGACCATTTCTCAGAAGGCTCACATCTCTTCCACAGCAGCTGCTCATCTCTAATGTAACAGTTCTGTGCTGTCCTCCAGAGCAGAGCGGCATTGTCCCAGCTATGAATAAATCATTAACCCTATTTTATTAATAAGGCGAAGCTAACAATACTCCCAACCTGGCCCTGCTCTTCCTTTCCAGCAGTGCCTCAGAAACAAGTGCCACACGGCTCTTCCTGTGCGGAGAAAGGCTGTAAGCCTCCAGGATGAGGCTTGCAGGATCTGGGGTGTGAAGCACAAGCCAGCTGTTGGCAGATGAGACCTAACTCTGAAGCCTCAGAGGTTTGCTGCTGATGAGAGAGTCGCCTTTAAAGAGAGAGGCGGTTACCCTGGGATGTCCATTGCTTCCACAGGACCACGGGAGGGGAGGGAGCTATGCAATGTCATGGGGAGAGAGTCTGGGTAACGAGGCAGAGCGGAAGAACAACTTACCTTGGTCTCACTCTTTTATAAAGAAATAACTGAGTTGTTAAAAAATTTTGCTTAAGAAATAATATTTTAATGTCATATCCCCTTAAATGACCTCAAATTGCTCCCTCCACCTTGGAAACAGATGGAAATAGATAAGCTTTGTTTTAGGAAACTTTATCAATATGTAAAGTACCTTGCTATGTCATCATTTTTCTTATACTATTTGCTGAGTTATATTTCTTATCGAACCCAGCCCTCTTTTGGAGACAGATGACAGAAGCCTAAATGAATTTAAACAATAAAAAAAGAGAGACGCTGTTGACCCAGATATTCAAAACCTAAAGAAGTGGGGCAAATTTTAGACATGGGCTGAAACCATGAGTTCAAAGAATGTCATCAGATTGTTCTCTGTCCCTCTAGACTTCATTTTCAAGCAGACTTTTTCACAAGGTGACTCCCACTGGGAGGCTGTTGAGGTTTTTGGACACCCAGCTGCCCTCTGGACTGGCTGAGGAAAGGACTTTACTACTTGACACTTCCACATGAACTCTGATGAGGAACTCGATCTCTGGAACTCCTGAGCATGCCCAACCTGCTCTTCTCCGAGTCTCCCTACTCAGCCAATGACAATCAACATCCACCCAGGGCTCCACCAGGAACCCTGGAGCCATTGTTTGTTCCTCTCTTCCTTTCACCTCTGCTCCAATCCACCAGCAAGTCCTATCAGCTCTATCTTCCGAATGTATTTGGGTCCAACGAGTTGTCACCATTTCTGTTACTACCACCCTCTTCTGAGCCACCAGCATCGTTTACCTGGACCAGTGGAGAAGTCACAGGGGAATGACTTGTCTCTCCACTGACCCTCCTACTTCCTTAAAATCCTTTTCCCATGCTTAGCTATGGTGATCATTTTTAAATGATCATAAGTGGGACTGTGTCCTTACCTGCTTAAAATCTTCTAAATTTATTTTCTTGCTGTTCTGAAGGCTAGAATTCTGAAATCAAGGTGTTGGTAGGGTTGGTTCCTTCTGGAAACTCTGAGGGGGAATCTGTTTAAGATCTCTCTCCTCACTTCTGGAGGATGCTAGCAATCCTTGGTGTTCCTTAGTTTGCAGGCTCATCACTCCAGTCGCTGCATCTGTCATCCCATGCACTTCTTCCTGTGTGTCTCTATGTCCAAATCTCCCTCTTATAAGGGTACCAGTCATTGGATTAGGGCCCACCTAAACCAGTATGACCTCATCTTAACTTGATTACATCTGCAAAGATCCTATTTCCAAAGAAAGTCACTACACAAGTGCCAGGGGTTAAGACTTAAGTATACGTTTTGGGGAGACACAATTCAACTCAGTACAGTATGCCTTCTGGCCTCCCCAAAACTCAAATCTGTCCCATGGACAAAATATATTCACCTCCTCCCCAACTCCTTAGAAGTTTTAATCTATTCTCGCATTAACTCTAAGTCTAAAATCTCATCTAAATATAATCAACTCAAAAAGTCCTATCTCATCTTCTAAATCATTTAAATCAGGTATGGGTGAGACTCTGGGCATAGTGCATACTGTAGCAAAGTTCCTCTCTATCTGTCGACCTGTGAACTTAGAAAACAAGTTTTCGGCTTCCAAAATACAACGGTGGGACAGGCAAATGATAGGCATTCCCACTCCAAAAGATAGAGATTGGGAGGATAAAAGGGGTCATAGATCCCAAACAAGCCTGAAACTCAGGGAGAATTCCATTAGGTTTCAAGGGCCAAAAATAATCCTCTGTGGCTCGGTGCTTTGTCTCTTGGGCTGGCTGCCCAGGAGAAGCCCAACCCTCAGGAAATTGCCAGAGGGCATGGCTCCCTTGGAGATGAGGCTGAAGGGAGGTTAGCACACACCGAAAGGTGAAAATGGAAAATATCTGAAAATGAACTACTCATTTTTACGTGTTCCTGAGGATGAAACCTGAGGAGGGTCCATTGTACTGGCTTCAGTCATATCTGCAGCTGCAAACACTCTGGCAGCCCCAGAGCTGCCCTGGAACCTAGGAGAAGTGAAGGGAGAGAAAGACTTGCAGCAGTAAGTTGCAGCTCTGGTAAGCTGTTTATGATTGAGGTTAAGGGATAAGCAAGGCCAACTTTATGGGTATGTAACCTGCACAATTGCACAAGGCCTCAGACTCAGAAGGGCCCCACAATTGGTTTAATGTTCTTTTGTCACCATCTTGAAATTCCTAATATTTGAACAAGGAGCCCCACATTTTAATTTTACGCTGGGCCGCCCAAATTATGTCGCTTGTCCTGAGTGTAATAACTGCCCTGCAGTTATATATAACAACTTTGTATATACATAAGAAAAAACAAGATGTATCAAATTATTGACATTGTTGTTTCTGAGATGTGGGATTAGGATAATTTTTAAGATTTTTTCTTTTTACTTACCTATGTTTTCTAATTTTCTATAATGACCATGTGTGATGTATGTAAGGAAATTTTTTTAAAAAATGTATAAATTATTGATATGGAAATATTGCAAAAATAAATTTCTTAGAAAGTAGCCTTTCCACCTTGAACTCAACTAGAATGAGTCCTATAGGCCTTGCTTTGCCTACTGTGTTTATTGAGAAGACGTACCTATGGGGAGGAAGCTGTGCCAGGCAAGAATGCCTCCCTTGAAGGAAGCAGATGGCAGGAGGGTCCTGAAAGGTGATGTCTTCAAGATCCTCAAGCTGTCTCCACATAGTCTTCCCCGAAGAAAGGAAAGAGGAACATACCTCCAACACTTACAACCTGTTACTTTATGAAAACCTAGTGCTGATTTGTTTCTGTCCCAGATTGCCAGTCTGCTGTAGAAGAAAACCATATGGCTCTACGAATGGGCCACACTACACGTTTATGAGGTCAACATCAGCTGGGCCCAGTGCTTCTCAGCATGCCATGTCCCTTTATTTGGAACCATTTCCCATTTTCCACAGCATATGCCAAACTTAACACTGCCCTTCTCAACCCTGAGTAAACAATCATTCTTCTAACTATGTCAAGAAAATGAAGGGCATTCAGTAAAGATTCCACAGCCTCTTTTTCAAGCTTTTCTTTACTTTATAATGTCTCCCTTTCCTCCCACTTCTGACAAGAAATAGGTCACCAAGGGTAAATGAGATATTGATAGAATTCTTTCAAGCCACCGAGAGACAGAGAATTATTTGACAGCCACTGAATCTGTCAAAATCCTAGTGAGAATATGCCAACAAATATGGAAATCAAAACAATGTCTACAGACTGGAAACGCTCACTATATATCCCAATGCCCAAGAAAGGAGATGCCAAGGAGTGCAGGGATTATAGGACCACTGTTCTAATTTCCCATGCAAGAAAAGTGATGCTCAAGGTGCTGCAACAAAAGCTTTTACCTTAAACGGAGCAAGAAATGCTGGGTGTTCAAGCTGAATTTTGAAAAGGGAGAGACACATGAAATCTAATTGTGGTTATTCATTGGCTACGGGAATGCTACACAGAACTTAGAAGAAGGTTAGTCTATGTTTTATAGACTACAGTAAAGCCTTTGACTGCGTGGATCATGAAAAGCTATGGGCTGCTCTATAAGAAATGGGCATGCCTCAGCACTTGATTGTCCTGATGAGTAACCTGTATTATGGACAAGAAGCCACAGTCAAGACAGAATGTGGAGAGACAGAATGGTTTCCTATAAGCAAAAGTGCCAGACAAGGGTGCATTTTATCTCCCTATCTGTTTAATCTGTATGCAGAACATACCATACAAAGACTGGCCTAGACTCAAGTGGAGGAGGAGTGAAAATTGGTGGAAGAAATATCAGCAATCTAAGACATGCAAACAACATCATCTTACTGGCAGAAAGCAGCAATGAGTTGAAATGACTTCTGAGAAAAGGCCAAGAAGAAAGTGCCAAAGCAGGACTGCATTTGAAAGTCAAGAAGACAAAAATCATGACTACAGAAGAACTACACAGCTTTAATGTAGACAATGAAGAGGTTGAAATTGTTAAAGAGTTTGTTTACCTTGGTTCAATCATCAATTTAAATGGAGACTGAAGCCCAGAAATCAAGAGAAGATGGAGACTTAGAAGGACAGCAATGAAAGAATTAAGAAAGATCATCAAGAGTAAGGCAGTGTCATTAGAAACCAAGGCCAGGATTATCCACACCCTTGTATTTCCAATTACTATGCACAGGTGCAAAGGCTGGACAGGGAAGAAGGCTGACAGGAAAAGACTGATTCATTTGAAATATGGTGTTGGAGGAGAGCTCTACAGATACACTGGACTGCCAGAAAGACGAACGAGTGGGTTCTAGAGCAAATTAAGCCTGAACTATTGCTTGGAGGCAAAAATGACAAAACTGAGGCTGTCCTACTTTGGGAACATTGTGAGAAGGCAGAATTCTTTGGAAAAGACAATAATGCTAGGAAAAGTAGAAGGCAACAGGAAAAGAGGAGGACCAAATATGAGATGTATTGACTCCACAAAGGAATCCATAGGCACGAGTTTACAGGACCTGAGTAGGGCTGTTGAGGACAGGACATTGTGGACATCACTCATTCATAGGGTTGCCAGGATTTGGACCCAACTTGATGGCACATAACAACAACAGCCTCTAACTTCTACCTCTTAACTTCCAAATGAATAAGGCCCTGTTTCTTTTTTCATATAATAACATAACGCCGTACGTACCTGGAGTACATTTACAGGATGAGAATACAAGGGTACAGAAAGAATGAGAAACCCAAGGTCACTCTTATACAGTTCTTTGTCATGGAATATGTTTTTCGGGATTAGAAAAAAATCCCTATTCATGCATGGTATAACTTTCTGTACTTTGTGGGTAACTGATGCTTTATATGCTAGCTAACATCGTTTAATCTGTTTATGAATTAGCTCTTTTTGTCTGCCTAAGCTCAGAGCTCACTTTCCCTATCTTTTTGTCACTGGTATTACCTTGCCTGTCTATGGTAGCCAGTCTCCAAAGGTGGCCCCCAATGAGCCATACCTCCAAGGATTCATGGCTTTGTGTAGTCCCCATCTTTTGAATCTAGGCTGGCCCTGTGACTCGCTTAAACCAATAGAACGTGATGGCAGTGACACCAGGCCAGTCTGGGTCTAAGCCTTCAGAAGACCTGGCAGCTTTTGCTTTTGCATTCTTGAGATTCAGATTGAAGAAGCTCATTTAAAGAATCCCAAGCTAGCACCATAGTGAGACCATATGGAGATAGAAAGAAAGATGTCTCAGCCTTCCAGCCAACCCTGCCAACACTTGAGACAAGTGGAATCATTTTGTTGATCAAGTTCAAGCCACTTTCTCTCATCATGTCAGAGACTCCAAGAGAAGAACTGCCCAACTGACCCCAATCAACTCACAAAATTATAAGAAATAATAAAATTCTTGTTTTAAGCTCCTAGGTTTTGGGATGATTTGTCAAGCCGTAATAGATAACTAAGACACTAACTCTCTTCACCAATCTCCTCCTGGTGGTGTGACAACACCCCCATCACCTCTACTACCAAGTCTATGACAGGCACACATAGGCAGTCAACATATTGAATAAAGGAATTCCAAGTGGATAGAATTCCAAAATGTATCTGTGCTTGCAGAGTTTCAATTTCTTTTCACAAGTTTGTTCCCAATCTTTTAAGGCCCAGCCATGGACTGCCATTCAGACATTTGCCAATGATCCTATAATTTTGGCAGTTGTATTTTGCCTGAAATTTCTGTGGACCTCATTTATATTTAAACTACTTCAAAATAGATATAGTAGTTGTGGTCTAAAACACAGAACGTTGTTTAAAATTAACGTGTTTTGATTGCTGTGAATGCCTTGTCTAATACTGAGGTAACTCACAAATGACATTATGGAACCATTCTTCCAGGGTTTCAGGCTATTCTGTAAGTACATTATTTCTAGCAATGTATTGCCAACTTTTGAAAGTAATAGTCTACAGTGCGTGCCAGGGGGGAATGTCAATTTGAAAGATTGAAAGAACAGGATAAGGAAACACCAAATTTATTAGCGTTTTGAGATATCAAAATCTTTGCGAAATTTCAAACACCATCAATTTCCTCAGGCCTATACATACCAATGCAGTAACATTACAAATCAGAGTTCAAAGGCTCTTGCCTGCAGAAATACTTCCAAGGAATGTCTAGTGAGTCCCCAGTGAGGGTCTCATGTCCACTCTAGTGGGTGCTCCCACTTCCCTGCCACCTTCCCCTGGGCATCTGACAGTACTGCCATAACTTCCCAGAAGAGATGCACCAGAACTCTCCACAGCCCAAACCATCCAGTGTTCTGTTTCATTTTATATTCTGTTAGGTACATATAGCTATGCTCCTTGGGCACAAAATTTTGTAAAGTTTTTCTGAAACAAATCTTTCAAATTTACCCACTGCTTCCTTGCTTACCACAGGACTCACAAATAAACTCATTGGGCTCAGAGAGAATTCATCTTCACAGACACTAAGTGACAGACACCATTCCGTCCTCGTAATACTGAAGTTTTAATACTAGGTCACAATTTTTAAGCTTCCTATCCCCTTCAGAAGAGGCTTTCCTTCTTCTGGTAGAATCTTCTAGCAGGCCTACTCCATCAGCTCAGAAATGCCCAGCCAGTCTGAGTTGTAATCATGTACCAACTGAGGTTCAAAGTGGTCTCCCACCACAAAAACATAGCAAATAATTTCATGAGACTCTGAAGAGCTGAAATGTAGGCATAGTTGACTAATATTCCCTTAGTGGGGAATGCAAAGAATATGGAAGTGGGAAGCCAGAGGCTGGATGTATTCCTTACTCACTCACTCACTTTTTGGATAACTTGCGTAAGTTAGTGGACCTCTCGAGCCTCAGTTCCTAGATGATTCCAGTGATATCGACCCATAATTCTGCCTGATGATTAAGTAGACATGGGTTTTCCTTCTCTACATGCAGAGAACACCCATCCTGAAGAGGGAATGTAGACTTGATGAAGCCATAAAAGACTCCTTTCTCACCAAAATAACACAAGGCCTGATGATGCAGGGGAAACAGGTGGACAGCCTTGTCCTTGGAAGTTTGGCATGGAAACAGCAAAGCAACAAAATGCAAGTGCAAGGCAGAAAACCTTGGCTTTCTTTTGCAAAACAAGATGCAGAAAAAAAAGATGAGAAAGCAATATTCTATTGAAACAAACAAAAGATAACTTTTCCTGAGCTTCCTGTTGGGCTAAGACAGGACATTCTTTTTAGGATTAAGATGGACAAAACCCATTCACTTATATGGCATGAAATGAAGGCCTCCTCTTAAGACTGAAGAAAAGCCCACTTTATCTCCCCAAGGCCAGAAGGATGCTATATTATAAAAATAGCAGCTTACACATGGATAATTTACTACAGGCCAGATATCAAGCTAAGCATTTTACATGTATTAATACACTTAATCACGACATCAACCCCATGGTGTAATATTACTATGGGTCATTCCCATTTTAAAGATGAGAAAACTGAGGCATGAAAAGGTTTAGTAACTTGCCCAAGATCCACAGCTAATAAGTTGCAGAAGCAGGATTGGAATTTAGGCAATCTGGGCAAGAGAACTTAAATCATGTGGCACCAGGGTTTCTCAACTTCTGCACTAGTGATACTCTGGGCTGGATAACTCCTTGTTTTGGGGGGTTGGCCTGTGCATTGTGGGATGGTTAGCAGCATAGCTTGCCTCTACCTATTAGATACCAGTGGCACCTCCAAGTTGAGACAATAAAAAAATGTTTCCAGACATGGTCAAAATCCACCCTCGCCCCCATGCCCATTGAGAACCATTGTTTGGTACTACAAGTCCCCACAGTCTGACAGTGGCTTCTATCACAGCTCAGATCAGCAGTTCCTGTCCTCAAATTCCTTGAGATTATAAAGTAGATTATGTGTAGGCACTAAACGAGTTAATGTAGGTATGATGCTGAAGAAAGCTCCATGCACATAGCAGGCACTAATGTAGATATTAGCTATTATTATTGCTGTTTTTGTTATTGTCATCCTGACAAGAAAGGCAGCAGAATAGTGTGGAAAGGAGGCTGTGGAGGACAACTGGAGATTTGGGAAGTAATTCTCCTCACTCTTGGATAATCAAAACCAGGGCTCCAGTGTGGAAGTTCCAACCATCAGTGACCAATTCAAGCAGCCGTGCCAGCAGTGGGAGCTTTATAAATGCAATCAAAACATGAGTCTTGTCCAAGAAGAAAATAAAATCATCTGGAAAAAATTAATTGCTTTCAGTGAGTTTTCATTAAAAAGTCATTCTGAGGATGTGATAACTTTCCTATTTTTTCAATTAGTCCTTTTCTCCCACCTTGATGCAGTCAAGCCACTGGGCTGACTGAAGAACACACATCATGTCAAACAGGCAATGGCTTGAGAAAGAGAAAGGGTAAGCCTGCATAGGAGCAAGAGAAGAAGACCAGGTTGATGGATAAAAGGGCAAAACACTAAAGGAAATCATCATATTTTGTTGCGCAATTGTTCATAATGAGTCTACAAGTAGGTATCCATCTTTAACTGGTGACAGAGAAAAAGGGAAACCATAAGTCAAGGAGGCTGGAGTATTAATACACCTGTATGAGGTAAGCATTGGGACTCATTCCAGAAATAACCACAAAGGCTTTCAAGAGACGCTGCTGTGCTGAGATGACAAGGCATACCACCCCAGAAGACAGTTTGTGAGCTACTAGGTAAAACCCACCCTAAGCCTTCACAGCTAAAACTAAGACTGACAGACAGCCAGGGTTCAATGGCTTCAGCTGCTTTAAAGCAAGAAATGTCCAAAATTCAGGGAGCATGAGAACATAGCGTAGGCACAAAGATTTTGCCACTATCATTAAACGCATTGTGTCAGCTTGGTAATGCTTACAGACTCAGAAAAGCCACATTGGTGTTCACGGGTCAGGGTTGTGAACAGATTTATTCACTGCAGTGAAACTACTACTCTTCTGTATGCCCACTTAACTTCCCTGTGTCTCAATTTCCTTATCTGGAATCACAGACATGTTGTACATGGTTTTACCTTTTCCTCATATAATATTTAATTTAATTATCATAACACCTTGAGAGGTGGGTATTATTGTCCTTAATTAAGAGGTAAAATTGAGGCTCTGAGAGGTTAAGTTACTTCTTTAAAGTCCCATAAACTGTCCTAGGTACACCAGGTTCTAATTTCCTTCTGCATAATAAAACAAGACAGAAGGAAAGACAAGAAAAATTATACCACTGGAAGGCAGTTCAATAAGGACCATTCAGATAGGGAGAAGAGCCAAAATTGTCTGCAGGATTATTTTAGAACAGGACATGGGTTCTCAATGCAGGAAAAATGATTTTTTTACAGCCATGTAGCCTATCTCAAGGCACATGTTTTTTGAATTTACTAACATTTTAAAAATTTTGCTTTTACATGAAAAGCCAAGATTAAATTATTTTCAGAATACGGCATTGGTACACTGAATTATGGAGGCGTCTATGCCTGTGGGCTCTATGGGCTCCGTAAATATTAGTGAAGGGTCCAGATAACAGATGGTGATGGTGGGGGTGCTGGGCTAGTTCTCACGCCTCCTGTTTGCACTCCGAGGGGTTGGCTATGATTTCATGTTTAAAGAACTGAGCTTCATGATACAATATACCAGGCTCTATGATGTATGTCTTCCTGCTACTGAACAATGAACTCCATGCAAACTCATAGCCATACACATACACAAGCACTGGAATCATTAAAAACTAAACTGGCTGAATTTATAAAACTGTTTATTCTGTGTCTGAGTTTCAGTTTTGCCACTGGGACTACATTTTTTCCTTAATATGATTATTTTGCTGATGTCTAAAAAGCCTAGATATGCTGGTTTCTGGGAGCTGCTGTCTCTAATTTTCCCCACACTACTCCAAGATGTCCCATACACTTTAGCCACGATAGCTCCTTCTCCACCTCTTTCCTCATCCACACATGACAGTTTCAGTTCACTTGTCTTCTGTTTATTGATAAGACTATGGAAATGTTTCTTTAGCAATGGGCTAAGAACCTTTGACTCTATATCTGCATATGTCTTCATGGCATATGCCTTCTTATGTAAAGAAGCCTGAATATATATGCTGCCTGCTGCTGGTCAAGGGGTGGGGTATCATTTTCAGACTGAATGGGGAGGAGCTGCTTGGGGCCTCTGTCTTGCATTCACATTACGCTGTCCATAGGAGTCATCTAGCTGTTTAGTAATTTAAACTCCAAAGCAA
This sequence comes from Equus asinus, assembly GCF_041296235.1. NCBI lineage: Eukaryota > Metazoa > Chordata > Mammalia > Perissodactyla > Equidae > Equus > Equus asinus. The sequence continues at coordinate 134,903,038 of NC_091790.1, read as the reverse complement.
ATCCAACACATATGCCTGCCTACAAAGTACCCAAAAGACACCATGCTTACACAGTATAGTTAGCTTGAAACCACAAAATTGTAACTGAAAATCATAAAGAAACTTAAAGAAGTGACCATTCACAATTTTACTTTTTAACAGCAAATAATAACTGAAATCCAGGAACTGTAAAAGGACAATTAATCTGACAGAACCACCCTCTGACCATAGCATTAGTTTTCCTTCTAGAAGACTCTTACATAGTAATTAGATACTTTTTCTCTACCAGAGAAAGGCAGGAAATAAACATACAAACATTACTTTAAAAAAATCCTACCGTGGATGAATCCATGACACTTACCATTAATATGACTTTCTAGAAGATAATATGAGAACACATATCCAAATGTCAAATGTTTATAACTTTCAAATCAACAGATCCACTTCTAGAAATTTATCCTATGGAAGTCGCAAAATGTGTAAAAATGTATCCACAAGTACTTTATAATAATGAAAAAAGAAATCATGTAATTAAGAAGTCATTTGAGAAAATGATGTAAAGCTTAGTTATGGGAATGGGAATTTGGCCATGATACATTTCTAAATTTAAAAAGGGGGGTTTTGAAAGAATATGTGCTTTTTTGCTTATGTTTATGTGTATATATGCATAGAGAAAGTACCTAACGAGGTATTTATGAAAGTACTATAAGAGGGTTATCACTGAGTGGTAAGATTCAAGGTTATTTTCACTTACTTCTTTATACTCTGCATTTCATAAACTACTTTGAAAGAGAATAAAAGTGAAACTATTTAAATTTGAGGGGAAACACATTACAATAGGGGATATACCAATATTAATGCCAATATGAAATAAGTTAAAGTCAACCATCAAAATCTATACCACAGAGTCTCTGGAACCTAGTGTAGTTATTGGAAATCTCTCTATGTTCACCCAAGCCCAGTGATGTGGTGAGGATCAGGGGAAATTGTGACTGTAGAAAAGACCTGGAGCTTTTCCTCTGGTGTCACTCCACACATAGCCTTGTCTCATTGATGATTTAATATTTGCCACCTCTCCCCAACTTCCCCAATACTCATGGACAGGGTGCTAGTGATTAATGGTCTCTCTACTGCCAGAGAGATGAGATACGCTGTCAGGGTAGTGGAGGTGAAAGTGAACAGGGATGTGCTCCACAAGGCAGATGACATCCAAGACAGCCTGCCCATGTACCATGTGCTTACCACATACAGAAATGCATTCACTCATTAGGACATAACTGTACGAGACATTCAAAACAAGTCATTTAGCATCTCATTGCAAAAAATGAGACAGGCAGAGAAACTAAATGAAACCTTTTTGTTTTCCCTCTTTTTCTTTCTTTGGTCCTTTCTCTCTCTCTGTTTGGAAAATTTCAAATATCCCTTATAACTTGCCATATGGGCCAAGCCATCCCTAGAGAGAGATGCTAAGCTTTTCTGAGTAGCAGGTTGTCATATTTAAATTTGAAAGTTGCCTTTTCCCCCTATATTCTGGTCCTGGAAATGGAGTAAGTCTGCTTTGCACACTGTTGGCCAACAATGTGACCAGCATCCAGTCCCTGCCTCCCAATACTTCTCCCAGCATCTCCAATCTGATATGCTGTCTTATTTCTAACCCACCTTGGGCTCAGGCACTCAGCCAGGCATTTGACAGGCCAGTTAAAGCTGCACCCCAAGCAAAGACAGAGCATGTAGATTTTATTTAAAAGGATACATGGGTATCCATTCAAGAGGACATGTTGTCATCCTGGTCAGGCCTGGATCCAATCTGTGTTGGAGAACATGAAAGGACTCCTGGCTACAATAGCAAATCACCATACACTAACGTAATCTAGTTAGGTACACTGCTATTTCTTGTCATTTTGGTTTTATTGTATGAAGGTTGCCATCATTTCACACACATTTTGCAATGAGAAAGGTAGTTCCATTACTACCTGTCTTGTATGGATGGAGGAGCAAGCATTTTATAACTGGGTTTCAACAACTTTGAAGTTACTTCCTTAAATCTCTCTCCACCCTAACTCTATCCTCTTTACACGATCTTCTTTTGTTAAAAATAAATACTATGTCTTTCTCTGTGACATACAAACACACAAAGTCTGGACAAATAGACAGGGGGTTGGAGGCTCTACTTCATTTTGACTTATGAAAATGGAATTAGGAAACTCAAACTATCACTCTTTCAAAGAAATTTTGAGGTAAGCCGTCACTAGATTAATGGGATGTGGGTGAAGTAACAACTCACTCAAAATGTTAGAAACCAGAAGTCATGCAGAGAACCTGCAGCCCCAAGTCTCTACAATTTCCACCACTCACTGATCCTGAGAAGTCCAGCCACTCACTTTCAGACCTGGAATGTGACAGCCAGTGTGAGGAGAGACCAGGGCTTATAGTACTATTAAGTTTGTTGTTGCTGTTGTGTATGTTTTTAACAACATAGCTACTAATGAAGTTATTTTATGAAATGTTCATTTACCTCTATGTTATTGTCATGACACTCAGGAATGGGATGGAAACAACAACTATGCAGTAACTAACTATGTATCTGTTGGATTTTACAGACTTTCTCTCCTCCTTTCAGAAGGGAATTTCTGTTATTCTCACCTCTCAGGTATGTCACAACACGTTTGAAAAATAAAAAGGAGAAATCAAGCAATGGTAATTGGCAACAACATTCACAGATATTAACCCACAGTGCTGAGCCGCACGGATACCAGTGAGATTAGTTCCATTTCAGTTGCAACAACAATAGGAACCAGGCCCACATGTTTGTTTCTTAGTGGAAGTAGTGGACAGATTGCAAAGCAAGGCTCGATTCAATGATCATACAGGAATGAAGCCCTCCTCCCCAAAATCAAAGTGAAAAAATTGCCAGTAGCAGCTTGCCCTGAGTTCTAAGAGTCAGAAGGAATATACTTTTGGCAAAAAGAACCATAGGGAAGCAAAATGAAAATAAATTACTCCAGTTCTAGGCATTCTCTTTGCCTGGGCACTGGCTCCCTTTTACTCAGAGAAGTATGAGTTAAAAAATGAGTAAGGAGTGATGTCTGCATCATAGTGAAATGAGTTGTTCCCTTTGTCTCTCCCCTTTGAGTTACAACTAAATGGACATTCATTAACGAACAGAGGATTTCGTACACAGCACAACAGGACACCTGAGAGATCCACACAGCCATACATCTGAAGGTGGGGGGACTGGATCCCTGGGAAGTAGTAGAACTAGGTGGGCAGACCCTTCTGCCTCTCTGGTGGCAGCAATCTAGGTCACAGGTTCCCATACAGTGACTGGAATGACTGTAAGAGGAGGTGAGGGCAGCCTGGCCTGTGTGTGAATGCTTTCAGAGTTGCAGCCTGATGCTGCAGGAGTACCCACTGTGCCACGGCAGCCCTTCCTGTGGGAATGCTCCCCACCAAGGAGGCCCCACCAAGTGCAGCAGCTCTGTTGAGCCTCCACGAGTTCAGAGCCAGCCCACATGCAAGAGAAAGTGGCCCTCCCCTCCCATCTAGTCTACCAGTTCAGTAAGTCCCCTGCCGAATGCAGTGGTCCCACACTAGAGTGACTTGGCAGCAGAGCACAGAAGCCCCCCCCCGTGTGAGTGTGTGTGACCTGCCAAGCTGCTGCAGCCAGCATGCAAATGCAAAGGGGCCCCACTGGTACAACTTCCAGCAGACAGGGTGGGATCAGAAAACACAGCACCTTCTGCCCCCTCCAGGGGTGGCAGGTGGGATCTGCAACCTGATACTACCACAAATGTGCTAGCAACGGATCAATTCATCAAACACCATGGAGAACTACATTAATACTTCAGAGCAGAAGGAAAATGACAATTCTCTGGAAACAACCCTGAAGTCATAGAAATTTACAATCTAAATGACAGAGAATTCAAAATAGTTGTCATAAAGAAACTCAACTAGTTACAAGAAAACTCAGAAAGACAATTTGACCAGCTAAGGAATAAAATTAATGTGCAGAAGGAATACTTCACCAAAGAGATTGAAACTCAAAAAAAAAAAAAAAACCAGACAGAATTTCTGGATATGAAGAACACAATTAATGAGATTAAAAATAAGCTAGAATTCATAAAAAATAGAGCTGATGTCATGGAGGACAGAATTATTGATTTTGAGGATAAAAATATATAAATGCTTCCAGTAGAGGAGGAGAGAGAACTAAGGTTTTTAAAAAATGAAGAAATTCTTTGAGAAATATCCGACTCAATTAGAAAAAGCCACATAAGGATTATAGGTATATCAGAGGGAGATGAGAGGGAGAAAAGAGCAGAGAGCTTATTCAAAGAAATAATAGCTGAGAACTTCCCAAACCTGGGGAAATAACTTGATTTATAAGTACATGGAGCCAATAGAACTCCTAATTACACCAACGCAAAAAGACCTCTCCAAGGCATATAACAAAACTGGCAAAAGTCAATGACAAATATAAAACATTAAGGTCAACAAGGCAGAAAAAAGTAATCTACAAAGGATCCCCTCTCTGGCTTTCAGTGGACTTCTCAGCAGAAACCTTACAGGCTAGGAGAGAATGGAATGATATATTCAAAATACTGAAAGACAAAATCATTCAACCAAGAAACTCTATCCAGCAAAACTATCCTTCCAATATAATGGAGAAATAAAAGCTTTCCCAGATAAGCAAAAGCTGAGGGAGTTCATCATCACTAGGCCTGGCTTACAAGAAACATTGAAAGGAGCCCTACCATCTGAAACCGAAAGGCAGAGGTTTACAAAACCTTGAGCAAGGAGATAAATAGACAGATAGAATGAGAAAATTGAAGCTCTATATCAGAATAGTTTAGTAAACACTTAATTATAATGCAAAATACAAAGGGAAAGAAAGCATCAAAAATAACTATAAACACTTCAATTCAGTCACAGACTCACAATACAGAAAAGAACAATTTGTAACAACAATAACTCAGAAGGGGAAGGGGAAAGGGATGAAATTTGCTTAGGCTAATGGAGATAAGAGGCTATCAGAAAATGGACTATTTCATCTATGATATCTTTTGTACAAACCTCATGATAACCACTAAGCAAAAAATCAGAGCAGAGCCACCATTCATAAAAAAAGAGAAAACTGAGAAAACCATCACAGAAAACCATTAAACTGAAATGACAGTCAGAAATACAAGGGAAAAGAAACAATGGAAATATAGAACAACTGGAAAACGAGATAAAATGACAATATTAAGCCCACATATATCAATAATCACTCTAAATGCATTGAATTCTCCAATAAAAAGACAGAATGGTGGGATGGATTAAAAAACAAGACCCAACAATATGCTGCCTCCAGGAAACACATCTCAGCTCCAAAAACAAACACAGCTCAGAGTGAAGGGATGGAAGACAATACTTCAAGAAAATGGCAAGCAAAAGAATGCAAGTGGTGCCATACTTATGTCAGACAAAGTAGACTTCAAGATAAAAAAGACAGTAAGAGACAAAGAAGGGCAGTATACGATAAAAAGGACATTCCACCAAGAGGACATAACTCTTATGAATATATATGCATCTAACACAGGAGTTCCAAAGTATATAAAGCAACTACAAACAGACATAAAGGGAGAAATTGACACCAACACAATAATAGTAGGGGACCTCAGTGCTCCACTTACATCAATGGATAGATCATCCAGACAGAAAGTCAACAAGGAAACTGCAGCCTTAAATGAAATAATAAGCAGATGGACTTAACAGATATACATAGAATATTCCATCCCAAAACAGCAGAATACACCTTCTTCTCAAGTGTACATGTAACATTCTCAAAGATAGACCGTATGCTGGGAAACAAGGAAAGCCTTAATAAATTTAAGAAGATTGAAAGCATATCAAGCATCTTTTCTGACCACATGCTATGAAACTAGAAAATAACTATAATAAAAAGGCTGGGAAAGTCACAAATATGTGGAAAACTATATGCCAGCAAATTGGATAACCTAGAAGCAATGGATAAATTATTAGATGCATGCAATCGCCTAAAATTAAATCAAGAAGAAATAGAGAATCTGAATAAACCAATCACAAGCAAAGAGATTGAAACAGTAAACAAAAACTTCCCCCAAAACAAAAGTCTAGGAACAGATGACTTCTCTGGAGAATTCTACTACACATTCAAAGAATATTTAATACCTATCCTTCTTAAACGATTCCAAAAAATTGAAGAAGATGGAATGCTTCCCAACTTATTCTATGAGGCCAACATTACCCTAATACCAAAATCAGACAAGGACAACACAAAGATGGAAAATAACAGGCCAATATTGCTGATGAATATAGGTGCAAAGATCCTCAACAAAATATTGGCAAACCAAACACAGCAATACATTAAAGGGATCATACACGAGGATCAAGTGAGATTTGTACCAGGGATGCAAGGAGGTTCAAAATCTTCAAATCAATCAATGTGATATACCACATTAACAAAATGAGGAATAAGAATCACATGATCATTTCAATAGATGCAGAGAAAGCATTTGACAAGATCCAACATTCTTTTATGATAAAAGCTGTGAATACAATGAGTGTAGAAGGAAAGTACCTAAACATAATAAAGGCCATATATGACAAACCCACAGCCAACATACTTAACAGTGAAAAACTAAAATCATCACTCAGAGAACAGGAACAAGACAAGGGTGCCCACTCTCACCACTCCTATTCAACATAGTACTGGAGGTTTTGGCCAGAGCAATTAGGCAAGAAAAAGAAATAAAAGGTATCCAAATTGGAAAGGAAGAAGTGAACTTCTCACTGTTTGCAGATGACATGATTCTATATAGACAAAACCCTAAAGAATCTATCAGAAAACTATTAGAGATAATCAACAACTGCAGAAGATTTGCAGGGTACAAAATCAACTTACAAAAATCAGTTGCTAGCAGAAAGAAAAGTCAAGAATACAATCCCATTTACAATCACAACAAAAAGAATAAAATATCTAGGAGTAAATTTAACCAAGGAGGTGAAAGACCTATATACTGAAAACTAGAAGACGTTATTGAAAGAAATCGAAGATGACATAAAGAAATGGAAAGATATTCCATGTTCATGGATTGGAAGAATAAACATAGTTAAAATGTCCATATTACCTAGAGCATCCTGTGTATTCAATGCAATCCCAATGACATTTTTCATGGAAATAGGAGAAAGAATCCTAAAATTTATATGGAAAAACAAAAGACCCTGAATAGCCAAAGGAATCCTGAGAAAAAGAACAATGCTGAAGATGTCACAACTCCTGACTTTAAAATATGCTACAAATCTATAGTAATCAAAACAGTATGGTATTGGCACAAAAACAGACATATAGATCAATGGAATAGAATTGAAAGCCTAGAAATAAAACCACTCATCTATGGACAGCTAATCTTCTACAGAGGAGCCAAGAACATATAATGGAGAAAGGAAAGTGTTTTCAATAAATGGTGTTGGGAAAACTGGACGGCCACATGCAAAAGAATGAAAGTAGACCATACTTATACCATACACAAAAATTAACTCAAAATGAATTAAAGACTTGAATGTAAGACCTGAAACCATAAAACTCCTAGAAGAAAATATAGGCAGTACACTCTTTGATATCAGTCTTAGCAGCATCTTTTGGAATACTATGCGTACTCAGGCAAGGGAAACAAAAGAAAAAATAAACAAATGGGACTACATCAGACTAAAAAGCTTCTGCAAGGCAGAGGAAACCATAAACAAAATGCAAAGATAACCCACCCACTGGGAGAAAATATTTGCAAATCATATATCTGACCAGGGGTTAATTTCCAAAATACATAGCTCATAGAACTTAACAAAAAAAGAAACAACCCTATCAAAAAAATGGGCAGAGGATATGAACAGACATTTTTCCAAAGAAGACATACAGATGGCCAACAGGCACATGAAAAGATGTTCAACATCACTAATTATTAGGGAAATGCAAATCAAAATTACAATGAGATATCACTTCACACCCATCAGAATGGCTATAGTTAACAAGACAAAAAATAATAAGTGTTGGAGAGGATATGGAGAAAAGAGAACCTTCATACACTGCTGGTGGGAATACAAGGGGTGCAGCAATTATGGAAAACAGTATGGAGATTTCTCAAAAAATTGAAAATAGAAATATCATATGATCCAGCTATCCTACTACTGGGTATTTATCCAAAGGACATGAAATCAACAACACAAAGAGATCTATGCACCCCTATGTTCACTGCAGCAGTGTTCGCAAGAGCCAAGACATGGAAGCAACCCAAATGCCCATTAATTGATGAATGAGTAAAGAAGATGTGGTATATATACACAATGGAATACTACTCAGCCATAAAAAAGACAAAATTGTCCCATTTGCAACCACATGGATGGACCTTGAGGGTATGATGTTAAGGAAAATAAGCCAAATGGAGAAAGATAAACACTGTATGATTTTGTGTATATGTGGAAGATAAACAAACATATGGATAAAGAGAACAGATTAATGGTTACTAGAAGGGAAGGGGGTGGGCAAAAGGGGTAAAGGGGCACCTTCATATGGTGTTAGATATAAACTAGAGTATTCCTGGTGAGCACGATGCATTCTACACAGAAATTGATATATAATAATGTACACCTGAAATTAACACAATGTTATAAACCAATATGATCTCAATAAAATAATTTTTTTAAATGAGTGAAAATATCCTCAGAAGAATGGATGGTTCAAAAACAAAATAGAATATGTTAAGGGGCCACCTTGGCATGGCTCTGAATGAAACAATTCAGATCTCCCAACCTGGTGTCTATAGTGTAATAAAGGCTTCGGAATCTACCTTGCAGTATTTAAGTTCTTTCTCTTACAATTGAGTCAAAACATGAAGAACTCAAATTGCAGTAGAATTTTCTAAATTAATAGTACCCTGAAAAACAGAAATCAATATTGAGAATTTTTTTAAAAATGAATGTCTATTTAGCTTTTACACCACCCTGAAAACAAGCAACCCTGAAGAGGTCTGTTCACTTGGATTTGATTTGAGAATTTGAAATCTACCTTTTCTGATCTCTGCCAAGTTAATCTCACCCCTGCCTTCCACTCCCGCTCATGGGTCCTTTACTATTTCCTCCCTCCTTTACACCCAAATGCAGAAGTGAAGTGTGAAAAGCTGTTTAAGTACATTAAACTTGCTGAGAAAGGAAACTCTCTAGCCATTTTTTATATTCCGTGATATTAAATTAATTCATCTGAGTTTGCACTAATGACAGTAAATCTCTCGTGCTGACAATCTGTGGTCAATTATCCTTTCTGCAGCCTTTTAATTCTGAAGAACTAGGAAGTGCGTCACTGTTGGAAACTTGTGGCTTGCTAATTCAAAGGAAACAGCCAACCAGCCCGAGCAGCTCTCCAAATGGTGCGCCATGAAGCCCCTCGCCCCCACACAGCTCTCCTAGGGGCCTGCAAATGCTGGGATACTTCTGCTGGAATTTACATGCACAGAGGAAATGATTTAAATAAAGTGGTATGCTATTTATCCCTATAATGAGTAGTTTAACAGCAACAATTAGGAAGGAAATTCTACAAGCCTAAACTCCAGTTACTTATTACTGCCACTGAAAGTCAATTAAAGTATCTAAGTAATTACTGGGATTGGGATCATCTGTCATCCAGCAAATCGTATTAGAGGAAAGTGGCCCCTGGTTTGTTTAGAAAGCATGTGATCTAGTGTTCATCATGTTGGTTGATTTTCGGACATGGGAGCATGAAAGGGGGCTTGGCCCACACATCTGCAGATCTGTTCACCTGCAGGAGCAACAGAAATATTCACTGGATTTTCACCCAACCTCAGCAGTTGTGCAAAGAGCAAGTGTTGGCCAGGAGGTGGGTGTGGAGGTGCCTACTCGGCCAGACCAGTCACCCAGGACATTGCTCTTCAATTCAGGAGCCTCTAGTGGTGCCTTGTTCCTCCTCGTGCTCTTATAACTCCAAGTCCTTGTTCCCTTGCTCACCTCAAGGCCAACCCACTCTGACCACTCCCCAGGACCTCCTTCAGACATCTGGGTCAGCTCACTGTCTCACAAATGTTCTCATCATGATTTGAACCACTTCTGTGCTTTTTCTCAGCCTGTTACTTAAGATGCATTCTTCCCCTCTCTTCTGCCTATCCAAACCCTCTTCAGCCTGCAAGGTTCAGCCAGAGTCCTGACTCCTCCTTCATGCAGAATTCAATACTAGACCTCTCCTTCTATGAATTGCCTATGGAATTGGCAGTTTGTCTCTCAGAGGTTCTCAGATTATGAACACCTAGCAAGGTCTACATCTTAAGTCTCTGCTGCTTGCCTAGAGTCTGGAATACATTTAAGCCTCCTGATCCTTGGGTTCTGAGGTTGCCGTAGTTTAGTCTCACGTTTGGTGAAGTGTTTTAATCAGGCCTAGGAGCCATCCCTTCACTTGTTCACTCCTTCCTTCAGGCAGCAGCATGTTTTGAATGGCTACTCAGAGCAAAACACCAGAACAATGGCTTCTAATTCAGTGCCTCCTGTCCTACCACACTGCCTCAGTGGAAACTGCGTTTGCTCACACCACCCTGCACAGATCAAAGGGTCTCTCAATGTTCATCGTTCCTTCCTTGGCCAATGCTTGTAGGGAAATGGTCATAAAAGCATGTGGAAATATTAAAGAATTGAGCTCACTCCCCTGTGGCTCCACACAGCTCTCCTCAGAGCATTCTCAGACGAAAGCAGAAGACAAACAGAGGAAAATATTTTCAAACGACTTCAGGGTTTACATAGGAGTCAAGTTTGGTTCAAGGGACGGGTAAAACTTGGGTCAGCCAGCTATGTGAGGGTCAGCCAGACATTGGGGTCAGCCGGCCATGTTTGGGTTGAATCAAGAACACTTGCTGTTCTTCACATCCCAGGACAGATATTGGAATTTTAACTTTTCTTCTTGCAGCTTCTTTAAGTTTGGAAAGTTCACTTCATCTTGGAGTGAGGCTTCCCAGAGGCTCTATTTCTCATCCTCCCCTTTCCCAGACTGTCCTTTGGTGGCTCCTGTTCTGCACCTGTGCTGGTTAGACTTCATGTTTCCACTAGCATTTGCCCCCTACATGTTGTGTGTGTAAGAATGAACGTACTGCATGGGTCCAAAGAAACTTACTAGGAAGAACCAAAAAATATGACTGATGGGAAAATCCACAAAATGTTTTCATCAAAGCTTCTCATATTTTCTGTAGAAAATATTGGCCATAATAAAGCCTTGAAAATAGAATGTACTTGGACATCAAACATAAAGGCAAGACTGACAATTTCAGCAACATCAGACATTTCAAAGGACTGCTTAAAACCTTCAATGGCTCAAGCTCTCTTTCGGTAGTCAGCACGTTGCATTGAAACTATTCTACTTGTGTTGTAACACCCACACCACCAGCAATTTGAGTGTAAGTTCTGTACAGGCCAGGATTGTGCTGTGTGTCTCCCTGGTGGCTAGCATGGTGCCTGGCACAGAGTATGCCCTCAACAAATATTTACACAATGAATATTTGGTCACTATCTGGTTATGTAAATACCATATGCTAGGTGTATAGGTTTCAAAATAGCAAGATACACAGTTCCCGTCTTCAGGAAATTCAAGCCCAAGTGCTATGAATCTCAAGCCTGAGTGATCATCAGAATTGCTCAGAAAGCTTTAAAATTACAAATTTCCAGGCCTCACCTCCAAAGATTCTAATTCAGTAGGTCTAAGGTAGAAGCCCAGAATTCTTTTTTTTTTTTTTTTTTTTTGGTGAGGAAGGTTTTCACTGAGCTAACATCCGTGCCAATCTTCCTCTATTTTGTATGTGGGATGCCGCCACAGTATGGTTTGATGAACAGTGTGCAGGTCCATGCCTGGGATGCAAACCCGCAAACCTCGGGCCACCAAAGTGGAGCATATGAACCTAACCACCACAGGACTGGGCCGCCCCAGAATTCTATATTTTTAATAAGTTTCCCAGACACCTCCAATGATCAATCAAATTGGGGACCCTTGGTCTAGTGGGGCATAATCAAGCCTTATGTTTTTACATCTCTTTTCCTACACATGAATTATTTCATATCTATTACCTCACTTGATTCTTATCTCTGAGGGGATAACATCCTGCAGTTTATGAGTAAGGATGTGAAGAACAGAGAGTTCCCAAAGTTGGCGAAGTCAGAGCCTGGATTTGAACCCAGGATTTCCATCCACAAGTTCACCAGTCTTTCCTTCTTGTCAACTCCATTTTGAGTGTTATGACCCAGGTTAGCAATATACCATAGGACACCAGTAAGTGAACAACCAGTGTGTTCAGATCCCTCTTCTAGGTTCTTTGGGAGAGGAAAAATGAAAGAAAAATGCTGCTTTCTTTACTCACCCACTCACCCCTGCAAATAATGGGAAAAGAACAATTGTGGGGACAGGTCCTCTTAATGATGGCAAATAATGAAGGCTATTTCTTTATAGGTGTGTTTTATATGGAAAATGAATAAATAAAAAGACAAAGTCAATCCTAATGGGTGGAATAAGCTTGGTTTATACGCCACATGGTCCCTTGGTAGGGACCACATGGTAAACTAGACAGCAAACAAATACAGTCCTTTCACTGAACATGGCTCATGAACTCAGTCCTCTGGCTTCTCTCTGGATCATTACCTAGTCCACTTTGCTTCACTTTACTATCTGTAGTGTGGTTGAGATAACTCATTGAAGGATTTATCCACTCTTATCATATAATCCAATATGACATTAACAAAGCATTTGACAGCAGACAGATGAAAAGCCAGCTGCCTTTCTAAATTAGTAACAGAGTCAGTCTCATTTTGTAGTTGCAAGCTGCAAGAGAGCAATGTCAGCAGAAGGCACCACCATCTTCTATGCAGGTACATGACCTGAAGCTTTTCCTTGCCACATCCCTGACAGGAAAAGGCCAGGGGTCAGTAGTGTGGACACTGAGTTGTCCCATCATTCAGAGACATGGTCTCTTCAGGCTTTGTCTGAGAGTGAAGCAAGGTTCTAGAAGGGCTTATGTTGATGAAGAAGAAGACGGAGAGGAAGAGGGAGAGGGAAAGGAGGAGGAGGAGGGGGAGAAAGAGGAAGAGGAAGAAGAAAAGAAGAAGGAGGAGGAGGAGGAGAAAAGTCGCTAGAAAAATAAGCAGAAGTAAATGATCTCCTTTAAATTCTGCTTGAAAGTGTTCCTGGGTAGAAGAGCATCTCATGAAGACTTTTTGTTTTTCCTCTCAGAGACAACTTTCTTGTATGTGGTGGCACCAAGTGTTCCCTGAGGAAATTAGGGAAGGGAGGATGGATCAAGAAAGGACTGACATTTGTCTCTAGGTGTTTTTTGATTTCTCCTTTGATTTTTTTGATGACCCTTGGTTGTTCAGTAGCATGTTGTTTAAACTCGACGTTTTTGTGGTTTTTCCCATTTTTCTTGTAATTGATTTCTAGTTTCACACCATTGTGGTTAAAAAAGATGCTCGATATGATTTAAATTTTCTTGAGTTTATTGAGACTTGTTTTGTGGCCTAACATGTGGTCTATCCTAGAGAATGTTCCACGTGTACTTGAGAGAATGTGCATTCTGCTGCTTTTGGATGGAGTGTTCTGTATACATCTAAGTCCATCTGGTCTAATATGTGGTTTAATGCTGACGTTTCTTTATTGACTTTCTGTCCGGATGATCTATCTCTTTGACATCAGTCTAGTGATACTATTTTGGATCTGTCTCCTCGGGCAAGGGCAACAAAAGCAAAAATAAACAAAGGGACCACATTAAACTAAAAAGTTTTTTTACAGTGAAGGAAACCATCAACAAACAAACGACAACCTACTGATTGGGAGAAGATATTTGCAAATCATATATCTGATAAGGGTTTAATATCCAAAATATATAAAGAATTCACACCACTCAACAGCAAAAAACCAAACAAGTAAAAAATGGGCAGGGGATCCGAATAGATATTTTTCCAAAGAAGACATACAGATGGCTAACAGACACATGAAAAATTGATCAACATCACTAATCGTCAGGGAAATGCAAATCAAAACCACAATGGGATATCACCTCACACCCGTCAGCAGGGCTATCATCGAAAAGAAAAGCAATAACAAGTGTTGGCAAGGATGTGAAGAAAAGGGAACACTTGGCTACTGTTGGTGGGAATGTAAATTGGTGCAGCCACTATGGAAAACAGTATGGAGGTTCCTCAAAAAATGAAAAATAGAAGTACTATATGACCCAGCAATTCCACTTCTGGGTATAGATCCAAAGAAAACAAAAACACTAATTCGAAAAGTTATATGCATACCTATTTTTATTGCATCATTATTTACAATAGCCAAGATATGGAAACAACCTAAGCATCTACTGATGAATGAATGGATAAAGAAAATGTGCTGTATACACACACACACACACATGCATGCACGCACCCTCAAGGGAATACTATTTAGCCATAAAAAAGAATGAAATCTTGCCATTTGTGACAACGTGGATGGACCTTGAAGGCATTATGCTGAGTAAAACAAGTCAGACAAAGAAAGTCAAATGCCATATGATTTCACTCATTTGTGGAACATAAGAAAAAAACCAAATGAACAAACAAAATAAAACAAAACAAAACCTCATAGATAGAGAAAACAGATTAGTAGTTACTAGAGGGGAAGTGGGTTGGAGGGTGAGCAAAATTGGTGAAGGGGGTCAACAGCATGGTGATGGATGGTAACTAGACTTGTGAGGTAATCACTTTGTAGTGTATACAGATATCAAATTATAAAGCTGTACACCTGAAACTTACACAGTCTAGAAAAAAAAGACTAACAAATGTGGCTAAGCCATTTATCAGAGCATAGGTACTCAAGGAAAATTACTGATGGCCCTTATTTCTTTACTCAGAATTGGAAATTAACAACTCTGAAAGCGTAGTGTTCTGAAGAAGGTGGCATTCTGTGATGGTTCTCCCTTCACTGTCTCCTGGGTTGGGATTTTCTGGCCTAAGCATGCTAAAATCAGACCTCACTGGTCCAACTGAACTATATACACACATAGACAAATTCAGTTCACTTTTTAAGTAATCACTTTGAGAGGCCACATGCTTGATGAGAACCCTTCTCCTTTTAAAATGAGCTTCACAGCTAATGGTACGTTCATGTCAAACACAAAATACATATTTATTGACATCTATTGTTACATAGCCCAGAACTAGGTGCCACTAGGGCATGATCTCATTCTACAAGTGGCAGCAAAGGTGTCCACGGACCATCCTGGGGAGGTCAGCTTGGCATTTCCCCATGGAAAGGAGTCCAGCTGAGCCCTAGCCATGCCCACTTCCCACTGGACATGCAGACATGATGGGGCATGAGGGGGCTGTGGTAGCCCCTGCAGCCTGTATGAGGATGTGAAAGTCTGAGATTTAGACACTGACTCACACTGTCTCCAAAACCAACAGTTGCTCTTTTTCTGTGGTCAAAGTGTTTCATAGAACTTCTTCAGGAACCAATGCTGCATCCAGAAGCATGAATTATATGACTTTTATGTTGGCCTGGGATTGTCTATGAGGTCTAGCATTTTTATTGGGAAAATTGTATTTTGAAATAAAACCAACCAAAACAAGATCTCTTGCAACTTACCAGAATAGCATCCATGAGAGCAGATCAAAGTGGTCATGCAAATCTTAAAGAATGCACGTGGTGGGCTGGACTGTTCTCAGTGAGAGCTGGCGAGGTTGCCAACTTTGTTGCTTGTGTATTTGGACCAGTCATCTTAGCACCTCGTTAGGAGATCTTATTGTCTTTGTTAAGACAGTTACAGTCATTTGTGCGCCAGAGAAAAGGACAGAGAGATGTGAAATAACATGTCTTGCAAGTGAGGTGATCCACGTTTTTTGGTTTTTGCAATGCTCATGGTCACTGTAGTCTTGATATTAATCTTTGTGTTAGGATTTCACCAGGAAAAACAAACATTCCTGTTACATAACCATCTGCTCTGTAAGGCGAGCATTTTCAGTCAGTTATGTTAAGGGCCTGGGCATTGCTTTAAACAACTTTCTGCTGGAAAGCCTCAGCTGAGACATCCTTTGGCCTGGATGCTGCTGCTAAGCCTCATAGTCTGTGTTAGTATGAAGATAAATTATCTAACCAGGTGCCCGGACATACTGAACCCTTCTATATAGTAACCCAATGTATTACGTATTCATTATAGCGTCAGTCCTAACTTGCTCATCTCTTCTTTATAAGGAGGAGCAAGATATGCCTGTTGATGACATTATTGGTACTTTGAGTGGCCTCCTTAAAATCATTGCATGGTTGTCACGATTGCACGCCTTTAAAGATACCTGTTTAGTCTAGCAAGACTGCCTGTGTCTTTTTGATAAGATGAAAAAGCAATGAATGCAATTTGTCTAATATTCTTAATATTGCTAATATTTTTAATAGTAATGAATAAAGTTTAACCTGTGGGGCTGAACAGCAAACTGGTGAAAGTATCTTCCAAAGAAATGGAAATTTGACAGTTTTTTGAGAAACAAATTTAATTAAAACATTATTCTGTAATGCTGCTACAAAATGAGTTTGAACTTCAGAACACATCTTAAAATGACATTGTTTTCTTAAATAACATTCTCTAGAGAAAAACGTTTTTAAGATTCCATTTTAATTTGGATCAAGAAAAATTAATTTTATTATATTCAAACTATGGTAGTTAACTAAAATGACCTTAGCATCTGGCTGGTTTTTATTTGTATTAACACTGTGTTATTGTATATGCATTTTAAATCTTGATTCCTCCATGAAGAATTAATGTACTAATGACAATTTTAAATGTAAAGAATAAAATGCTTTCTTTCTTTCTTGTGTGAAATAAAAAGACATGTCCCTACACCAGCCATTGGTCAAGAAACTTACTAGTCAAATAAGAATAGAATGTTTTTCACAACATCGTTGCAAATGTTTTTTATTTGGGGGAATTAATTTTGGGAGATTTTTGAAAATAGTCCGAAATGATGTGGAACCAGTTCTGGTAGATAAAGTGGTTATCAACTTTGTAATAACATTTTGGGTGATTGGTAACTATAATGAAAAGACCAATTTTCCTTTTAGCTCAGAGATGACTCTACCAAAGAGAAATTTCGAAAATGTTTGGAGAAAGGGCAGTATCAGCAGAAGACACAACACGTGTGTCCTCATGCATGACTGTCAGCCAGGCGGCTCTCGTTTGAACCTAAAGATCGCGAGAGGTTTTCTTACAAATCATCAGTTCAAGAACAGGATGGGTGAGGTCATGTTTAAAATATCTGCTGTTTAACATGTTTGCTTATCAAAGATGAGAAGTTTTATTTTTAAACAAATAAACATATTCCTTTTTTGTTGTTGTTGCAAACAATACCAGAGTGAAATTATTCTAAGAACACATCTTGGACAAAGAATCTTAAGTGCTTCTTATTTTCTAGGTTTAAAAAAAAATTCCACACACCCAACAGTCCTCTCTACACCTTAGAGATTAATTTCTTGCCACTTTGGGTGATTCCAGTGAAGGCATTCTGGGGTTAATCAGAAGTTTTAATGCAAGGGATACATGGCACGGGAACACTGCTATACACATGCCACGATTAACAAACAAGTGTTTGCTTTATGCATGAGTAACTGAGCTGTCCATTAAAAACATAAAAAAAAAACCTGGAAGCTTGACAAAATCTTTGATTTAAAAGAAGTTGATGTTTGTTGTCTTCATTTATCTGTTAAGGTACATCAAAAGAAATTCCGTCCAAATATATTCATTTTTACAACTTTATTGTGGGTAAAATGGACCTAAAATAGCTGCATGTATTTAAGCATACAATTTAATAAGATTTGTCATATGTAACCATCCATGAAACCATCACCACAATCAGCATAATGAATACACTGTCACCCTCAAAAGCGTCCTCATGCCCGTTTGTAATTCCTCCCTCCCCAGACAACCACTAATTTGCTTTCTGTCACTATAGATTCTGTTAATATAGACTTTTATACAAATGGAATCATACAATATCTACTTTCTTCTGTCTGGCTTCTTTCACTCAGCCTAATTACTTTGAAATTCATCTATCTTATTGTGTATATTAGTGTTTTATTCCTTTTCATTACAGATAATTCTGTTTTTTCCAGTTTATTCCAGATATTTCTATTTATTTTTATTCTTTTCTCTCAAGTGCCTTCAGAACCTCCATTTCGTGGTGATTTAATCAGCAAATATGCAGTGAGTGCCTACTATATGCCAGTCACTGGAACAGATTGCTCAAATTTTTCCTTGCAAAGTCCTCCTACCCTTTCCCATTACCTGAAACCTAGCCTTCTCTGATATCAGGCCCCTGAAAACCCTCTCCAAAGGGAGCTCACCTTCCCCTCCTAAGTTAATGGTGGCATGATAACTGTTAGTAGTACTTGTTGCTGCTTCTAGACCCTTGCCCTCCCATCTATCTGTCTCCAGCAACCCCCCTTGTCTGAGGTCCATGTTATTAATTAATAGTAACCTCTTCCCTCCATTCTTACAGGGGCTACCAAACCCCAGAACAGTGTCCTCCCTTCACAGGGGATTTCATTGCCAAGATTCCAGGCTCCCGTTTTCAACATGTGGTGGCCTTAAAGTATTTATGATGATGATCTTTCTAACACCTTGGCCTCATAGTTCTTTAATCTTTTCAAGCAAAATGACTTTCATTTCACTCCACTTTAAGTGAAACTACACTCTAGACCATATCATACAATCATTTGAAACTTCCACTTCTGATTTCTAAAATTCTGAAACCTATCCAGCTGACCATAGCTTCTTGCCCATCCAAACTTACATCACTTAGGATTAGATTCTCTGAATGTGACAGAAATGCTAAAGTAACAATGGCTTAAACAAGAGAGACGTTCATTTCTCTTGCCTGTAAATGAAATCTGAAGCTAGGCAACTCAGGGCTTATTTGGTGATTCCATGATTAACAGAGGCTCTGTTTGCTTCCAGCTCACTGCCCTGCCATTCTTAGGGTAATAGTTTCATCCTCACGGTCCAATAGGGAAGCTAGAGTTCTGGCCATTACATCCATCTTCTAGGCATTAGGAGAAAGGAAAGAGGAAGAAAAAGCAAAAGGAATATACTAGCTGTCTTTTAAAGAAGGTTTACTAGAAAATGTTACACAATACTTCTGCCTCCCTTCTGTCCAATATTGCTGTGAACTAAAACTACCCCAAAAAATAAAGACTATTTAAAAAAAAAATGGAGTATAAATTAAAAAAAAAAAACCCAAAGCAAAAAACCCACTTCTGCATATATACTATTTGTCAGAACTCAGCCTTAGGGCCACCACCATTGGCAGGGGAATTTGGGAAATGTAGTCTTTATTTCAGGTAGCCACAAGCCCTGGTTAGGACTGGAAGTTCTATTAAAAGGACAATGTAGGAAATGGATGATGGGGAGGCAGTCAGCAGCCTCTGCAACACACGTTCACCCGTCCCTTCCTCTGAGCCTGCTCTTCATTCTAATTAGTAACTGATTCCTCCCAGATCTGCCATCTATCATCTCCCTGCTGGCTTCATTTTCCTCCCTACACAACCCTAAATGGCAAAAACCACCACAGGTAAAGTCAAAATGCAAATAACAAATAGGAAAAAAATACTTGCAATTTAAAGTGCTAACCGCTTTGTTCATAGTTTTTATTTATTTAAATCTTGTACTAAGCTTTTTACAATATATAAAGAGCTCTTAGAAACACTAAGAAAAAGATCAATAGCCTAACAGAAAAATGGACAAAGGACACAAATAGATAGGTCACAGAAAATGATATACAAATGGCACCTAAAGATAATGAAATACTTCTCAACCTCACTCACAACAAGAGAAATGCAAATTAAAACCATCTTGAGAATCCATTTTTGACACTTCAGTTTGGCAAAAGTTAAAAATTGTGATAGCAAACTGGCAGGACTATGGGAAAATAAACACCATTGTGCAATGCTGATAAAAGTATAAATTGGTGGGGGCACCCCATGGCCAAGCAGTTAAGTTCCTTTACTCTCCACTTCGGCAGCCCAAGGATCCCGGGCGCGGACATGGCACTGCTCATCAGGCCATGCTGAGGTGGCGTCCCACATAGCACAGCAAGAAGGACCTGCAACTAGAATGTACAACTATGTACTGGGGCAGGGGATTTAGGGAGAAAAGAAGAAGAGGAAGAAGAAGAAAAAGAAGATTGGCAACAGATGTTAGCTCAGGTACTAATCTTTAAAAAAAGAACAATGTATAAATTGGATCAAATCCCATGGAGGCAATTTGGCAATATCTATCAAAATTACACAGGGAAATCCTTGGAATTCATGCTACAGGATACATTTAGCCATGTGTGAAATGATACATGTACAAAGTTTTTCATCACAGCATTGTTTGTAATAACCAAAACTTTGAAATACTATAAATGTCAATCAATAGAGAACTAATTAAATGAGTTATGGTACATCCACACAATGGAATACTACAGCCCTGTTAAAAGAACAAAGAAACTCTCTCCACAATAATCTGGAAAACTCTCCAAGATGTAATACTAAATGAAAAAATAATGTGCCCAATAATGCGTAAACATGCTACCTTTAGAGTAAGAAAGAGGGAAATAAATCATGTTTGCGTGTATGTGCACAGAAAGTCTCTGGAAGTTTACACAAGAAACTAACAACAATGGTTAACCAAGGATGGATAACTGAAGTCAGAGAGAGATTTCTCACTGCACATCTTTTTATACTTTTTAATTTTTGAACATAGAAATAATTTACCTATTCAAAAAAAATACTGAACAAACCAGTAATAAATTTAGTTTACCAACAACAATAACTAACGCAGATAATAATACCCACATCAAACAATTAGGAAGATCAGGTGATAGCCCAGCTCCACCTCATCGTATTATGTGACCCCAGAAATGTCACCTAACCTCAGTGAGCTGTAGTTTCCACATCTGTAAAATGGGGTTACATTTTCCATCTCAAAAGTTTGCTGTGGAAACTAAATAAAACAATATATGTAAGGTGCCTTGAATCTCACAGGCAATTAATGAATAGAATTCTCTTCCTATTGCCCCCCCCCCACAAAAAACTCTTTACAAAACTATGAAATACTATTTAATGTGTATTAGAAAATGATTTATCACTTAGTACAAAATTTAAATAAATAAAAATATGAGCAAAGAATTCATAGACTCTTAAAGTTAGGTACTAGAAAGGTTTTCAGAGTTTATTTCATCCAACCTCCTTTCAAGACCCCAGAGGGCTTACATGATTCACCCAAGATCATTCACCAAGGCGGTGGCCAAAATGGGCTAGAACCCAACCCCTCAACCCTCATCTCAGCTCTTGCCAACCGTTACTGAATTGAAGAGTGAGCTACAACCAAGTGTTCCAGAGTCAAAATCACCACATACATTGAAATAGAACAGTTTTTAAAGAGACATATAGTAATTTCTTCACAAAATTATTACTAACTACATCTAGTATGCTAAAAAGTGTTAGCACACAATTGTCTAGCTAACAAAATTAACTTCTTTATAGGTGGCTATTAAAACATTTGGGATTAATGTTAGGAGTAGATTCATAACATTATTGAGTTTTTAAAAATGAATAAAAAGAGAAAAATATTTATATATTTGGCTATGTGAAAATTAAAACTTCAGCCTGGCACAAGACATCATAAATAAGATTTTTAAAAAATGAAACTAATTAAAAAAAAATGACAGGCTATATGACAGACAGTGGATTTTTTTTTTTTTAAAGATTTTATTTTTTTCTTTTTCTCCCCAACGCCCCCCAGTACATAGTTGTATATTCTTCGTTGTGGGTCCTTCTAGTTGTGGCATGTGGGACGCTGCCTCAGCGTGGTCTGATGAGCAGTGCCATGTCCGCGCCCAGGATTCGAACCAACGAAACACTGGGCCGCCTGCAGCGGAGCGCGCGAACTTAACCACTCGGCCACGGGGCCAGCCCCCAGACAGTGGATTTTTATACTTAATATATAGTGAGCTGTTATGAACGACCAGGAAAAACATGAAGATCCCAGGAGAAAAGAGGCAGGGGCATGTACAAGCATGTCCCAGACAAGGAAACACATATAACCATGAAGCAGAAGGAAAGAATCTTGACCCATGACTATTTCCAGAATCACATCTTAAAATAATGAGATATATATTTACTTCAGAGATTTCCAAAGATTAAAAAGAATAATAGCATCCCACACCTTGGTTAGGGGGTGGAAAAAGGGGTTCTGTGATAAATGCTCTTACTGTGAGCTTAGCATTGACACAATTTTCCTGAAGGGCAATTTCTATGAAAAATTCTATGAAATTGTTTACCCAGAAATGCCATTGCCATGAATTTATCTTATAAAAATACTTACTCAAGTGCCTAAAGATATTTTTACAAAGATGTACATTGCTGGCTGAGTTGTAATATCAAAAACTGAGAAACCAACAAAATGTCCATTCATTGATAAATAGCTTAAAAAGAGAGGCACGATGGATTCACATGGCATGCTCTGCTGTGTTAAAGAGAACGAGTTTGCTCTAATGTACTACCTGGGAAAGTGCCAATGACACATTAAGTCAAAAAGCAAGTTGTAAAGCAATATGTATAGAATGATCTTATTTGGTAAAAGTGGGGAGGGGGGCAATAGGTGTTTGAATGTACATGGAAGAAAGTTTTACTTGGGATCCTTAGTTAAAAGTGACAGACCTGAGCAGAAACTAGTGTAAGCCACAGGGATGGTTTTGCTCACACTGCTCGAACCCATAGCTGAAGTTGACCCAGGAGGTAGCTGGATCTGGGGGCTCAGGCAATGTCCTCAAAGCGTCTCTCAACTGATTCTGCCTCCCTCCATGTTTGTTCTCATTCTTTTTCATCCCAGACGGCTGCCTCCCTCAGGTAGCCAAAAAAAATATGGCCACTGGTAAGCTAACTTCAGATCTTCCTAATAGGATGACGTGCAAGAGCACGAGCTAGAATTTCCTGCTAGCTCTAGCAGGAACCCTGGTAAGGACTCTGACTGTTTGGTCCCAAGTCATTTAGGAATTGAACCCTTCCTTGAAACAATGACGGGGGCCAGGGCCAGGGCTCGTTCTCAACAGCAGGTGACCCTCCTGATTCCATCTCTGGGAGCGGTGGGGGCCAGCGGTTCTCCAGAGGAAGGAAGTCTGGTAAACAATCTGTGTCTACTACACACTGGACATCTTTAATAACAATAACTTTAGAGAGTGGATTACTTTTGCAAAGGAAAAATACAAATGTTGGGACTGCAGAAAATGGGCTTTAAAAAAAAAAAGCAAACCAGGAGTCCTATCCTACCTTTGATCAGGTGCCCCTTGCAAGATTTAAAAGAACAAAGAAGACACACACACACACGCACACACACTTTTCCATTATTTGGTCAAAATGTGCCCTGTATCTTTCTTGGCAACAAAGTAGTTAATTTCTTGTGGAAAGATACTGGGAAAGGAATTTGTATTGAAGAAGCTGATTCAACATTCTCTGTGAGCAGAGACTCATAGATATTGTGGGATAAGTGAAGGGAGTGCACAGGCCTGGGTGAGTGCTGAGATGGCTCTGTGGGAGCCTGTCCTGGAGCACTCCTCTGGACAGGAAGACTCAAGGGCAAGGCCAGCCTCAGGGCTCTACTGCAGCCTCCCCCCTTCTAACAGCTTCTGAATGGGCTGTAAATGTCCCCAGAATATATTTTCCTCTCCAGAAAGCAGTTAGTGCACTGTCTCTGTCACACTTGCAGCCAACTGTCTTCTTTCCCCATGTAGGCATGTCAAAGAGAAACCAGGAATGTGAGACCTAACAGTTAAAATCCTAGTTTGGATTCCACAAATCCAGCATTTGAGATAAATCAGGTAGGAGCTATAGTGAAGTTCCTGTAATTATTATCTCTGAATAAAAGATTTGTTTTGCAAATTATAGGGTAAATAAGATTTCAGAGGAATGGGAAAAGCTACCTTTCAAGCACCTTTCACCATTTCACTGAAGCATACATCAGCATGTAATCAACTGATAAGCCAATGAACAGTTATAAATCACTGCTGTCTATTCAATCAAGTTTTTTGTTTAATTGTCTTCCATTGGACGCTTTGTAGCTTGGTTCCCAGTTACTATACATATCCTCAAAAGTACTTAAACAAGGTATAATTCAGAATGTTTTACTAATTCAGATTACTGGAGAGGTTTTATTGTGGGATGGCAAGACTAATTTTCAGATGTGATATCTAGCATAGTTATAGTGCTTAAGACTTCTGAGTGAGGTCTGGTTCAGGTTCAGGTCCTAACATTTAATGCCATCTTGGGCAAGTCACTTGCCTCTCTGAGCCTGTTTTTTCATCTGTATAATGGGATAACAATACCCACTTATGGAATTGCTGTGAGGATTGTGGGAAGCTTGTCACATAGTAATCTGTCAATAGACATTAGCTTTTAACCTTTTTAGTCGCATATTGTGTTTTAAATATACCTGACTTTCCTAGATTCCCAAGACATTTTCTTTTTAAAATTTTGATTTAGTGAGACCTGAATAGGATGAAAACAGAATAGGGCTGGCCCTAACCCCACGTCAGCCAAGTGCTCAACTGAACACTCCTTGTTCAGTACAACAGGTCATGTAGCATTTGAGGGAAAAAAAATCTATCATTCTGAATCAATCTGTCAACTTCTCAGTTCATTGATTTTACAGGACCTGTAGATTCTTTTCTTAAGAAAGCAACCTTCCCTACTATCTCATACATTTCCATTAAAAAATAAATAGACAAAACTCTTCTCCTCCATAGAGTCAGGCAGTATTTTGATCTAGTGAAGTTTGGAGGAGTCCACCAGCATAGATGGTTCCCATTTCAACAACATCCTAGTATGTGGCACACACAGGCAGTGTTTACCCACCAACAGCATCGAGCGATGGGCTAGGAAATCATGAGGCAAATCGAGCAACTCTGATAAAGTAGAACGAGTGGTGAGAAAGTAAAATGACAAGTGACAAATTGGGAAGAAATATTTGGCACACATGTAACAAGCAAAGGCTATAAAGTACGATATCAGAATGTAGAAATATAAAGAGACTACAAATCAGTAAGAAATGTCGAATACTCCAACAGAAGAATGAACTTAGGTTATGCTCTGCCAAGTCCCAAAGGAAATTCAAAGGGTCAAGAATATATGAAAAGAAGCTGAGTCTCAGCAGGAAATTCAGATGAAAGCAACAGTGGCTTACCATTTTTGACTATCAGATTTGCAAAAGTTAAAAAGATTGATAAATATCTAATGTTAAGTATTTCAAGAAATGGGTATTCTCTTAAATTTTCACTTTCTATTGCTGCAGTCACAAACTGCTGCACATTTAGTTGCTTAAAAATCACAAATTTATTATCTGATAGTTCAGGAGGTCAGAAGTCCAACATGAGTCTCACTCGTGTGAGATCAAGGTATGGGATGGACTATACTTCTTTCTGGGGCTTCTAGGGAAAACTCCATTTCCTTGTCTTTTCCAGCTTGTAGAGGACACCAGCATATCCGTCCTCCTTCATCCATCTTTTAAGCCAGCAATATGGCATTTCTGATCATTCTTTTGTAGTCATATCTCCCTCTCTGACCACAGCTGGGAAAAATTCTCTGCTTTTAAGGATCCATGTAATTAGATTGGGCCCAGTTGGATAATCCAGGACAGTGTCAAGATTCTTAACCATAATTACCTCTACAAAGTCCCTTTATCAGGTAAGATAACATATTCACAGGTTCTCAGAATTAGGACGAGGACATCTTTGGAAGGGGGTATATTCTGCCTGTTATACTAATGGTGATAGTGTAGCCTGTTTGGAGCACAGTTCGGCAGTATATGCACACTCACTGACCAGGAAATTGACATTTGGATACCTATCCTACAGAAACACTTAAACATGTGCATAAAGATGTGTGTTCAAAGGTGTTCATTGCAGCATCATTTGTGACAGCAAGAAATGAAAACAAATTAAATACCCTTCAAAAAAGATGCTTGAGTAAATCATGACATGTCCATATTATGTTGTAGGTAGCAGTTAAAAATACAGGCAGATCTCTACATGCAAATATGAAAAGATCTCCAGAACATATGGTTAAGTGAAAAAAAGAAAAGAAAAAGCCAAGTTGAAGGTAACTAAAATAAAAATTTAAACTTATATTTATAGTTCAAGAATTTTGAAAATGTCTGGATCCTTTCCCACCGAACCTTTGAGAAGAAGAATGGAATTGAAGATGGGGTGGAGGAGTTAAGCCACTTCCCCCCCCCCATACATATCTGTAAAGTTTGAATTTTTACAGGTGTATATTCACATATTACTTGCATTTTTAAAATATTAACTTGCTTCAAAAAAGTGCACTAGACTCCAAGTCATGGGCATGGCTCTATGACTTGGGCTATTCACTTTATCTCTCTAGGCTTGGGTTAACTAGTCTGTAAAATTAAGGAGTTAGACATATGACTCTAAATTCCAACTCTAGATTTTATGAATAGATATAGCAAAAACTTTAACTCAGCCTAGTAGAATTTTGGTCATTTTTGAAAAGGAAAACAGTAATTTATTTATTGATTTTTAAAATCATGTCCTAAATTTTCTGGAATGTTCTTAACTTTAAATAGTTTAATTTTTGATCTTGTAAATACATTAGTACTTGTCAAATTATACTACCCAGTTTGGATTCAGGAAATATTATCGGTATTGGCACTCTAATACACTGCTGATGGTAATGGTAAATTGGTATGACCTTTCTGAAAAGCAAATTACAACAGGTGAAAGCTTTAAAAGTACTTTAATCTTTGACCCAATAATCTCACATCTAGAACTTTAGTCTAAGAAAAGAATTGGAAGTAATCTAAATGTTTAAAAATAGGGAAGTGGTTCAATAAATTAAGCTGTATATACAGTGATTGTTATTACTCAGCCATTGAAAATATCTCAAAGAAAGTTAATAACACAAGGAAATTTATAATCAAATATTGAGTAAAAAAATATAAAGAGATACATATATGTTTCCCGTCCTCTATATAAGTTTTATGCATATAGGCCTAGAATAAAGACTGAAAGGGAATGTACCAAAATGATGATGGTTAACTCCAGGTTGTGATTTTTTAAAATGTTTTAAGGCAATTTCCAATCTTTCTACAGTGAACTAACATTACTTTTAAAATCATAAAGTAAAATTTAAAATGGTCTCTGTACTTAATAAATTACAATAAGCTTTCCAAATGAAATTTTTCACTAAGAATTTATAGAAGAACGACTAACTCTCTTAGAACTTGGAGAATTGTCTCTTTTTTTCTTCTTCTTTCTACTTGCTTTGGGTTTACTATTGTTTTTCTAGTTTCTTAAGGATGATGATTAGTTATTGATTTGAGATCCTACTTTTTAAATATAGATCTTTAGAGCTATAAATTTCTTTCTAAGCAATGATTTAGCTGCATCCCATAGTTTTCAATATGATGTATACTTTCTCAAAGTACTCTCTACTTTCCCTTGTGATTTCTTCTTTGACCTATTAATTATTTAGGAATACATATATTTTAAATTTCCACATATTTGTGAATTTCCCAAATTTCCTTCTGGTATTTTTCTTCTAATTTAATTCCATTGTGGTCAGTCAGTATACTTTGTATGATTTCAGCCCTCTTAAATGTATTGAGACTTGTTCTATGGCCAGCATTTGGTCTACCTGGAGACTGTTCCATGTAAATTTGAGAAAGATGTGTATTTCACTGTTCTTGATTGGAGTGTTCTACAGATTTCTGGTAGATCTGGTTGGTTTATAGCATTGGTCAAGTTTTCCATTTCAATATTGATCTGCCTATTCTATCCTTTATTGAAAGTGGGATGTTGAAGTCTCTGTGATTGCTGAATTGTCTATTTCTCTCAAATTGTCAGTTTTTGCTTCATGTACTTTGGGGTTTTGTTGTCAGGTGCATATATGTTTATAATTGCTAAGTCTTCCTGATAGATTCATCATAGATTGACCCTTTTATCATTATAAAATGATCTTCTTTGTCTCTAGTAACAATTTTTGTCTTAAACTTTATTTTTTTCTGATATCAGTATAGTCACTCCAGCTCTCTGTTAGTTCTTGCATGGTATATTTTTTCCCATCCTTTTTGTTTTCAATCTATTTGTATCCCTGAATGTAAAGTGTGTCTTTTGTAGACAGGAAGTATTTGATCATTTTTAACAATCTATTCTGCCCATCTCTGGCTTTTAATTGGAGTGTTTAATCCATTTATATTTAAAGTAGTTACTGATAAGGTAGGATTACAGCTGCCATTTTTTATTTGTTTTCTGTCTTATGTTTTTATTCCTTGATTTATCTATTACTGCCTTATTTTGTGTTAAATAGATATTTTCTAGCTCACCATTGTTGTTTATTTTACTATATCTTTGGAGTTATTATCATTATGTTTTCCCTGGGGATTGCAATTAACATCTTAACTTAAAATAACCTAGTTTGGATTAATAAATAATAAATAAATAAATAATAAAAACATTAATACTTAATTTTAATAGCACACAAAAACTTTGCTCCAGTATAGCTCCATTTCAGCTTTCAACACTTCCTATGTCAGAACAGCCTTTGAAATATATTTATTGTCTCATTTCTACTAGTGAGTACTGATTATATCTCGCTTTAACTAATAAGCATATCCTAAAGAATTCCTAATTTCTAGGTTAGGAATGAAATGAAGAGATAAAGTAGCCAGCTTAGCTATTTAAGCAGGGAACATGTCAGCTCCATTTCACATACAAGGTTTTGAAGAAGGCACTCCCATTCACTGAGCTTTCCCAGTTTTCCTTTGGCAGCTCATAAGGTGATTTTATGTGCAACTGAAAAAATGTAAAACTGTTCCCCACAGTGCTTTAAACAAGCTAGAATGCATTTTCAGATATAAAGGGCTATGGGGAGATTTCCTGACAAACTTGAATAAAGGTGGGAATTTCAATTTTTTATGAGATTCTTTAAGCACTGACTTTAAGGCAGCAGCAGCAGGCTCTCTCTTGCTATCTACGAGCATGTTGTAACTCCCAAGCTGAAGAGGGGTAAAAGAGCATTCCAGGGTCTGTGAAATCAAAACATATATGTGCAATATATGTGTCACAGAAACAATTATTCTTCAAGTTTTATCATCAGGAAGTGAGAAAGGCAAATCACCCTGTATATATACATTCACACACACAAATTTATATAATGTAGAACACATCACTTTGTATTGCAAGGATATTTGGCAATGGACTGAAGTGGGAAGGATGGCTGAAATATAGTAGCTTCCATATGATCTTCCAAACTACACGTATCAGTTCAATTCAAAATAGCATGGTGTTGGTTTTAGGCAGATCTGAACTTGAGTCATGGTACTGCCCCTTACTCCCAGTGTGCGTAGGTACTTCAGCTGTTATGCATTCTGTATGTCATTATTCCTCATTTCTCAGACTTATCTTGAAAAGCATGTGAATCAAATGGATTCAATATATTCCATCTACCATTTGTCTTTAGGCCCTAGTACATTGGTTTACACCTAGTAGGTACTCATAATAGTTGCTATTATTATTTTTATTAATATTTATATTATTAGCAATAGCTGGTCACATTGTATTATCTCAGTTGCTCTGTGAAGGGGGTACCAAATTTAAGTCTATTTCTCAGTTGAGGAAACTGAGGCATACAGAATGCTGATGCAGATGAAAGCAAATCTTGATGGAATTTTGAGGGGCAATTGGGCCAACAGGATTAAGGTTGAAATAGAATTGCAGTTGGAATGTGTCTACTTAACCAGTTTTCAACATACTAATGAAAAGAAAATAGCCTTTTCTGCAAATCTCCACTGTACTTGTATGTTCTTCAATAACCTAAAGAAATTCCATTAGTACTGATTGGTCTTTGGGTTCAATAATAGAGTACTTTCATTTTCTACAACAAAAGTTTCTTTAAAATTATACGTAAAAATATCTGTAAATTATGTTTTAATTGGTTCTGAATGAGCTTTGTGCTTTCTAGTTACCTCATTTTGTTAATTTCACTCCCTACTTAAAATATTTCCCCATATCTTCTCTGTCAACTCAGATCCTATCCAATCTTTCAGAATGGCCACCAAAGTTTCTCTAAAGTCACCCAAGTCCTCAGCTTTTCCCACTCATGTGAATTATTATAGGATCTGCATTTAACTGTAAAGAAATTTGACAAGCAACTGTTGACCAATTATAATGAGCCAGGCACTGGAATTGGTCCTGGAGACATAAAAATTAACAAGACAAATCCCTGCCCTTCTCTTAGGGGACGTGGAGTCCAGTGGCAGGAGACAGACATACTAGAAGAATCATTATTCCAGGAATATTTTTATAAAATGAAGGGTACATTTATAGAGAAATATTTCATCAGAAAGAAAACAAATCACCCATTGATTTTTTTTTGATAAATCTAGTTTTCATCTGAAACATAATGCTCAGCCAGGTTTTTAATTTTTCCTTTTTTTCCAGAGATGGAAAAGTGGCCACTTAAAAGTAGTTTTTGGTTTTCCGTACAGTTAGAGGAAAATTCACCTTTATAGGAAGACTTCTCTTTTTACTTTGAGAAAGTATTCTGACACGCATTTTGATTATGCAAAGGTAAAATCAAAATGCTACTCTGGAATGGATACACTCAGGATAAAAAGTAGCCAAACTACTTTGCATAAAGATGTAAACATATGACTACCATGGAAAGAGTTACATCTTGACTAAATTAACTTTTACCACAATAATGGTGCATAATAAATAACCTCAAAATGCAATGACTGAAAAAAATATTTTATTTTCACAGATCTGTGAGTCAGTTGGGCTGGTTTTGCTTCACATTGCAGGTCTGCAGATCTGGGTCTTTCCCACATGACTTTCATCCTCCTTCGTCCCAGTGGGATAGTCAACACACATTCTTCTCACAGTGATGGTGAAGGCACATCAACAGGCATGCCCAACCACATAAGCACTTTTCAAGCTTATTTTTGTATCACAGCTACTAAGATTCTATTAGTCAAAGGAAAACACATGGCCAAGGCAAAAGTCAAGAGGCAGAGAAGTACTCTGCCTTGAGTAGGAGAGAACACAAAACCATAAGGCAAAGGTTATAGATACAGGAAGTGATGAAGAACTGGGTCCAATAATTCAATCTACCAGACATCTCCATAAGGACATTGATTGAAATGTGTTTGAAACTGAGAAAAGGACTTGGGGTGTGGAGTTCCTCTTGGTAGACCAGAGAAAGGAGATATTTGAGAGATGTAGAAAAGACAGGCCTATGGCAGAAGTTAAACAATCCTCACAATGTAGGAACAGGCAGGAACTAATAAGAGAGTTGGCTCTGGCCATTTTGCTATACGCAAATCGCTTGGTAGTGTTTGTTACATGTTACTGCTTGATATTAGCTAGATTTGGGGAAGTTAAGACAAATCTATGAGCAAAGCAAAGTAAGGAACACAGATAGGCAATCTACTTTTGGAACGATTGTAGTATTCATCTACAATAAGATCCCTGGCCAAGAAGACAAGCAACAAGAGTATATTGTGGGAAATGTGAGTTTTCCTCCAGGACTTTTAGACATATTCTGGGTGGGCAACTCTAGAGAACATTAGACTTTCTGCTAAGAGGGGCACATATAGTCTACTCTTTGAGATATCACAGTTGAGTAATAACTCTGAAGCAGGACATAATTAGGGTTTGTCTAATTCAAGCAGCTTTACCAGTGATATGACTAATTATAACTTGTCTGTTTTAGATTAGACTTTTAGTTACCTCCTGGACCTCTTAGCCCAAACTCGCTTCTTTGAACACAAAAGTAACATTTCCCTGTAGGCTTAAGTCACACATATCATGATTACTTGTATCTCTCATCATTTACTCATTCCATAAGTATGAAACCCACACTATACACAAGATAAACAGGTATGTAAGACAAAGCTTCTAATTTCAAATTATCAGCCCAAATAAGGTGGTAACACTATAAGACAGAAGATGCAAAGTCTATAAATGTTTTGAAGAGACAGAGGCAGTATTCAATGAAAGTCTTGACCTATAAAAATCTAAAACAAACCTGATGACAATAACAAATCCCTTAATGTTTTTAAATGGATCACATCAATCAGTGAGGAGCTGGCTCAGCATTCAGAACGTTAGTACATAAGCCATGCATATATCATCTAAATGTTGGAATCTATCATGGGTCTCCCAGTGAAGAGTATACAACAGAAACCCAAAGCAATTAAATACACCCATATTTTTCTGTCTAAAAACTTATATATTTTTGTAAAAACTAATCACAGAGCTCTTACTATGTGCCAGACACGCAAGAAGAAATGGCAGTGAACAAAGTAGACAAGATCTCCGCCTTCCTTCCATTTGGTTGAGGAAGGTGACACAAAAATTAGCAAGCAAGCAAACAAAATAAACAAATACATTTTAGAAAAACCTAATTGCTACCAGGAAATTAAAGAAGAGTGCTATGATGGAGCACAATGGGGAGAGTTACTGTCTATCGGGTAATCAGGGAAGGCTTCTCTGAAGAGGTAGCCTTTGAATTGTGACCTAAATGGAGCTACTTGTGCAAAGATGGTCTGGAACAAGTGCACTACAGGCAGAGGGAATAGCAACTGCAAAGGGTCTCACATGGGTATGACAATGGCAATAGGAAATAATAGCTCTTAACATTTCTTTCCTTTGACTTCTTGCTTAGTTTAATAAAATCAGTTTTAATAACATAATAATGGAAAGAGTCAATGACTCTATTAATCCAGGACTCATATTTATTAGTATTTTTAGATTTGTAGTAGATTTTGCAGACACTAGAAAAAGACTGTGTCTAACATTTAGCAAATTTAATACATTAAAAAAGTCCAAAATACATAAATAACTCGTACAGCTCAATAGCAAAAAACCCCAAACAATCTGATTAAAAAGTGGGCAGAAGATCTGAATAGACATTTTTCCAAAGAAGATATTCATATGGCCAATAAACACATGAGAAGATGCTCAACATCACTATTCATCAGGGAAATGCAAATCAAAACCACAATGAAAAATCACCTCACACCTGTTAGAATGGTTATTATCTAGAACACAAGAAATAAGTCTTAGCAAGGATGTGGAGAAAAGGGAACCCTCATGCACTGTTGGTGGGAATATAAATTGATGCAGCCACTATAGAAAACAGCATGGAAATCCCTCAAAAAATTAAAAATAGAACTACCATATTATCCAACAATTCCACTTTTGGGTATTTATTCAAAGAAAACAAAACACTAATTCGGAAAGATATATGCACACCTATGTTCATTGCAGCATTATTTACAGCAGCCAAAATATGGAAAAAACCTAAGTGTCCATGGACAGAGGAATGGATAAAGATGATGTGATATATATATCACATGTAGATATATATAGATGTGATATATTATATATATATACATATTCACATGGAATATTATTCTGCCATAAAAAGGAATGAAATCATGTCATTTGTGACAACATGGATGGAATTTGAGGGCACTATGATAAGTGAAATGAGTGAGACAGAGAAAGACAATTACTGTATGATCTCCTTATATGTGAAATCTAAAAAGAAAACCTGAGAGGCCAGCTCAGTGGCACAGCAGTTAAGTTTGCACGTTCTGCCTCAGCAGCCCGAGGTATGCCAGTTCGGATCCTGGGTGCAGACCTATACACCACTTATCAAGCCATGTTGTGGCAGGCATCCCACATACAAAATAGAGAAGGATGGGCACAGTTGTTAGCTCAGGGCCAATCTGCCTCAGCAAAAAGAGAAGGATTGGTGGAAGATCTTAGCTCAGGGCTAATCTTCTTAAAAAAAAAAAAAAGAAAGAAAGAAAACTGCAACTCACAGATACAGAGAACAGATTGGTAGTTGCTAGGGGCAGGGGGTGGAGGGTTGGGGAAATGGGTGAAAGTAGTCAAAGGATACAAATTTCCAGTTATAAAATAAATAAATCCTGGGGATGTAATGTACAGCATAGTTACTATAGTTAATAATACTGTATGCATATTTGAAAGTTGCTAAGAGAGTAAATCTTAAAAGTTCTCATCACAAGAAAAAAAATTTGTAACCATGTATAGTGACAGATGTTACCTAGACTTATTGTGGTAATCATTTTGCAATATATACAAATGTTGAATCATTGTATGCCTGAGACTAACACAATGTTATATGTCAATTATACCTCAATAAAATTCTTTTTAAGGAATAAAACTGCAGCATGAAGTGTCAACTCTGAAAAAAATGGGGAAGCTATCCAACTATCTCATCTTGTTTTCCCTTTTCGTTTTCACAGTTTTCCACTTCACTTGAGCTAGACAAAATCGCCTCCTCGCTCAGGAAAAACAGCCCCAGCAGAACCTTCCCTACTTCATTTTCTTTCTCTAAACTTGCTTTCCAGAGCACCTTTCTGAAGACTCCCAGCTACTGGGAAGAAGGTAGCAGAGGAAGGTGAAGGAGTTGTTTGTAAAGGCTGACTTAGTCCAGTGGTGCGGATGAGCGCCAATTCTTGCTCTCCTCCAGCCTCTAGGACTACGTGCTGCTGGGAGAGCTGCAGTCAGGAGTGGAGGCATTTTTCTCTCTTACAAACCGGAAAATGACCCACAGCTGAGTACTGTTTTTGCCTCAGTCCTGTTGGTGTGAGCTAAAGATCTGCACTACGAGGCCACGAAGTAGACACTATATTTCTAGTGTGAACTGATTTCAATCTAAAATGGAACCAGAGTGAGAGACAGTGTAAGACGGCAGTATAGGAAGACTCTGAACTCACCTCCTCCCATGGACACAACAAATTTACAACTATGCTTGGAACAATTACCTCTGAGAGAGAACTCAAAACTGGATAAAAAGAACCCCTACCACAAGGGACAGTGCTGACTGAGGTTGAAGAGGCAGAAATTCCCTTCTGGAGAGAAAAAAGCCACCTTTGAGCCACAGTGCTTCACGGCCTGCTGGGAGTAATCCTAAGGCATGAAGCCTTCCTTGGAGAAGTGGGGGATCTGAGCAGGGGAGTGTTAACAAAATAAGCAGCTTTTGGACTCAGCCAAACCAAGACAAGTGTCATCATATCTGGCTTTGCTGGCTATTAACAACAATGAGGAATACCCCCAGAAAAGCTATCAGACATAAGGAGGGAAAAAGCCTATTCTTAAATGGCCCATGCACAAATTCACTTGTTTCTGAAAGCAACCTAAAACCACTAGAAAGAACGGTGCAGTCCTTTGGTGAAAAGAGACTCATGTGATAGGCTCTGGGTGCATCTCAGCAAGAAGTGAAATGTCCCCAGGGACTGAGACATTGGCAGCAGCCATAGTTGTGACCTAGTACAGGCATGCTAACACAGATGCTGAGAGATGCCATTGGAGCTCTTCCCCTGGCCTGTTAGCCCAGGAGTCTGTCCCACCCACTAGAGTACCAATTAAATCCAGTTCAGCCAAGGCAGGCAGCCCACCCTAGGGACTGGCCCCACCCAAGAGCAAGCCCTCAGGCAACTTGTGGGCCTGCATAGGTGGGGTGCCTGGAACCTCTGCAACTGGGTGAGTGGGTCCACCTCTGTGGAGCAGGGCAAGCATGAGGGGCAGGCCTGCATTTGTAGAGTGTGTGGGGTCTCTGAAGTGGGGTGAATTGGTCTGCTTCAGTGGGTCGGGGCACACAGATGGGGCAGGACTATGTTAATGGGGTGTGTGGCCTCGTGGGCAGTGGATCTTGTCAGCTGCAGCAGACTTGTGCTTCTCAAACAGCCACATAGGGGATCTGCCCTACATCCCAAAGCCTGAAACAACTGGGTGCCCCCATGCCTGGGTCCAGCCCTGCTCAGGTGCAATCCTGAGAGAGCTGACATCAGCCTTGCAGGCCAGAGGCCTACAGGAATTGTAATCCCCTGAGCCTAGCAACCAGCCATGCTGGGGGCCTACTCACTTAACAGAAAAATTCCAACAGGAATGTGTTATTAGACCTTGCAGCCAACTGTGCTGGGGCTCCCCATGCCCAATAAAGTGACTGAAGGGTCCACAGTAGCCATATGCAGCTGAATATTGCAACCAGCTGGCCAGGGGGACAGCCTATCTTCCCTGGGCACCTGCAGCAAGAGCAATCCTGACACAAAAGGACACATGTAGCCCACACAGGGGTCACTCCTGGAACATTTGGAACTAGTGATGAGAAGGAAGCAGACTGTTGGGCCTCATAAGGCATCTCTTACATAAGGCCACCTCTCCAAGATAGGAAGACATAGCTGACCTACCTAATACATAGATATAACCACAGAGAAAGAAGCAAAATGAAGAGAAAAAGGAATATATTCCAAGTAAGAGAACAGGACAAAACCCCAGGAAAAGAACTAAACGAAAAAGAGATAAACAATCTACCTAACAAGGAGTACAAACTAAGAGTCATAAGGATGCTTACTGATCTTGAGAGAAGAATGGATGAACTCAGTGACAATGTCAACAAAGAAGTGGAAAACATAAAAAAGAATTCATCGGAAATGAAGAATACAATACTGGAAATGAAAAATTCACTAGAGGGACTCAAAAGCAGAGTAAATGAGACAGAAGAACATATCAGGGAGCTAGAAGAAGGACCAGAGGAAATCATCCAAGCTGAACAGATAAAAGAAAAAAGAATTAAAAAGAACAAGGACAGTCTAAGGGACCTCTGAGACAACATCAAGCATGCTAACATCCATATTATAGATGCCCCAGAAGGAGAAGAGAGAGACAAAGGGGCAGAAAATCTATCTGAAGAAATAATAGCTGAAAAATTTCCTAACCTAAGGAAGGAAACAGACATCCAGGTAGAGGAAGCACAGAGAACACTAAACAAGATAAACCCAAAGTGGCCCACACCAAGACATATTATAATTAAGAAGTCAAGGGTTAAAGATAAAGAAAGGATCATAAAGCCACAAGAGGAATACAACAAGTTACATACAAAGGCAACCCCATAAAGCTATCAGCTGACTTCTCAGCAGAAAACTTACAGGCTAGAAAGCAGTGACACGATATATTTAAAGTGCTAAAAGGAGAAAACCTACATCCAAGAATACACTACCCAGCAAGTTTATCATTCAGAATGGAAGGAGAGATAAAGAGTTTCCCAGACAAGCAAAAACTAAAAGAGTTTATCACCAAGAAGCCAGCCTTACAAGAAATGCTAGAGGGACTTATTTAAGTGGAAAAGAGAAGACCATAAATAGGAGTAAGAGAATCATAAAAAAAACAATAAAATATATTTGCCTGCTAAAGGCAAATATATAGCAAAGGTGGCACATCAATCACCTATGAAGATAATATGAAGGTCAAATGACAAAAGTACTAAAATTATTTATTTCCATGATAAGAGGGTAACAGATACACACAGACAAAAAGGAGATTAGATATGATATCAAAAACATAAAATGTGGGAGGAGGGAAGTAAAAGAGTAGAGCATTTAGAAAGAGGTCAAACTAAAGAGACTGTCAACTTCACATAGATTGCTATATACACAGATTATTGTATAGGAACCTCATGGTAATCACAAACCAGAAACGTATAATAAATATACAAAAACTAAGAGAAAGGAATCCAAACATAACACTAAAGAAAGCTATCAAACTGCAAGGGAAGAGAGCAAGAGAAGAAGAAAGGAACAGAGAAGAACTACTAAAATACCAAGAAAAAAAGAAACAAAATGGCAATGAGTACACACTTATCAACCCCTACTTTAAATGTAAATGTACTATATGCTCCAATCAAAAGACATAGGGTGGCCAACTGGATAAAAAAACAAGACCCATATATATGCTGCATACAAGGGAAACACTTCAGACCTAAAGACACTGACAAACTGAAAGTTAAAGGATGGAAAAAGATACTCCGTGCATATGGCAATGAAAAGAAAGCAGGTAGCAATACTTATATCAGACAAAATAAACTTTAAAACAAAAACTGTAACAAGAGACAAAGAAGGGCCCTACATAATGATAAAGTGAACAATCCAAAAAGAGGATAGAAAGTTCGTAAATATCTATACACCCAAAATAGGAGCACCTAAATATATGAAGCAATTAAGAGACATAAAAGGAGAAATAGACAGCAACACAATAATAGTAGGGGACTTCAACACTCCAATTACACCAATGGATATATCATCCAAACAGAAAATCAATAAGGAAACATTGGCCTTAAATGACACATTAGACCATATGGACTTAGTAGATAAGTACAGAACATTCCATCCGAAAAACACAGAATGCACATTCTTTTCAAATGCACATGGAACATTCTCCAGGATAGATCACATATTAGGCCACAAACAAGTCTCAATAAATTTGAGAAGGTTGAAATCATCTCAAGCATCTTTTCTGACCACAACACTATGAAACTAGAAATCAACTACAGGAAGAAGATGAGAAAAGCCACAAACATGTGGAGATTAAACAAAATGCTGCTGAACAACAATTGGGTCAATGACAAAATCAAAGGAGAAATAAAAATATACCTTGAAACAAATGAAAATGAAAATACAACATGGCAAAAATTAGGACATACAGCAAAAGCAGTTCTAAGAGGGAAGTTTATGGCAAAACAGGAGTACTTCAACAAACAAGAAAAATCTCAAATAAACAATCTAACAGTACATCTAAAGGAACCATAAAAAAGATCAAGCAAAGCCCAAAATCAGTAGAAGGAAAGAAATAATAAAAATCAAAGCAGAAATAAATGAAATAGGGACTAAAAAAATAGAAAAAGATCAATTAAACTAAGAACTGGCTCTTTGCAAAGATAAGCAAAATTGGCAAACCTTTAGCTAGACTCACCAAGAAAAAAACAGGGGAGGCTCAAATAAATAAAATCAGAAATGAAAGAGGAGAAATTACAACAGATACCTCAGAAATAAAAAAGATTATAAGAGAATACTATGAAAAGCTATATGCGAACAAATGGGACAATCTAGAAGAAATGGATAAATTCTTAGAATCATACAACCTTCCAAAACTGAATCAAGAAATAGAGAATTTGAACAGGCCAATCACCAGTAAAGAGATGGAAACAGTAATCAAAAACCTCCCCAAAATTAAAAGTCTGTGACTAGACAACTTCCCTGGTGAATTCTGCTAAACATTCAAAGAAGACTTAATACCCATTCTTCTCAAACTCTTCCAAAAAATTTAAGAGGAGAGGAAGCTGCCTAACTCATTCTATGAAGCCAATATCACCCTGATAACAAAACCAGACAAGGATAATGCAAAAAAAGAAATTACTAGCCAATATCACTGACGAACATCAATGCAAAAAATCCTCAACAAGATATTAGCAAATCAAATACAACAAAACATTAAAAAGATCATACACCATGGTCAAGTGGTGTTTTTTCCAGGCATGCAGAGATGGTTCAACACTTGCAAATCAATCAACGTTAACCACACTAACAAAATGAGGAATAAAAATCACATCATCATCTCAAAAGATGCAGAGAAAGCATTTGACAAGATATAGCATCCATTTGTGATAAAAACTCTGAATAAATGGGTATAGAAGGAAAGTACCTCAACATAATAAAGGCCATATATGACAAACCCACAGCTAATATCATTCTCAATGGAGAAAAATTGAGAGCTAACCCTCTAAGAACAGAAACTACACAAGGATGCCCACCTTCACTACTCTTATTTAACATAGTATTGGAAGACCTAGCCAGAGCAATCAGGCAAGAAAAAGAAAGAACGGGGATCCAAATTGGAAAGGAAGAAGTGAGCCTGTCACTATTTGCACATGACATGATTTTATATATAGAAAACCCTAAATAATCCACCAAAAAACCTCTTAGTAATAATGAATGAATACAGTAAAGTTGCAGGATACAAAATCAAGATCCAAAAATCAGTTGTGTTTCTATACACTAACAACAAAGTAGCAGAAAGAGAAATTAAGAATATAATCCAATTTACAATCGTGACAAAAAAGAATAAAATACCTAGGAGTAAACTTAACCAATGAAGTGAAAGATGTGCACACCGAAAACTATAAAAACATTGTTGAAAGAAAGAAGATACAAAGAAACAGAAAGATATTCCATGCTCTTGGATTGGAAGAATTAACTTAGTTAAAATGTCCATACTTCCTAAAGCAGTCTACAGATTCGATGCAATCCCTGTCAAAGTTCCAATGACATTTTTCACAGAAATTGAACAAAGAATCCTAAAATTTATATGGAACAACAAAAGATCCTGAATAGCCAAAGCAATCTTGAGAAAAGAGAACAAAGCTGGAGGTATCACAATCCTTGATTTCAAAATATACTGCAAAGCTATAGTGATCAAAACAGCATGGTACTGGCACAAAAACAAACACAGATTAATGGAACAGAATGGAGAGTCCAGAAATAAACCCACACATCTACAGACAGCTAATTTTCGACAAGAGAAGGAAGAACATACAATGGAGAAAGGACACTGCCTTCAGTAAATGGTGTTGGGAAAACTGGACAGCCACATGCAAAAGAATGAAAGTAGACTATACTAACACCATACACAAAAATTAACTTAAAATGGGTTAAAGACTTGAATGTAAGACCTGAGACTATGAAATGTCTAGAAGAAAACACAGGCAGTATGCTCTCTGACATCGGTCTTAGAAGCATATTTGCAAGTACCATGTCTGACCAGGGAAGGGAAACAAAAGAAAAAACAAACAAATGAGTCTACATCAAACTAAAAACCTTTTGCACAGCAAAGGAAACCATCAAAAGATGAAAAGACAACCTAACAATTGGGCGACGATATTTGTAAACCATGTATCTGATAAGAGATTACTATCCAAAATCTATAAAGAACCCACACATCTCACCAACAAAAAAACTAACAACTCAATTAAAAAATGGGCCAAGGATCTGAACAGAGATTTCTCCAAAGAAGACATACAGATGGCCAACAGGAGCATGAAAAGATGTTCGACAGCTCTAATTCTCAGGGAAATGCAAATCAAAACTACAATGAGATATCACCTCACTCCCTTCAGAATGGCTTTAATTAACCAGACGGGAAATAAATGTTGGAGAGGATGTGGAGAGAAGGGAACCCTCATATACTGCTGGTGGCAGTGCAAACTAGTGCAGCCACTGTGGAAAACAGTATGGAGATTCCTCCAAAAAATTAAGAATAGATCTCCCATATGATCCAGCTATTCCACTGCTGGGTGTTTATCCAAAGAACATGAAAACACAAGTGTGTAAAGATACATGCATCCCTATCTTCATTGCAGCATTATTCACAATAGCCAAGACTTGGAAGCAACCTAGGTACCCAATGAAGGATGAATGGATAAAGAAGATGTGGTATATATACACAATGGAATACTACTCAGCCATAAGAAATGATGAAATCTGACCATTTGTGACAACATGGATGGAACTTGAGGGTATTACACTCAGAGAAATAAGTCAGAGGGAAAAAGTCAAATACTGTATGATTTCACTCATAAGTAGAAGATAAAATCAACAACATAGAGGTGCAAGTATCTTTATGCCTTTGTGTTTTCAAGTTCTTTGGATAAATACCCAGCAGTGCGATAGCTGGATCATATGGTAGATCTATCCTTAATTTTTTGAGGATACTCCATACTGCTTTCCATAGTGGTTGCACCAGTTTGCACGTCCACCAGCAGTGAACAAGTGTTCCCTTCTCTCCACATCCTCTCCAACATTTGTTGTTTCCTGTCTTGTTAATTATAGCCATTCTGACCAGAGTGAGGTGATACCTCATTGTAGTTTTGATTTGCATTTCTCTGATAGCTAATGATGTTGAGCATCTTTTCATATGCCTGTTGGCCATCCATATTTCTTCTTTGGAGAAATCTCTGTTCAGATCTTTTGCCCATTTTCTAATTGGATAGTTGGCTTTTTTGTTGTTGAGCTGTATTAGTTCTTTGTATGTTTTGGATATTAACCCCTTATCTGATATTTGGTTTGCGAATATCTTCTCCCAATTGTTAGGTTGTCTTTTTGTTTTGCTGATGGTTTCCTTTGATGTGCAGAAGCTTTTTAGTTTGATGTAGTCCCATTTGTTCATTTTTTCTTTTGTTTCCCTTGCCCAGTCAGATATGGGACTTGAAAATATGCTGCTCAGACCAATGTCAAAGAGCGTGCTGCCTATGTTTTCTTCTAGAAGTTTCATGGTTTCGGGTCTTACATTAAAGTCTTTAATCCATTTTGAGTTGATTTTTGTGCATGGTGTAAGGGAATGGTCTACTTTCATTCTTTTGCACGTGGCTGTCCAGTTTTCCCGACACCATTTATTCAAGAGACTCTCTTTTCTCCATTGGGAGATGATTAGAGGAGCAGGGAGCAGAAGAAGGGAGATTAACTGTTGTCCATCAAGGTGTGATGAATACTGCCAGCCATTCACCCAAATCCAGTTTTTCCTTCTTCCTGGACACAAAGCCATCAGACATTTCCCAGTTCTCTTATTGCTATGTGTAACGTTTATCATTGGAATGTGAGGAAGGTAATTTGTTTGTTTGGGAAGAAATCCCCAGCCCTGGGCTTTGGTTTGTTCTGCCTCAAGTTGGCTGGAAAAGTTATCACTAGGTGAATCATTACTGAGTCCTGAATGACTATGTGGAACAAAGTTGCTGGAACACTCGCATTAGACTTTTAAGTCAGAAGGAAATAAAATTCCTCATTTTTAAGTAAAAACACAAAACAAAACAAGCAAACATGTGGAGACAGAGAGTGGATTAGTGGTTAACAGAGGGGAAGGGGGGAGGGATGAAGGTGAAAGGGGTGATTAGGCACGCATGTGTATGATGATGGATTGCAATTAGTCTTTGGGTGGTGACCGTGATGTAATCTACACAGAAATTGAAATATAATGATGTACGCCTGAAGGTTATTTAATGTTATAAATCAATGTTACCAACATAGCAATAAAATAAAATTTAAAAAGTAAAGAATAAAAAATAAATAAAATGGAACCAGAGGATATGAAATGGAGAATATCATGCATGTGCCCTCAGGAA
This sequence comes from Equus asinus, assembly GCF_041296235.1. Lineage (NCBI taxonomy): Eukaryota > Metazoa > Chordata > Mammalia > Perissodactyla > Equidae > Equus > Equus asinus. The sequence continues at coordinate 134,859,948 of NC_091790.1, read as the reverse complement.
AATGATACTTAAGAACTCAGAGATGGATTTCCCGTAAATGCCTGATTTATAGATAACGGTACTTATCTCCTGCCCAATGAACATCCGCCAAGAATCTCTCCCCATCCTCAATCCAATGAACTTACTGCTTGGACTCTGGCTGTGCTTCCCTGCTCTTTGCATTGTTTGCCCACGAATATAGCCCGCCCCAAACCTTCAACTGGTGCCTATAACTTGCTACAATTTGCATTTCCCATATTACAATTCCTCTGCTATTCCCAAATAAACTCAATTTCTAGTAATTCGAGCTTGCCTCAGTTTACCTCTTTGTTTACGTTGACACTACACAACTGACTTTAAACTGTTTTTGTATCTATAGCGTAGTACCTTGCACGAAATAGGCATTCTACAAATATTTGTTAAGAACGAATGAATAAGCGACTAGACAATTCTATAGGTCAGTGAAGAAATGTTCAAATAAAACATAGGACAATAATAAGTAACCCCAGTGTTTTTGTTGTTCAAGATTTATTTTTGCAACCTAAGGGTGTGGCCATGCTAGTTTCTGCCAAGGCTGGTTTATGCCAAATTTCCTGGCTCCATCTAACTCTATTTAGGGCCAACTCAGTTAAGCTATAACAGGAGGTTTAAACCAAAATACGTTAAAAGAAAATCCATAGCACTTTAAATAAAAGGAAAAAAAAAGGTTCTTCCTCCAGCAGGCAAACATTTTAAGAACGTTAATTGGAACGAGTTTTATACTGCAATCTTTTGTCACATTGTAAAATTATCCCTAACTAACTGCAGGGAGTCTGCTGCTGAGAAACCATTGTTGTTGGCAAAATTTAGGTGAAACGAGAATAATGGTTGTGTTCTTTTGTTTAAGGGAATTGAACTGACTCTTGCATATGTAAAAAGATGACAGATCCTAAAAAATGTTATGTACAGTTTAAAACTCATTATTTCCAGACTAAAGTTCAAAATGATAGTCTAAGGAATTAACCAATTTATAATCTCCCATTCTCACTGATAGATTCCTTGATGATGTAAAGAAAATACATAATCTTAATGTGTTAGATCCTAGTAAGTTGTTTTTTTTTTTTTTTTTTTTTGGTGAGGAAGATTGTTGCTGAGCTAACATCTGTGCTAATCTTCCTCTTTTTTATGTGGGATGCCGCCACGGTGTTTCTTGACCAGTGGCGCTAGGTCTAAAACTTTGAACCCCAGGCTGCTGAAGCGGAGTGCGTGAACTTAACCACTATGCTACCGGGCCAGCCCTTCAAACTTAACTTGTAATTGCTGAGTAATCCCTGTCAGTAGTTTAAAAATATGCATATTTTCCCAGAGTGTTAATTGGGCTTAGCAATAGCCACTACTCAATTCCAAAGTTCTTAGAGATATGGTTGCTCCCATACTTCTCAAATGCCTACACAGTGTACCACCTAATGCATTTATTGTCACTAGGATACTATCCTGGTTTACCACCAATAGAAGTTTTAACAATTGCTGTACTACCTAGTGGGGGACATACCATGTGACACCAGTGTTGGAGTCCTCATTGCCTGTCAGGTGGCAGTTGGCTTTCCTCCAAAATCCCATTCAAGCTTCTATTTTCTCAGTGCCACTCTGGACACCATCTCGGGTGGGATTCCCTGGAAGACAGACTCTGAGACAGAGCGGAGCATGTGGCATGTTCACTAGGGGGTGCTCTTGAAATCAGCACTTGGGGAATGTAGGGGAAGGAAGCAAAATCAGGCAAAGGAAGAGTTGAGCTCTGGTATAGTCTCAAAGAAGTCATCAACCAACTTCATGGAAAGTTTTGGAACTCAAGTGGCCCTTCAGAGTTGTCTCAAGTTGGAGCGTACCATCCAGGCCTTTATATCTTTGTATTGATCAGTCTTTGCAAACGAGAAGGAGGAGTGACCTTGTGCAATTGTCTTGGCTAGAGGCAACCTCCAATCAGGGTGATAGGTGAAAGCTGTTCAGCAACACTCCCAGGAGTCTTCACTCCTGAAGGGGAATCTGGGTGGCTAAACACAGTACCAACCACGGTATCTACTATGTGCCAGGCACTATTCTAGATGCTGGGAATATGAACAATAAGCAAATCAATAAGAAAATATATCCCATGTCAGAGAGTGAGGAGTGTTATAGGGGGAAATAAAGCAAGGTCACTCAGATCCAGCCACATGACATCCATGATGTTCTTCAAACCTGCTTTGCATGTTTCTGTTCCAGGGTCTTTGCTGTTCCCTCTGCTTGGAAAGCTCTTCCTTCCTAGGACTTGAGGCCTCACTCCCTTTAAGTCTTGGCTTACATGTTACCTTCTCAATAAAGCATTGTCTGACCATTCTGTTGAAAATTGCAATGTAACCTCAACATACACACATCTTAACATTCTCTGCCTCCCTCTCTCCCTGCCAGTGTTCTTTGTTCTGAAAACCTGTACTCTGCTCCCCTGGCTGCCTACTGCTCCTCTGAGGGCTGAGCAGCCCTGTTGTGGCCTAGGTACAACACCACTTTTACTTTCCTTTATTTCTCCCAAACAAGTAAACATAGCAGTGTTAAGGAATGAGAGTGGTTACTCTGCTCAGTTCCCTCACCCCGACTCCTACTCCATCCTACCCCCACCCTCACCACTTAATGATAAAGTAATTTTTCTCAACCTTGGAAATTAACTGGGAAAAAAACTACTAGGAAACTCTGATTAAAGCAGATCAGGAGAAAATGATTTTAAATGGCTGCAGAACGGTGTGCACACATAGCTGGTTTCCTGCAAGGAGTTTGCTTCCCTCTTCTGTGGGAACCAGCTTTTCTCAGCAAAATCCTCCCCAGGTGGGTCGAGCCGTATTTCGGAGAGCTCCTTGACTAACACAGGTGTTTGTTTAGTGGTTGCCCCTCCTGTCTCCCTGACTGGATTAGAATGCTTTCATACTTGAAAAGGATCTCTTCAAATCCTTTTCAATCTGTTTTTTCCCAACAGATTAGAAATAGCATGAGCTCAGGAACGTGGGGTAGGGGAGAAGTTTAAGCAAACTTCTTACAGTTCAGTTCTCAGTATAAGTTAAAAACAAACAAAATTTTTCAGATCTGAGGAAAAGAAAAATGTCATCCTTTCCATGTTGTGCAGCAAGTGCGTATCACAGTTTTCTCAGAAAAATATGGGCATGTCCAACATGTAACTATAAGCATGGACATTCACAAGGATTAGGTCCTTGATGCTTTTTCTAGCACATCTATTTTCCTTCCATTTTGCTTTCCACTTCCTCTTCATAGCCAACCCCCCACCAAGCCCATTCTAACCCACCAACCTCCATGCTCCAATTCACAAATTAAAGTGTTTCTGCTGGGAGTTATATATTCCACTGGATGACACAGGTTCACTGCTGGAGTCCATGTAGCTGAAATATCCAGATGGTTGTCATAATTCTTCACTTTACTTTTCAGCGTGCCTGGCTATTATTTCTCATTTTATCCATCATCAAAACATTTTCGAACTCCATCCTCTCCAAAGAATGGAAAGGTGAAGCTTCAAGGAAAGTCTTCTAAAACCAAAGTTACAAATTATACCTGAATTCAGAAGGCAAGGCTTTCGAAACAAATATTGACTGAAGTAAAAGAGATTAACATGCCTTTAAAATGTTTGCCTTTTCTCTACGAATAGGCTTATTTATTAAAGTTTCTGAATAGACATTTATTGAACACCTGCTATGTGCCAGACATTTTTCTTAGCACTTAGGATGTCTCGGTGAACAAAATGAAGACCTTGATACTATGAGAGTTTACATTTCAGATAGGAATGCTGATAACAAACACCAACATAATAAATAAGCCAATTACATAGCTTTTTAGAAGCTTCCCATGTAGTACAGGAAGCTTCCCCATATGACTTGGGATAAAAAGAAGAATGAGAAAACCTGGTAAGGAGGATCAGGAGACCAGAAGGTATTGGGGTGCAATATAAAATAGGGTGACCAAGGCAAGCTTTATTGAGAAGGTAACATACACATAAAACGTAGAAGAGATTTTCAGGCTAAAGTAACAGTCAGTGAAAAGCCCTGGGGTGGGAGTTTGCCTGGCATGTTTGAGGAACCCCAAGGAGACCAATGTGGCTGGAGTGGGGTGAATTTGGTGGAGAGGAGCAGGAGGTGGACTCGGGTCAGAACATAGAGGGCCTGGGAAACCATTGTAAGGATTTTGGCTTTCACTCTGAGTGAACTGGGAAGCCATTACAAGATGCTGAGCAAGGATGTAATTTGATCAAATTTAGACTTAAAAGGGTGACTCTGGCTGCTGTGCTGAGAATAAATGGTGGGAGGGACAAGGATGGAAATAAGGAAACAGGTTAGGAAGCTGTTATTGGTGATGTAGACCAAGGTGATAGCAGAGGTGATATTGAGAAATGGTCAAGTTCTGGATATATGGAGAAGGCAGAGTAAGGAATTTCCTGATGAAATGGATATAGGGTGTGATAAAAAGATAGAAGTCAAGGATAATGCCAAAGTTGTGGCCTGAGCCCCAGGAAGATGGTGTTGCCAACCACTGAGATGGGAACAACTGTAGGAGGTACAAGTACAAGGGTCATATAGGAGTTCAGTTTTTGACATGTTCAATTTGAGTCAAACAAATGAAGATATGGGAGGTAATGATATGTATGCCTGGAGATCAGGAAAGAGGTCTGGGATAAAGAGATAAATTTAGGAATCTTAGGCATTTAAGTGGTATTTAAAGTCATGAGTTTAGATGAAATGACTGAAGAAGTAAGTAAAGGTAGAGAAGAAAGGACCAAGAACTGAGACACTGCGGATCTTCAACACTAAGAAATCAGGCAGGAAAGGAAAAACCGGTAAGAGACTAAGAAGAAGCAACTAGTAAGGTAGGAGGAAATCCAAGAGAATGTGATCCTGAAGCCAAATGAAGAAAAGTAAAGCAACATGAGAAGTGAGACTTGACCATAGGGTTCAGCAACAGGGAGGTCATTCATGATCTTGACAAGAGCTATTTCAGTGAAGTAGTGGAAGGAAGCAAAAATCTGGTTAGAGAGGATTCAATAGAGAAGGAAGGGGAAGAATCAGAAATGGCAAGTAGAGACACCCCTTTCAACAAATTTTGCTGCAAAGAACCCAAAGAAGAGGGGTGATAGCTTGTAGGGAAAGATAAGAGGATAACAACAGGTTTGTAGCTACTGAAAATGATCCAGTAGAGAATAAGCGTCTTAATAATACAGGAGAGAGAAGGATAATTGCCAAAGCTGGTAGGTGAGGAGGGATGGGACCTAGTGCAGAGGTGGAGGCACTGGCTTCAGTTAGGAGCATGGAGACCTCATTTTAACAGGGGCTGGGACAGTAGCATATGAGGGGGGCAGATGTGAGTGTGGAGATGTGATTGTAAGAGTCAGTGAAAGTTTTCTTCTAGTTACTTCAGTTTTCTTAGTAAAGTAGGATGCGATATCATCAGCTAAGATGATAAAGACGGGGGTAAGGAGATACTGGAAATTTGAAGAGAGAGAAGAAGGTATCAAATAGTCGGTAAATGGGCCAGTGAATGGACTCAAGAGGTAAAGAATGGTTACTGTGAGCACTAAGGGTTCATTGAGTTTGTGCTAATGAATTTAGTGAGACCATCAGCATGCTTGAGTTCTTCTCCAGCCATGACAAGTTACCCAGGTGCAGATACAGAGTAGGCAAAGAGATGGATTTAAGCAGCATTGTGGTTTCACCCATCAACATGACCAAAGGAGGGGCAAGGAAATTGAAGGTGTGTATATTTGAGAGTGATTGTTGTGGATGGAATTCAGTGGGGTAGAGGGGAGCTAGGATACAAAGAGAGTAAGAGGTAGTAAAAAGGTCATAGAATTAGAGGTCCCAGTGGGGTCAAAGAACTATAGTCAGAATACTAGAGGGGTGATCTAGAAAGTTAGGAGATGTTGGTCAGAGTGGGATACATGACACTGAGAAAGCAGGAATGACATGGGTGACTGAAGAAGGGGAGGACAACACCACAGGGAAAAAGAGGTCAAGGATCTGAGAACTCAGGGCATTGGAGGGATCATTCACTGCATATTGAAATCACCAAGAAGGTAAAATCCCAAATGGCAAATTAAGGTAAACCAAATTATGGTACAACTGTGTGATCAAATACTATGCAGTCATTAAAAATAGAATTTTGGAAAAACATTTAAAGACACGAAAGAATCCTAAGGTGGTGAATCCAAGACATATAATTTTATATACAGTACAATCTCATTACTTCAAAATATATCTTTATGCATAGAGAAAAGACTAAAAGGAGATAAAATGTCAGTGGGGTTTATCTCTATGTGAAATTTAGTTTTTTCTTTGTATCTTTTGTGATTTTCTAAATTTCCTACAAAAAAATTACATTAACAAAAACCAACAAAAGAGAGTAAACATTATAATACTTGTCCATTAAATTTCCTAAGAGCATTTTTCAAACTTAAAAAAAAATTTAGTCATGGCTCCCGATTTCCCACTGTGTTCTAGATGATAGTTTACATAGGTTATGTGAAATATGAGACAATTTTGTGAGCAAAGTTTAAATTTTCTTTCATCTTCAGAAGATTTTTTTTCAGTCAATTGGGACTCTAAGAATTTGCTTTTCTGTCCAAAAGCTCTATAAATGGATGTGTAAATTTGAAATGATCTTTCCTTCTAAACAGAACAAACGTCTTTTACAGACGATATGGGAACACAAGTAGCTATATTTCTAAAGCTTTAAGCATCCAGACCTGGCATGGAGAGCCAGGATGGTTATAACTTAGTTACTTCTGTAGAGCGGCTGCCATTCAAGCAGTGTCGGGAGAACAAGGCTTCTAATGGGGGGTCTTTGTCCCTTAGTAAGGCACAATGTGGCTCCGTGTTCTTAAAGAGAATGCAGTTAATTTTAAATCTGTAATTAAGTCTGGTTTAAAGTAAAAGCCAATATTCACACACTTCTCTCCCCCCAGGAACAAACAAGAGTGTTTATGAACCTGGTGTTTGTCTAATGTTGTTTCACTTTTACTTCCAGCTTTTCCCAGAGGATTTTTTTTCCTGACCTATTAAGGGAAACTACAGGGGAAAAGAAAAAGACCTCCTTCCGACTCTCAGTCGGATAGATTTCTCCCCGTCCTTATCTCTAACACCCTCTGTCGTCTCATGTTGACAATAGAGGAATAGGTTAAGGAAGATTTATAAGAAAAGATTTAGGGTCGAACCATATGACATTTAGAGAAATATTAACTTCACAGTGACTCAGCCTGAGAAACAAAGCTCGTTTACCATTTTAAAGATTTATTTATTTTCTAAAATGTAAAGTTGAAGAGAAAAACTTTTATTTTTACTTTAAAGCAATTTACAGTTGACAAGAGAAAACTAAAAAGAAAAGATGATTGAACTTGAACCATCAAAAGTCTGCGCATCTAATCTTCTCTGCAGAGAAGTCTCTGGGGGTAATTTGGGGAGGAAAAAAACATTTTGTGAAAGCTGAAAGGTAGCACTTTTAAACATAAAATTTCATAAGTCATGAGGGTCTAGAGTTGCATTGCTATTTCCCTGGCTACCGAAACCTTTAAATCTTTGGCACCCTTGTCCAAAAACCTAGTGCTTACAGCCTGCCCAGGGAGGGAGATGGGCATGCTCACCTGTAAAACGTTACCCCTATCTCATTTTGCCATTGCCTCTATCCCTAACCATAAAGCCAAGACAAGTGGAAAAGAAAACTCCTATTTCCACATCAAATTTATATTAGAACTTCCATTCAAAAATATATTTGAAGTGTCCAGGCAACTTACAGCCCTTCTCATAATAATTCCAGTTTTTGTTCATTCCACTTTTATGGTAGTATAAATAGCCTGAAAGAAAGAGAAAAGACCTGAGAGACAGTCTAGACCCTATCTTGCATACTACATGACTTACCCAAGGTCATGAGGCTGAATGGAACACTTAAATGAAGACCCCAAATTAGGTTCTCTCATGCACGTGTATCTGCAGTATAGATTCTCTTCTTCACACACACCATACACACACCCCTTCAAAGCCTTCAAATAGCTCTGTATTAAGGATTTAAAGAAGCAGGAACTAAACACTTGGTTATAGTTACCAGCTCAACCATTTCCCCTGTAAACTGGAATTCCTTCTTATTTTTTTATTTAAAAATATATTAAATGTATTAAATACAACATTTCAATTGCACAAGTTCAGACACTTTTTATTCTAAACAATCTTAAACGTACAAATATTTCAAAATTATGTTAAGTAGAAAAACTTGTGTTTTGTATATTAACATTGAATTTTTCTATTTCTTCCCATGCTAGTTCCTGACATTTCTATTGATTCTAAATGGAGTAAGACTTGACTGTGCAATCCAAAAGTGCCAAGAACCTCCGGCCTGCATGATCCAAGATAGATTGAAGTTTTTGTAACTAACATGATTTTGGCAAAAACCTAATTTTTAAATTAAAAGAGCCATATGATTATATATAAAGACACTGTTTATAATAAAACTGAAATCAACAACAATAATAACAAATATTTACTAAGTGATTATTATGAACCAGACACTGTGCCTAGTATTTTACATACATTATCTCATTTACTACTTACATGGGGGAGATCTCCTGTCCTTACGCTCATTTTACAGATGGGGACCTGGAAAAGTTATGGAATTTGCCAAGATAACAAGCTAGTGCGAATAACAGAGTTGAGATTGGAACCAGGCAGTCTTCACCACTCCTTCAACCAGATAGCATAGAACAGTTATTAGTAAATTAGAAAAGTATACCTTTGTGTGAATTCAGTTCTCAGTTAAATGGTCTGTGTATTTAACTGATGATGGCTGATACTGTGATTAGCACCATATACACTTTGGAAATGCTGCTTGTCATGCATGAAGAAAGTAAAATATTTGTGCTTGCTCTTCTGTTTCCAAGACTAATTTTTTAAAATTCCACTAACATGTTAAGATAGTAATAATGAAAAAATTAATTACACAATCAAATCATTAGGTTAACAGCCTACACAAGCACGACCCACCAATTTTCCAAACTGATGGAAGAAATTAATGGGTTGATGGACTTTAACCATTGCATAAAAACAACCCAACATGTCCTTGTAAATCATTGTTGAGCTCATTACTCATTACAGATTGTACTTCTCATTATCATGCCACGTGTAAAATCTCGACGAGGTTTGCCTGACATCCAAACCAACTCAGAACTCGAGCAGCACGTTTCTCTGGTGTGTCAGCCGCTGCAGGTGTTTCTCTATCACAATGAATAATTACATCAAACAAAGACAAGAAATACTCTAAAGCTGACAAAACCACACATCTGAAATCTGTATTTTCTACCTCTTGGGAAATTAAAATCTACAAGTATAGGGACTTCAGTGCCCATGTCTTGGGGCCATTCCAGGTTTATAAAGAAAGATCTTTTCTTTGCAAGCCCAAAGATTGCAATAATACAGGAAATTAAACTATATTTATAGACTGGACACCAGCACGCCAGCAGGCTTTCTTAGCTCTCTGAATCTCCCAACAAAAACAAAAACACTAGCAATCAAACGGGTGAGCAAGAAATGACAAGTGTTCTGACAGCTCTAGAATACTTTGAGGTATTTATAGCGTATTTCTGAGTCGTATTAGCTTAACCTGTAATAGAATATAAATGAGCCCATATGGCACAGATGTAATTATGTTCCATGTGAGAAATCCCTGTGGTAGGTTGGGGAGGGGGCCTGGGGAGAGAAGAATACACCAGCTCCACCTCCCTCCCCAGCCTCTCCCCCTCACCACATGTGCCTTCTGGAGGGCATGATTTACACATCATTTGCATTGAGAAGAATATGAAGAAACACAATGCTAACAGCACAGTACTGAAAAGGGCAATCGAAAGATTGGGGATCCCTAGGGGTGCTGCTCTCTGTGACTGACATCCAGTTAGGAGCAGAGGCAGCTTCCCCTCGGGATCACATTTGATGAAGTGATCTTTGATTATGTGGGCACAGCAATCATAAGGCATAATTATTATTACTGCAAGAGAATGGGCAACAAATCTCTGGGGAAAGCCTCTGTCACAGACACTTTGCTGGCGCACGCTGGAAGCAAATGTTCTCCCAAGGATCATTTTCATTCCAGCCTGATATTTAGCTGAAGCTTCTTTGACTACCAGTCATGAAACATTAAATATAGATTAGAGCCAGAGAAATGTTGAAAGTTGAAATTCACCGGAGGTGCACACTTGCGTCCTTGAGAAACAACCCCGAATGCTGTCCAGATGTTGCAGCAGCAAGGCAGAGAGGTCCCAAGCTGCAAGGAGGCCACAACAGAGGAGAGTGAGGGATGTTTAGCATTCCACCAGCCTTCTGTTTGGTTTATTTGTACTACATTAATTTAGCAGAGAATCCTAACAGGCTGTTAGTGGTGGATGTTGCAAAGTGTTCACTATCCCGAAAGAATGAAGAAATGTTTTTGTGCCAGGGAAGGGAGTAATTCAAAGCACGTAATTGATTTTATACAATTTCAAACTGTGATAAGACAAAGGGCCACAACAGAAACATATGTTAACAGTTTTCTCTGTGTTTCCCCATGAATCCACAAAAAAGAGCATCCCCGTAACTTGTAGATGGTTAACTTGCTTTGAACATCTCACTGGATATTAACAGACACTTGCGGTGGAATGTGGAATAAATGGGCCTGCTTTGGAACAGTTTGCAGAAGGGCAGCTGTGCTGCGCAAAGCACAATACATCCCCCAGGTGTGTAATGGGGACACCTCTTCAGTTTCCTCAGTGAACTCTGAGTGCTGTGTTCACATGTGGGCTCCCCCCACTGCCCAACTCACCCACTGTTGCAGAATCAGAGGGATGCTCTTCTGGTATAAGTTGGAAGCATGTTATTGGCATTATTCAGGGAAGACTCTTGCTCCCTAGCAGTCCCAGTAGAGGAGTCACCCTAGAGGTGGAAAATGGAGTTAGAGGAGATAAGGACATTGGCAGGCAGGACAGGAAGTGAGACCTAGGAATTCCCTGCTGCTGAGGGCTGACAAGTACTGGCTTGGATGAACAAAGGACTTTTGATTCCCACAGACTTTTAGAAACAGGAGGTATTGGTGAGTTCCTCAGGTCTTTCTGGAAGCAAAAAGTTGAATGATATAACGTGCTGACCACCCCCCTTTCCACATCTAAGATTTTACCTTTCTATCAAACTAGCTCACAGGATTTCTGAATCTCTCCCCTATCAAAAAAAAATGGAGAAAACCAAAAGCTTTGTGTGAAGTTGCAACAGTCACTGGGGGTCTCTCATCATTGTGCTTCAGGGCCTAAGGTGATCATTAACAGTCAGCAAGGCACGTGCCCTGAGGCACAAGGAACCGGGGAGATGCAGAGTCGACTCTTAACTTTTTAAGCATCCTTCACCTAGCTCACGATGGAGGCCCCTTCTGCAATGCCAATTCTTGTGTTTATGCTGATGGTGGAAACAGATTTGTATTAAATAACCTTGAAGTCACGTTAAACAAATATAATTCACCAAAAAGAGGGGAAAAGCCAGTCCCTAACAATTTTCATCAATCTTTGTTCCACTTATATAAGAATCCTGGTATCTGGGCACAAAAGTAACCGCAAGAAATATTGCCATAGTCCATCAATGGATAGCCCTTTCTGTAATAATTCTAGAGTGGGAGACAAGGGATGAGACTGGAAACGTTTCACCAGAGAGGAGCTCCTTGAATTGAATCTTAAGGATAAAAAGGATTTTTCTGGGGGAATGGGGTTGAGGGTGTGGGGTGCTAAGGAGGGCATTCCTGCAGTTGGAATGGCACATGCAAAACCACAGAGACTTGGGATTGCAAGTTGCCAGGGAACTGCAAATAGTCTGGTATGGCTAGAAGGTAGTATGTAAGTGGGAGGTTAAAATAAGAAACTGGACAGATAGATGGTGGCCATCCTATGGAGATTTCTTGCCATTGAAGTGTTTTGAGTAGGGGCGGAGAAAGGCTTATTCAGAGGTTATAAGATCAGTTAGATGGTATTACAGTGGTCCAGATGAGAGAGGGTGAGTTCCTGAAGTAGGGCAGTAACAGTGTGGATGGAGAATAAAGAATGGATAGGAGAAAAGTTAAGGTGGTGGAATCTACCGGACTTAGTGGCTTTTAAAACGTGAGGAATGAAGGAAATGAGGAGTCTACGATGATTTGCAGGTAGAGTGAGCAAATAATCTCCAAATTACTTAAATTTCATCTCCAAATTGATTATTGAGTTACTTAGTGGCAATTTAATGTTCCTGTGTTTGATTTGTATTTGATTTTGGGAGGCTTGACATGGAATTTCCCAGGTGCCCCCTCAGTGGGCAGCAAAGGAAAGGCTCACAGTGGAAGGGGTAGGAAGAGGGTTCCTGTGCTGGGAGCCTCCGGATTGCACAGAGAGCGGCAAAGGTGATCAGAGTCACTGACAGAGCCTTTGGGGAAAGTAATATGACGGATATATTGAAATTCTTCTAAATTATCATACCTTTTGACCCAACAAGTTATACTTTTAGGAATCTCTCCTAAGGAAATGACCCAAACTACTCAAACTCTATGCATATGTTCCCTGCAGCATCATTATAATGGGAAAAAATTATAAATGATCAATAATTGAGGCTTCATTAAATAATTTCTATAGAAGTAGTAGTTGACAGAGTTACATAAGAGAGCAAAATAAGAAGCATAAAAAATGGAAAAGAGGAGACAAAATAGTCATTATTCACAAATGAGATGGATAGCTACGTGGAAAACCCCAAGAGAGTCAACTAAGAAACAACTATAAATCATAAGAAAATTCAGTAAAATGACAGATAAGATTTGTAAAAATATATTCACAGCTGTCTTACATATAATGTGCAGTTAGAAAATATAGAATTAAAAAAAGCTCATTTGCCAAGGGAACATAAAATGATTGAATAAATGAAAAGATACATCTTAACTGAAAAAAACTTAGATAGTCTATTTGGGGAAAAAATGATTCAATAGTATAAGAAAGTCAATTCTCACTAAACCGTCTATAAATTTCATGTGTTTCCCAGTAAAGATACTAGCAGATTTTTTGCTGGTGATGGTGGTTTTTGGCTATTTTGTTTTGTTCTGCTTTTGAATAGTCAAAATGATTCTAAAGCTCATGGGAAGGGGGAAGTCATTCAATAACAGCCTGGACATTTTTATAAAATTAAAAAGTAATGAAGGGGGACTAGTCTTATCTGCCATAATATTTCAGTAAATAAAAGCCTTATGCACTGGTAATTAAATACACAGTCAGGTCAACAGAAGAGAATTGAGAGTCCAGAAATAGAACCAAACACACACTGGAATTTAGCATATGATGATAGTCCAGCACTGGTCTGGTTTAAATTCCAAGGAGATGATGGTTCCTTCAGAAACAGACTTAGGATATTTCAAAGTTCAGTGGAATTTGAGTGAGTAATTATTTACCTGTTGGAGAATATTATAATCTGGTTTCATTCTTCACAACAATCAGGGATGAGGGGCATATTTGTTTAAAAACAATTGTTTCTGCCAGTTGGCGTATATAATTAAATAGCTATATGTATTCTCCACATTTGTATTTGTGGATAACCAGTTACCCAGTGAGCAGTAAATGTGTGACATTTTTGCTTAATGCAGACTTTCTTGGGCATCCAGAGAAACAAAGCCATTACATTATCATCTTCAGCAAAAAGTTTGATAGGTGAGGCATTTAAAACTTCTGGCTAAAATAAGGTTTGGGGATTATTAACGGGTTTAATTTCTGCAAGCCAGCCCCATAACACATTACCGTGGCTAGCTAAGCATTAACTGGATTTTCCATCCATTTCTCATATTGTTGGTCTCAACCTTCACTTGTAGCTTGGGCAAATCCCTTAATCCCGGTAAGCCTCAGTTTCTTCCTCTGTCGAATGGAGGGGTTAGGGGAATTTATCCCTCCAGGTCCTTCTCACTCAAAGCTTCTCTTATTCTGGGGACAGCAGCCCATTGTCACACTCTGTTGCAGTAAGCATAAGGTGAAACGAAAGACGTGTACTTAGCTAAAAACAGTGCAGGCATTTTAGGGAAAGTGGTATCAGTTAAAACAATGGTTTTCAAGCTTTTTTGAGCCTGTAATTCTGTGTGTAAAAAAAAAAAAAAAAAAGCAGGCATCTCAATATTTGTAAATACGCTTACTTACAAACACTTTTATTGCTATATACATGTGTGCACGTATCTGTATATATATATTAAGGTATACTGTAGTCTGCAGTGATATACTATGTTCATTTAAACATATCCAAAAATATGAAACTAAAATCCTAATATTTTCTTCCTATATCCTGATGGATCATCTTGTACATCCTCTAGAACTTCTGGTTTAGAGAACAGAACTAGTTTACTCTTCAATTAGTATATTCAATAGAGAGCAAACTGGTAGAACCCAGAAGGTTTTCCTATTTAATGGCAAAAAAAAACAAAACAAAAGCAAAACAATTTTGTTTTTCAGTTTGCCAGATGCTACCAATTAATTTGTGGTTGAGAGGCAGCCAAGTATGGTTTAAAAAAAATCCTTGAATCTGAAGTCAGAAAAGCATGGTTTCAATTCCCACCCCCAGGGGCTTCTACCACTATCCTTGTGTCTTAATTCTTTGTGCTTTCGTTTCTTCATGTATTAAATAGAGTTAATATTACAGGCCCTAAATACCTCACAGAGTCATTGAGACCAAATAGATTATATATAATATATAGACTATATATATTGCATTATAGAGTGAAGTATAAGAATTATTATTACCAAACTACAAATAGTATAAATTTCAACCCAACTTAACCTTCTACAACTGACCTGATTCTTACATACATGTAACCTAACCAAAGAGTACCATGTACTATCTCCTAAGTTGATGAAGCTTCTATTAGGAAAAAGAACAGAGTAATTAAGCTGAAAAACTTCTGACAATATTGTTGAACTTCTCATCTTTGTAACACAATTTATTCCCAGGTAGACAATAGATATTTTGGTGATAGGGTCCTCCTACCTCTTCTGTTCACATCTTGCTCCCTCCATCCCTCAACCTTAGCTACCTAGCAGCTATCCACATACAGTGCTCCTCTATGGCAGGATGGGGCTACCTCTTCTTGGGCACTGTCCCATGCTCTGATGAACTCTGTGCCCCATTATCAAACTTCCTGCTGTGTGGTCCATTCTCTTAGAACTTTGCCATCTCCTCATCAAGAGAACAGTAGCCCTGGGTAGATGGTATAAATGCCATTTACTGATGGTAGGTTAATGTATAACTTCCTATGGCAAGGATATTTGCATTTTAACAGAGAATAGATCCCTGAATATACAATGCATTAAGTCCAAAGAAAAATGAACTAATGGTTGAATAGTAAACAAGCTCCTGGCATGTGGGGAAGGGGGGGTGTGCATTTGACTTTAGCTCTCATTGCCCTTTTCTCTATTGTCACCAGTTTGCTCACAACTCACCCCAACTCCCTGCTCCCAATCCCTTATCCTGACGGTCAAGTTCAAGCCTGGGCCCATGAGGTGAGGACTACAGCATCCTGGACAACAGTCCTTCCTCACAATCAGGTGGGACTAAGCATGAACCACTGTTACTGCTTCTCAGACTCACAGGTTCCCACCAGCGGGCTCCTGCATTGTTCCCCAATCTTCCTGAATGTCAACCTCCCTGTCTTCCAACTGATGGCAGCTAACATCTATTGACCACTTGCTATGTGCCAGCTACTATTGTAAGTAGTGTACTTGTTTTAATTCATGCAATCGTCACGACAACCCTGTGACGTTGAAATTATACATCAGAATGCAAGCCAGTTGAATATCTATCCTGGATACAGGTACTATTAATATCCCTGTCTTAAAGGTGAAGAAATATTCTTTTATTAAACAACTATTTTTGAGCTTCTACTCTATGCCAGGCACTGTTATAGGACCCAGGGATACTCCTGTGAATAAAGCACAAAAATCTGTGGCCTCTTAGATCTTACATTACTGGGAAGGTTAATAAAGAGAATTTTTAGAAAGACTTTGGGCAGAGATCTTAAATCAGACCAAGTAGTCAGCTCCCTCCCCTGCCAGCCTTGCCTTTAGCAGCTGATAGCGCTTCTCACCTTTTGTAGAGCTATCAGATTACAATCAGTGGACTGACAGCCCATCTGCTCTTATATCCGGCATCAACTCCAGCTTTACTTGCACCTCTGTGGGCACTGGGGAGCGAAGTCCTCAAATTTCCTCTCTTTCATGAAGGCATTTGTTCAAGGGAATGGGCAGGGACAATGGCAGAAGACCGCATAATTTTATCTGTACCTGCCCTATGGACACACACTGAAGCTTTTCAAAGGTTACAAAGTCACTTGAAAAGAACTTAAAACAAAACAAGTGTATTTTGCAATGGAAACTTCTAGCTACATGTTAGAATTCACTGAAGACAAAATCTCAACTTAGATTAAAAAAAGAAGTTAACTTGTCTTTGTGAATTAGGAACAAAGTAAATTAGGATCTTGATCTCCTGGGTACTCTATTTATAAAGAAATTAACTACCATTAGTATCTGGACAGGACTGCTGTGTCCAGCTTTGATGAGAAGCATTGTGCTTCTAAACTTGATCCCCAGGTTTTTAACATAAAATATCCCTTTGGACCTTCTTTCTACTCTCTCAGAGAGAAGACAAGGCAGAGAGTAAAATCAAATAACTAAAGTGGGGTGTACCACAACTGCTGGGAGAGTGTGACCATGCTAAGCAAGGTAAGCTGCTTCGGGGATTTCCAGTGGGTGATGAACAACTGACAGACATAACACTTTTACAGACATAATTTTCAGACATATTTTCCAGACTATAACGTGGGGTCAGGAAGGGGGGTACTAGGGTCAACACAACAATGCAAACCTTATGCTCCTATTTTTGTCCTGTCACTCTTATGCGACTCTATTTCCTTTCCTTCATTTAGATGCGTAACTTATATAATTTTACGTATTTTTCCGATTTGAAAAAAAATACATGCTTAGCAAAAACTGCAAACATTACAAAACTAACAGAGTTGAAAGTGACAGATCCTTATAGTGTGACTATACATTCCAATTTGTCCAGGACTGTCTTGTTTCACATCTGTTGTCTTGGCATAATTATTAGGAAGACATCCTTCATTCTCAAAGTTATCCTTGTTTGGATGACAAATTACATTATCCTACTAACCCACACTCTACACTTAATTATAGTTAATTTTTTCAGTCCGTTTTCAAAATTCACCCTCACTCACTAATTTCAAGAGTTCTGAAAGGTGTTTCACCTTAAGAACATATTCCTCACAGATACTGTGTGATGCCTACCCTTTTCCTCTTCCTGAAACGTGCTTCTCTAGCTTGCGGCATCTATGGAGCTTCTATGAAAGGCCTCCTGCAACCCTTCTGCTGCCCCCGTTGGCACTGCGCCACTTCCACTTAGTGTCAAAGCCAGTCAGTTCCACCAGTTTTGATGATGCCATAACATGACAGCTCTAAGTGAACCAAATACCCCCAAATTGCCAAAGCTGCCCATGAGCCAACTCTTTCAGCTCCACAAAGTCACAATGAACTCTCCAATGAAGTAGGGTACCCCCTTCATGGTGCACTTTGTCAATGCGGTGGGAAAGTCTGCTACTAGTGTCTTTTACAGATTTTAACGAAAACAGCGCATTTAGTGTTCACACTTGGGCTGTCTTCTCGGTAGGCTTTAGGTACCATTCCATGAGGATCCACCTAAAGGCAGTATACTTGCACATCCCATTCCCAATACTTTGGCACTAATCTTCCACCAAGCTGACTTTCAGCCTAAGGGGAGTTGTGCCCAGGAGGTGCCTTGGTCATCATTAAAACACGATTCTGACGGTGCTCTGGCTGTGCAGGCGTGTTTGAATCATATGGTGATCTTACTTGCCACATGCAATCATTTTTTAATCTATTTATATCCTTCGTCCCCTTTTTCTTCACCTTTTGCCTCATTGGCTTTCCTCCCTCTTCCACATACTCTTGACAGTTTTCCAAGCCCTGTGCTTGTTTTATTAGGGTAACATTTGTTCATTTAGTTAATTCTTGTACTTTATTTTATTATTTTTTATGGTAGTGGAAGAAAGCAGGGGAAAAAAGCTTTCTTGTCAAATGACATCTCTTTTTAACTGTAAATTTCTAGAGAACAGGACCAGGTCATAGCAGAGACTCAAGGCCAACTGCATGTGAATCCTTAATAATTTCTGTTCTGATTCAAAAAATAAAGTTCAGGATTTATAATAAATGCTTTATATTACAAACATTTTGACAGAACATAAATATAGATGTCAAGATATTAAAAATATTGGATGGGTTCAGGAAATATAGCTGTATTTTCTTTTTCATGGCATCCAAGAGCTACCAAAGAGAAAGAAAGCCGACAGGAACAGTATTTTTGTCTCTTTGGCATCTGCTAACAGAAAACCTACTTTTCATTAGGGCTGCTTTTGTGAATGTATATTAAGAAGCAAATCATATCTGAAAAACTTCAGTTTTGGTAGTTTTCCACTTGTTACATTTTTCTGCCTTAGAGTTCCAGGAGTTTCTCTTGTCAGTTAGCCATCAGCTGGCTGTTGCATCCTGATGATATATTCAAACATAAGAATTCAATGTAAGGTCAACAAATGGCTCTCTCAGATCTGGAGGGAGCTCGCACAGCCTGCCCACATTCCTATACACTACAGCGCCACATTTCCTAAGACCCTGGCTTAGTTTGCCAAATGGGACAAGTTAAGAGAATTTTAAGGAGTCTTAAATAGCACCGTAGCATTTTATATGAAGGAAGTGAAATTCTGTGCTAATTAAGAATACTTATATCATGGGGATGTCTTGCAGAGTAGAGTTTTTAAAAACCAAATTATACTGGGTTCTCACCATAACACTGTCCTTAACCTTCCTGCTGTGGGACCTCCTTTGGGGTGGGATGGCTTCTAATGAGATCCTTTTAATGCTTCAGGAATAAGACCCCCTGAATAGTGCCTTCTTGTTGTTAGTTCCAGTGAGTCAATTCTGACTCCTAGCGACCCTGTGTACAGCAGAGTGGAACTCTGCCTGGTCTTTTTGCACCATCCTCTCACCTTCCGGTGCTGTATGAGACAATGCTCCACTGCTATTCATAGGGTTTTCATGGCCAATTATCCAGGAGTGGGTGGCCAGGTCCTTCATCCTAGTCTGTCTTAGTCTGGAAGCTCCACTGAAACTTGCCCACCATGGGTGACCCTGCCGGTATTTGAAATACCAGTGGCACAGCTTTCAACATTACAGCAGCACACAGCCCCTACAGGGTGACAACTGACAGACAGATAAATAGTGCCTTGGTTGCCCCAAGTGATTCAGCACTGCAGTCCAGAGTTATGTAGAAGTTTCAGGGCAGCAAATAAAAACAAACCTTGGAATAATTAATTTCCACATTAACATTTTGTTTATTAATAAATTATTATATTTCATATTTTGAGGTTTTAAATTTTCTGAATGTAAGTGATTATTGATTAGTTTATGGTAAACTTGAAATGTGCCATCAGAGAAATAATTCGATCTGCTGACTGCCTTAACCTTCCCTGAAATAAAGTCTCTTGCTACTTTGAGATAGCATACTCCCTCTTTTTAGTTACTGATCCAGTGGTGGAACCACACAAAAAATGTAGCATTTATACATCTTACATAATTGATCTGAAGTAGCTTTGACTCCAAATTTTAGCCAGGCAATGTGCTAACCTACTGAGATATTGAGTGAAAGAGAGATTGTAGACTGGTAAGGGAGAGAGACAATTATTCAGACTATTACATACCATGTGGGAGCTCTATGATAACGCAGGTAAAGGATGCTGCAGGAGCACATAGTGGGGACATACAGCAGGTCTGTGGGCATCAGGTAGACATGTCAGGTAGAAGACACATATATTAAATGATGCCATATTTTTCCAAAGAGGAATGTGATATTTTAGAATTTTGAAGAACAAAAATTTCCAAATAAATAATTAGACGTACTGGATTTTTTCCCTTTGGCACTAAACACGTAATTACATTAAAAAGGCAAATGCACATATTTCACCTTATCCTCCCATAGGCAGATGACATCAAACTCCTTGATAGAGTGGTCATGATGGATGACAGAACTAAAACTGAAATTTATTGTCTTAGTCTGGCAAGATGAAATTATTTTTTCCTGCAGAAAACAAGATTACATTTATCAGGGATACAAATAAAGGCTTACATTTAGATTAGGAAGCGGAAGCTGAAGAAAACCTGGTTTCCAGAGCAGAAGAGCACTTTGCACACTGACGAGCTAAAATCTGAAAGATGGGTTTTCATTTTGGGGGTCACTTTTAAAGAGAGACAGTAGCAAACCAATGTGCACCCATGAGAGGGTGAGGAGTCAGGACTAATGGACAGGATCAGTTTGACACCGCCACCTTTTGTTGAGTGCCACTTTGTCCCAGGCACTGAGGATGTGAAAATGAAGATACTTCCCTCCTGTGGAACCCATCATTGTCCACCGGGAAGACTGACACATAAACGAATTACGATGATAAATTCGATACAACGGCTGCTTAAAAACTGCTATGGGAAGACAGAGAAAGGAAAGTTAATTCTGTTGGGGAGTGTTAAGGACCTGCCAAGAAAAAAATAGCATATGAGTTTGGCCTTGGCTGGAGTTCGAATTTCCTCAGTGGTAAAGGAAGGCAGGGCATAGAGAAAGCATGTAGATAAGGATTTGCCGGGCAGAAAGAAGTTAGAGGCCGATTTCAGCTCTTCTATCATCTGGAATAGTCAGCAATGGGAAGGACTGCATCAGGATTCAGGATCTCCTTGATGTAGGAGGGATCACAGAGCATAGATAATGACTCTATGACAGTCAGTAAAGCATTCTAACTTGTTTCTCACCTTATGAGCATTATTGATTTTACAGTTTGTCACTTTACTTCGGCTCATAGGAAGCTCAGATACAAAGTTTACCCCATCTCTTGTGAGTGTACAAACCTTATAATACATCCATTGCATGGTACAAGTCACCCCACCTGTGTTCTACTTGCCAAGTACAGTAAATTCTATTACTGTATTGGAATATTTTATATTTTTCAACATTTATGTTATACTACACATTTTGATAAGCCATATGCATCCTTTTTATTAAAAGAGTAATATATATAAATAAATAGCTAAGCTCTGAACTAACTCTAGAGTCACTTTCTTTTTTCAGTTTACTCAGAGGTATAAAAACAATCATGAGCTTCCTCCTTTTTCACTACTGAATCAATTTCAAACTATGGAAAGAAGCGAAATGCAAATCAAAAGCACAGCAAGATACGGTTTCACGCTCATTAAAATGGCTATAACAAAAAAGACAGCAGCAAGTGTTGGTGAGGATATGGAGAAATTGGAACCCTCATACATTGTTGGTGGGGAAGTAAAATGGCAAAGCCAGTTTGGAAAATAGTTTAGTAGCTCCTTAAACATAGAGTTACCGTGTGACCCAGCACCACTTCTAAGTGTATACTCAAGAGAACCGAAAATATACGTTCATACAAAAATTTGTACACAAATGTCCATAGCATCATTACTCATAATAACTTAAAGTGCAAACAACCAAAGTATCCATTAACCTGTGAGTAAATAAGAAAATGTGGTATATCCATACAGTGGAATATTATTCAGCCATAAGGAGTGAAGTACTGATACACACTGAAACAGGGATAAACCTAGAAATCATGTGCTATGTGAGAGAAGCCAGATACAAAAGCCACATGTATGACTCTGTTTATATGAAATATCCAGAATAAGCAAATCCACACCGATGGAAAGTAGATTAGTAGTTGCCAGGGGAGTGGGTGGGGGATGAGGTGTGTGTGCTACTGAGTCAGAGGTTCTTTTTGGTGTGAGAAGATATTCTGGAATTAGGTAGCTGTGAGGTTGCATAACTTTGTGAAATATCAAAAACCACTGAACTTTACACTTTTTAAAAATGTGAATTTTATAGCATGTGAATTATATCTTAATGAGAAAATACTGAAAGAATTAGTTGGGGCAGGTGGAATGTGTGGAAGATAGATCATTTTTATTTTCCTGCAAAAGACTTTATTTGATTATCACTTCAACCATTGCTACTTAATTCAGGTACTTTCTTTAAAAACTTCATAAAAATTTTTGTTTTCCTTAGCCTTGAAATTTATACAGTTTGTTATTTGGAAGGAACGGCTGCTAAATGACTCTTTTTTTTTTTCTTTATCAGTCATGAACTATTCTTTAAATTAAGTATTAAGACTATGTATAGGTAATTAATGATATCTAATAAATATTTATTTTTAAAATTCAATAGCCATCTTTACTTAAATCATAAAAACATTTTAATAATAAAAAAATTATCTGGGCCAGCCCAATGGTGTAGTGGTTAACTTCGTGCGCTCTGCTACAGCAGCCTGGGGTTCACAGGTTCGGATCCCAGGCTCAGACCTACACACCACTCATCAAGCCATGCTGTGGGGGATCCCACATAGAAGAACTAGAAGGACCCACAACTAGGGTACTGGAGCTTTGGGGAGCAGAACAAAAAGGGAAAACTGGCCACAGATGTTAGCTCAGGGCCAATCTTCCTCACCAAAAAGCACACCTTAAGAACAAAAGAAGCAAAAAACAAACAAAGAAGGGCTCCTACTAGGAAAAAAAAAAATATCAAGAATTGTTTCCCACATTCCCTAGCTAGATGCTTCCATGGCATTCATCAAACCTGAAGGAGATAGTTCTTCCTAATATATTCTCAGCACAAAGAAGAGGCTGCTTAAAACTTTCCAAGCTCCAGTAAGTTCTATGGAATAAAATTACCTCATTCTAAAAAGATGTGACCATCCTCTCCTCTGCACTGAGACTATTCTTTGCTGTGAAGCAAGTTCTTAACATGCTTAAGACAACATGAGTTTAGATACCTTAGGTTTGGGTTTTTTATTTTTTTCATCTTGAAAAATCACTTGGGATATATTTCAGTCCTTTCTTACTCACATTCCTCAGTCACCTGGATTAATTGACGTGAACAATAACAATTGTGCTTTGAAGCACTCGGGTACAACAGTGGAAATGATCACATTTCTTAGTTAATGAATGAATACTCCTTCATAGGCTTTGTTTATGGAAATAAATAGTGTATTACCTTAATTAGTGAATTCCCTGGGAAGGTAGGGCCTTCTAAAAAGTCAGTTGCAGGGGCCGGCCCGGTGGCGCAGCGGTTAAGTTCGCACGTTCCACTTCTCGGAGGCCCGGGGTTCGCCGGTTCGGATCCTGGGTGCGGACACGGCACTGCTTGGCACGCCACGCTGTGGCAGGCGTCCCACGTGTAAAGTAGAGGAAGATGGGCACGATGTTAGCTCAGGGCCAGGCTTCCTCAGCAAAAAGAGGAGGACTGGCAGTAGTTAGCTCAGTGGTAATCTTCCTCAAAAAAAAAAAAAAAAAAAAAAGAAGACAGTTGTATTAAAAACCTAAACAAACAAAATCAGAAAAGAGGGGAAGCTGAGCCGCCTGAGAAGCCTCCAGGCACAGCCTCCGCCAGTGGCTGCCCCACTGAAACCAACAGGCCTGACCTGGGCAAAACCAGGAGCCTTTGGAAGTCCCTCCTCTGCCTGCCCATCAAGCCGCCACCTGCTGCATTGTCTCCCTCTCTGTGTTGCTATCAGATGTGTCTAAGCAAGAGCGAATCTATATCCTTCTCCTTCCCTACCTAGTGATAGGTACCAATACACTGAAAGTCTTCCAACTAAAGGGATAACTCTAAGTTAATCTCTAGTTATGCAATTAAAACCCTCTCCTTTTTTAAAAAAATTAAACTTAAAGAGTTTTAGACCTGTGGGGGCTGGCCCTGTGGCGTAGTGGTTAAGTTGGACCGCTCCAGTTTGGTGGCCCAGGGTGGCAGGTTTGCTCCCAGCATGGACCTAGCACCCCTCATCAAGCCACGCTGTGGCAGCATCCCACATAAAATAGAGAAAGATTGGCAACAGATGTTAGCTCAGTGACAATCTTCCTCACCAAAAAAAAAAAAGAAGAAGAAGAAGAATTTCAGACCTGGGCAAACCACAGTGATCTTGGAGAGGGCCCTATTGGGCACACCAGGTTGGTACCTGGCTGTTCTCAATTTTGTTATTTCGGTACAAAGACAGTGCAAGCAGGACAGGGCTGGTACTTATTGAGAGTTCTAAAAAGCTAGTTCTCTTAGCAGAAAGAGAACTCAAGAATATAATGCCATTTAAAACCACAAGAAAAAGAGTAAAGTACCTAGGAATAAATTTAACCAAAGATGTGAAAGACCTAAACACTGAAAACTATAAGACATTATTGAAAGAAACTGAAGAAGACATAAAGAAATAGAAAGATATTCCATGCTCATGGATTGGAAGAATTAACATAGTTAAAATGTCCATGTTACCTAAAGAAATCTACGGATTCAACACAATCTCAATCAGAATCCCAATGACATTTTTCACGGAAATAGAACAAAGAATCCTAAAATTGATATGGAACAACAAAAGACCCCGAAAAGCCAAAGCAATCATGAGAAAAAAGAACGAAGCTGGAGGCATCACATTCCCTGATTTCAAAATATACTACAAAACTATAGTAATCAAAACAGCATGGTACTGGTACAAAAACAGACACACAGATCAATGGAACAGAATTGAGAGCCCAGAAATAAACTCCCACATGTATGAACAGCTAATTTTCAACAAAGGAGCTAAGAACATACAACAGAGAAAGGAAAGTGTCTTCAATAAACGGTGTTGGAAAAACCAGAGAGCTACATGCAAAAGAATGAAAGTGGACCGTTGTCTTACATCATACACAAAAATTAACTGAAAATAGATTGAAGACTTCAATGTAAGACCTGAAACCATAAAAATCCTAGAAGAAAATATAGACAGTACATTATTTGACATTGGCCTTAGGATTATCTTTTTGAACATCTTGTCTCCTCAGGCAAGTGAAACAAAAGAAAAAATAAACAAATTGGACTTCGTCAAATTAAAAAGCTTCTGCACTGCAAAAGAAACCATCAACAAAATGAAAAAACAACCCACCAACTAGGAGAAAATATTTGCAAATTATATATCCAATAAGGGGTTAATATCCAAAATATAAAGAAGTCATACAACTCAATAACAAAAAAATGAACAACCTCATCAAAAAATGGCCAGAGGATCTGAACGTTTTTCCAAAGAAGATATACAGATGGCCAAGAAGCACATGGAAAGATGTTCAGCATCACTAATTATTAGGGAAATGCAATTCAAAATTACAATGAAATATTATCTCATACCTGTCAAAATAGCTTACTAAAAAGACAAGAAATAAGTGTTGGACAGGATGTGGAGAAAAAGGAACCCTCATACACTCCTGGTGGGAATGTAAATTGGTGCAGCCACTATGGAAAATAGTATGGAGATTTCTCAAAAAATTAAAAATAGAAACACCATATGATCCAGCTATTCCTCTTCTGAGTATTTATCCAAAGAACAGAAAAACTAATTCGAAAAGATATATGGACCCCTATGTTCATTGCAGCATTATTCACAATAGCCAAGACTTGGAAGCACCCTAAGTGCCCATCAATGGAAGAATGGATATAGAGGTTGTGGTACATATAGATAGATAGATAGATAGATAGATAGATAGATAGATAGATATAGATATAGATATAGATATATATAATGGAATACCTCTCAGCTGTAAAAAAGACAAAATTGTGCTATTTGCAACAACACGATGGACCTTGAGGGTATCATGCTAAGTGAAATAAGTCAGATGGAGAAAGACAATTACCCTATGACTTCACTCATATGTAGAAAATGAACAAATAAACACACACATGGATACAGAGAACAGATTGGTGGTTACCAGAGGGGAAGGGGGGATGGCAAGATGGTAAAGGGGCACCATGGTGGTAAACACGATGCAGTCTATACAGAAGTTGAAATATAATGATGTACTCCTGAAATTTATATAACGTTGTAAACCAATATGACCTCAATAAAATAAATAAGTTTAAAAAATAAAAATAAAAAGCTAGTTCTCACAGTTTTCAGGCCCTGAGTGAAGTTTCGACAATGTCTTTATAAGAGGAGGTTTGCGATGGCAAACATGGCTAGGGGCTTGTCTTTCAGTTGTAGCTGAAGAAACATCAGTTGTCCCTATCAAAATCTGGAGGAGAGGATGGTGGAGCAGAGGGTCCTACTGGCACTGCCACTCCTGTGTACTTGTCACCAGTTTCATTCAAGATCACCCTGTCTCTACTTGGGTCTGCTAGTGTGTTCCTTCTCTAAGCCATCTCTCTTCCTCGACTGCACACTATTTATCCTTTTCCCATTTCCTGAACTTTACCTAACCCAGTGTTTCAAAAAACACCTCAAGAACCTCCAGTGTCAGAATCACTAGAATGAAAGTTCCTAAACTCTTCCCCTGGCCAACAAAATCAGTCTCTGAAAATGAGGCCAGAAATCCTCACATTTAATAAGCTCCTTGAGTGATTCTTAAGCACGACTTTAAGAATTCTTAGTAACCCATTGCCACCTCTGACAAATATTGTATATTTTGAGATCATCTGATTTTACTTTAGTTAGCGTTGGATGAGGTTTCATTTAAACTTGCTTTATCTGAGATCTTCAAACACACTCTACACCTCCCACATTAATTCAACTTGGCTCTCATAAAGCTATATTATTAAAACACATCTTCGTTATTTATAGAGCCATTACCGCATTCAAGTGACCTCTGGTCTGTTAGTGAATTATCTCTACTTGGGAAAAAAGCTATAGAGAAGATAAATGGTGTAAAATTTTAAAAGAAGATACATGATAGCTGCAATAGACAATAACTTTGCGTATGTTAACTCAGTAAATTCTATTATATCTCTATATAAGTCGTGCAAATTCAGATGCTTGCAAATAATGCATATTTGCGTATAGCTATGAGCATTTGAAATCCTTCTTAAATACTTGCTGAAAAATACATATTTTTAAAACAGATTTATATGTATATGGGAGGAAAATATGTACTGTTAGCCATAACAGTACTAGACAGAAAAAAAACTTGCAGTTGGTTTCTAGTGTAGATTGAAAATTACATTTTAGAGAATATTTTCAAGGATGCATTTGCAATGCTAGAAAAATTTCTTCTCAAAAAACGTCAACATAACATTTTAAACTAGGGCAGGCATATTCGTTACCTGAATTTGTGTAAAATGCAACCTAGGCAATTGAGATTTCTTTTCTTGTTTGACAAAACATTTAAATTAAAGATCATGAAAAAAAATTTCCTCTGGAACATGACATAAATTCATAAAGAATTAAAATCTATAATCACAGCTAGAAATACAGATCGGATTAATCAGAGATGAGATAACTATGTCCAGTATCTCTCACATCCAGCCCTTCACCAAAGGGCAAAATGCAATCAATCATTTGACAGATGTGTTTCTGATGAAAACCATGCAGTTATATCACTGTAGTAAAAAAACAGAGGGATTATACGTCTTCACTTGAGAGAAGATGGTTGACTTCAGTCAATCACCATCTTTTTTCTGACCTATTTCTGGGACAGACATAAAACATGAATCTAGAGGAATATGTACTGAAACGACATATAGGGTAACAAAAAGAGTAGCAAAAGAGAGGATATGTAGCAAGGAAGAAGAAGAAAGATGACATCTGGAATATAAATAAATCTGTGGACTTAGAGGATTAGGACTGATCTGTAGACTGCTTAACAGAAAATGGGGTAAAGAGAGAGGGGAAATCAATGAGGAATTGATCATCGACCGAAACATACCTTAAGAGAAAGAAATGGATAACAGAAGAAATTCAGGAAGCCATTTTTTTAAAAATGGAATTGTAAAGAATAAGAATGTGGAAGGAGTACTTCTAAGAGAAAGATCCTCTAGCTATTTCCAACAGCTAGCTAAACATAGACGTGGCAAGTAGAATAATGGTCTCCCGAAGAATAAAGTCTACACTAGGAACTTTATCCTGTGTTGATCTAATCATGTGAATCCTTAAAAGGAGGGGACCATTCCCAGCTGGAGAGAATCAGACAGTGAGAAAAAAGGCTTGACCCAGTGTTGCTGGCTTTAAACATGGGGGAAGGGTGCCATGAGCCACAGGGGTGGCCTCTAAAAGCTAGAAAAGGCAAGGAAACAGATTCTCTCCTAGAGCCTCCAGAAAGAAACACAGCCTTGCAACATCTTGATTTTAGCCCAATGAGACAAATGTTAGACCTCAGACCTACAGAACTGTAAGGTAATAAATACGTGTTTTTCAAGTTTGTGATAATTTGTTACAGGAGCAATGGAAAACCAATACACTGGACCATGGGGGTGTCCAAGGCACCAAAATGGCTAAATGGCTGGCTGCTCTTTTTTTTTTTAAAGGGTGTTCTTAATTTTTTTTTGCAGGGGAGGATTCACCCTAAGCTAACATCCGTTGCCAATCTTGCTCCTTCTTCTTCCTTTTCCCCCCTCAGAGCCCCAGTACATAGTTGTGTATAGTTGTAAATTCTTCTAGTTGTTCTATATGAGCCACCCCCACAGCATGGCTACTGACAAGTGAGTGGTGTGGTTTCCCACCAGGAAAAAGAACCCAGCAGCCAAAGCAGAGCATGCCGAACTTTAACTGCTAGGCCATCAGGCCTGGCTCAAGCTGCTCTTTCTATATGCTGAAATAATGAAATGGCCAATCAACTGCTTTGATATAAGCCCTCAACCCTGCTCAACTTCATGCATCAAAGTATATTCAGTATGCTTCAGTAACACCAAAGGAACATTTTCATAACTGCTATTGAATAAGCTCTCTTTGGCAATATAGTCAATGAGGACACACAGCGGACTCCTGCAATTCTTCAGTTAGTTATCAATCTGGTAGAGGAGCATATTTCTAAAAGGAAAGAATGGTTCTCTTCCTGGTAATGATTTAGATGGCTTCGAAGGGCTGTTGCCATGTTACCCAAGTGTACAATCTACCAGTTGGGTCAGAATTGTTAGCAGCTGTGAAGAAATTGAATTTGAAATGGTGTATCCCAAAGCAGGCATGAATGCATAGAAATGCACTTAAGCTTTAAGATATCACAAGTTGATTAATATACAATACATTATTTGTGTGATTTAAACTTTAAGGTTTCCCATTAACTTAATCTTTTATCTGAATAATTCTTGTAAAACATGCTTAGCCTGAAAAGAGGATGCTGGAAAAATATGGCATTAGTTTGCATTACACCTTTCCAATTTCCATCAGCAATAATACTGAGCTGTAGAAGGAGGATGAGAAAGGAGAGGGATTATGGGGGAAGAGAGAGGAGAGGAAGAGGAGTGGTGGAGAAGAATAGGTAGAAGAGGAAGAGAGAAAAGAAATATAGAGGGGGGAGAGGAAGACTACGATTTGTTCATGACTATCTAGTGCTAAAAATGTCATTATATACTTTATTTCTTGGATCCTCCCAACAGCCATATGAATTTTAAAAATTGTTATTATTACCGTTTTAGGTAAATGGATCTGAGGCTAAGAGCTAGTTGGGATTCAAGCCAGTTCTTGCAAATCCAACATTCTTTCCAAGATGACACTCAAATTCTCTGTGTCCAGTTCCCTATTATCTCGGAATTGATTTTTTTTTTTTTTTTTTTTGAAAAGGAGGAATAGGAAAGAAGGTCATATTTCCAATCCAGGGTTACAGCTCTATTCTAGAGATGTTTCCATTCAACTCCTCTATTCATTCCCATGAAAGCTAGCCCCAGGAAAGAGTAGTTGATTTTGGTTTTCATTATACTCCTTTCTTTTTAACCCCTTCCAATGCCAAATGACCCCAAGCTGTCCGTATTTGGGACACAGAGTATTTCCCCTGCCACCCCCTCTCCCCGCCGAGCTGATTCTCCATCTGCCCCAACTCATCAAAGAACAATGAACAAACACAGCTCCTGGGCACCTGTGCCATTCTGTGAGGCCTCTCAAACCAGAATGTCTGCTTGTGAATTTGCCACATTTGGACCTAGAACATATTCTTAGCTCGCCCCCGTCCCCGACGTTAAAATACTCCTGTAGCATTAATTCTCGCCCCAAACCAGCCCTTTCAAATAAGGGCCTTCTTTCTCCTAGCTAGGACCTAACCCTACTCAAATGGCGCAATAGCTGCGTGGCAGATTGATTCATATTAAATTTAACCAGAGTCTCATAAAAACTGGGAAAAATACTATGTGTGTCCAGGTGAACACAGTATAGAGATAAAGTTAGAAGACTGGTGGCCAGGAAGATTGCAGAAAGGCCCCCAGTCACCTGGGTCCCTTCGGTGACTGGAACATCCTTTTCTAAAAGGGGTAGGGGGGCACAGTCAAAACTGAGAAGAAGGCTTCAGACGTCTCAATCTCCTCCTTAATTAGCTGAATGTGAATGATAATGAAAACCCCTCACATTTGTACAGAACTTTACTATTTATGAAAGGACTTTCACATCCATTATTTTCTAGCATCTCCATTTGACTACGAGATCCGACAGATCAGACTTACCCAAGGTCCCTTAATTGATAAGCCCAGTCAACACCGGAATCCAGGTTTTGTGGCTCCCAGGCCAGTGTCCTCCTGCTGTACCATAACACCTTCAATGATGCAGGGAAGTATGTAAGAGAAAATGGAAATGTGCAATATGAAGTATAATAGCATAATACCAGCAGACACCTTTAAGAGATTTTCCAGTAAACTTGCTGGTTAATGTTATTTACAGATTTTTTCTGACTGAAATTGTGATACTGTATATTCTTGTCTAGATTTAAATAATAAAAGCAGATTTATTTTATTTACTGTTATGGGCTGAATGTTTGCTTCCCCAAAAATTCATATGTTGAAGCCCTTAGGCCCATGTGATAGTATTTGGAGATAGAGCCTTGGGGAAACAATGAGGTTTACATTAGGTCCTGAGTTTGGGACCCTCATGATGGGATTAGTGCCCTTACGAGAAGAGGAAGACAGAGAGATTTCCCTTTCCACCCTCACACACCAAAGAAAGGCCATGGGAGCTCACAGCAAGAAGGCGCTGTCTGCAAGCCAGGAAGCAGGTACTCACCAGAAACCAAAGCTGCTGGCACCTTGATCTTGGACTTCCCAGACCCCAGAACTGTGAGAAATAACTGTCTGTTGTTTAAGCTGCCCCATCCATGGTATTGTGTTACAGCAGCCTGAGCAGACTAAGACACTGACAACTATGCAATATCATAAGGCTAGTCATCAACTTAAAATAAAATACGCAAGTCAAAAGTAAAGCCCATGCTGGAAGAACAGTAAACCTATGTTTTTCTCAATTATATTTTATAAATTTAGTATATTTCACTATTTCAGAATGTATATTTCACTTTTAAAGTTTTCCTCTAGAGCAGAGTTTCTCAACTTTGGCACTTTGGATCAGATAATTCTTTGTTGTCAGGGGCTACCCTGTGCCTTCTGAAATGTTCAGCAGCCTCCCCGGCCTCTGTTCACTAAATGCCTGTAGGAACCCCAAACCCCAGCCATGACAAGCAAAAATCAAAAAAATGTCTCCTGAGGAGCAAAACTGCTCCCTATTGAGAATCACAGCCCTAGAGCCTATTGTATAGGGACCTCCTGAAATAATTAAATTATCTGCAAGTCTTTTTTTTATTTGTTTATCCTGAGTTTAGTTAAAAGATTGAAAAAAATAATGTTTTGATTTCAACAACAAAGGCAGTGAAATTTTATGTGCATTTATAAGGATGACAGGAACGAATGGATAAGAAGGATGACAAGAAGCAGAAACTCAATACAAAAAGGGGTACACCAATTCTGATTGAAGAGTTTCATGTGAACAGAAATGTGAAGGCCTTGGGTTGCATGACCCACACATAGCATTCTACAATTCCAATAATCACAGTAGAATTTTAAGTTTATCTCCTTCTTTTTTCCCTCCTGTAGATATAACTTCTTGTTTTGGGAGAAGTATGGGTGCTAAACCTACTTACCTCTGAGAAAAAGTATGACAAGTAATCAAGTGTCATCAAGTCAAGTGATGATATATAGCCGTTTGGGGTAATCCCTGCTTGAGTTTGTAATCTCATTTCAGCGGACTGAATTACTGCACAGGAAAATAAAATAGAATAAAATAGACATATAAAAAACCTAACAGTTCCTCACAATCTGATAAACTTTAACATCGATTTAAAAAAACCCAACTCTATTCATTCCAAGGGAATACTTTTGAGAGTCTTTTATAAAAATAGCTACTTAACCTGATTTCATGAGTAGCAAGAACAGGGCTCAGTGGCCAGTTAGGTTCCTGTATCTATGCCCAATTTCTTCAGGAGGCAGAAGGCTGAAGGCAAAATGGCCAAGATCTCAGTGAGGTTTGTTCCACCATACCTTCATCTTCCACTCAGCTTCTGTTGATTGGTACTCACTGTGAAGTCAGTTACAAAGGGCTGTGTTCATTGGCCTTTCATCTGCTCATGAAAAAAGCTAAAGCTACAGTGGAATACTTTTAATGCTGGATCCAGTGACCTACACAAAAACTTTTACTCTATCTTGGCAGCACAATTTAATTCATGCAATAGAGTGACCCACCAACCCAGTTTGCCCGGGACTTCCTGGTTTTACCACTAAAAGTCACACATCCCAAGAAACCCCTCAGTACTGGGCAAATCCGGACGGTGGGTCACCCTATCCGAGTTCTGAGCTTTTGACAGAGTGTTTATTGAAGTAAACTCTTGAAGAATGTTTTCCAAGATTTGGAAAGATAAGATCAAGAATAGTCTCCAAATTTACCTTTTAAGGAAAAAAAAATCCTTATAACAATCAAGTAGCACTCCGCATTTGGAATATACATCTAACTAGCCTGTATGACTTCCAGGTATTTGCTGCTGCGTTTGTGAAGACGAGCATTTCCAAGGGCAAGAAAACAATCTGTCTCAGAGAGCTTCATTTAAGCAAGGACACGCTGCCAACTTGAAAGGAAATAAAGGCCACACTTTGTCTATGGGGGGATCATGCAGTTATTCCCCTGCAAATTTAATTCAAACAGGTATTGAGATCTGAAACATGGAGATATCCACAAATTAGAGGATACTTGGTTTTAAAAAGGAAAGAAAAGAAATCCAGGCCACATAGAACTATCTCAAAGCAGCAATAGTGGTTCCTTTTCATGTTAATCACTGTATTGCTATGAACATGTTTTGAAAGTCTATACTGTGAATGAAACTTCTTGAGATCTTCTTTATATAAAATATGCATATTATAAATTTTAAAACAAAAATTATTGTCTTCAAGCAAGACAGTTTTATTTTAAAAAGCATGCATGAGTAAAATGTGCAAGTCAATACTATGTGAATAATTTGCTTTTAGAATTATTAGTTATAAAAATATGTCATTCAACTAATGTATTAATGATTCTGTTAGAAAATGTAGTATCATTTTTATTTTATCATTCACAAATATACCTCTTTAGAATTTCATGATCTTAAAATAAAAGGATTTATTTAGAGAAATCTCTATTGGAAAATGATATCGTATTTTTTAAGCAATTTAAGAATCTGCTTGACTTATAAAACTGATGATGACTCTCAGAATATTTATTATATGTTCATTGTAGCATGTACTTATAGATTGTACTTGAGCCTATCTAGTACATCGGAAAGATTTCTGTGACAAATCCTTTTATTTGACCTGTTATTAGGGTCCCAAACCCACTCACAAACAAATATTCCCAAAGGAAGTGTCATTATATTTAAATAGGAACTTGATTCTGTATTGGAGTAGAGACACATGTCACCACAGATGATGATAAAACTCAGGGAAATTAGGCTAGAGACTATCTGTCTGTTAATTACCTGGTTCCAAGCTATTCTGTCACTATAATTGTTATGGTTTAATACATTCATTGGTAAAGTGTATGACCAAAGTGGATAGAAATATTTAAGCCCAAAAGTTTAAGGGAATTTTGAGTCATGATTGAAACTCAAGTACTGTTTTTCAAATTCTAAGGGCTATTGGCAGATGCCAATATATATCAAAATATAGATATAAATCTTAGGAATCACCAAAATAAACTTTACCTTGTTTGGTACTTCTCTTGTAGGACCCCGATGCAAATGTAAGGGCGTTAAAATAAAAGCCTTGAATTTAAGGTAGTATTGCAATTCCTTTTCAGTAATCTAACTGGAGAATTCTTATACATAGCCCACATGTTATTTTGGTCCTTACAAGTTAATCCTGCAAGATTTTGATATTAGTATATTCTGTTAAGTATTCAATGACAATATCACTGGTGTCCACCTCAACACATATGTAAAGACCACATTTTGATTATCTCTCTGGCCCCAGTTACACGGAATACTATAATCAGAAATGTCTCAGAGATTCTCAGGGTCATACCACTGGTTTCAATTAATTGCATGTACATTACATAAAACGTAGCCTAGAAATCAATAAATGGATTAGAAAGCAATAAAAGCAGGAGTAGTGAAGTTGAACACAAACACACACAACTGAAAACGTGGCATCTTTAAAAAACAAATGTGAGCCAAGATTGAAATATGATACCAGGGAAAGTGATCAGAAGTCACCCAAGTCCTGAAATGGTTTGTGGTTTAGGCAATTTTTTTCTTAATTGGCCACCTACTCTTCACTGTGGTCTCCTTTCCTAGTCACATGCTGGACTTTAGGAATGATGGACTACAGCGGAAGAAAGGCTTCAGCGCCTGGTGGAAACAAAAGGACTGGGACAGTAAACTCAGGCTGACAAGTGACTACCTCAGACAAACTGAAAAATCTGGTCCAGCTGTTTTGCATATGTTTGACAGTGGCTGGCTTTGAGATTAAATATATGACTTTCTGCTTTCACAAAGTTTAAGTGAAAAGTGGCATTTTTTTTTAAACGAGCATAAGAAAGCTTTCATACAATGTATACATTTACTACAAAAGCTGAACCAAGCACACTGTGAGGGGAAAAATTGACTTCAATTGATAGCTAGTTTAAAAAAATAAAATCCATCTGAAAAAACCATCTGAAAATAGTTTGTCATGGAAACAGCATGTTAATGGGACTATATTCCCAGTAGCTCTATGGTTTTTCAGGCAAGTCTTATTTTGCCATCAGTATTGAAAGACACAAAAGAATACACGGGCTTTCTATATGCTACACAATTTAAAATAAATTGTTTCCTAAAAACAAGGCCTGGTGGTGACTTAAAATTGTCTTCTAAAGCTATTTAATTCCAGCATTATAAAACCTTTCTGCATCAAATTCAGTCACATCATTTTCAGGATGCCCAGAATACGAATACTCTATATTTATTCCGCGGATAGAGACCTGGACAGAGCTTAACAACCTTTACAAATTTTCTTTCAGAAATTATCTGATTGAATTAGGCAGTGAGGAGACGTGTTTTAATTTGGCCTAAGAATTGCTATTGCCATTTTTGTGTCTATATGATAAAACCTCAGGTATCTACTATATTAGATTAATCTAACAAAGGCAAAAAGAAGATAAAATTACATCTTGCTAATTAAAATTGAATGCTATATTTTCAATTAGATTTAATTTTTTAATTTGCCTTAAACTAAATAATAATGATGACTTATAACACAATTGCCTTACAACCACGAAAGTAGTTCTATTGTATCAACGCTCTTCATTTTAGCCTCTTGGCATTTTGTCACAGAATGTTTTCATGAGAAAATTTAATAAAGATATATTTAGTTTGTAAAGGAATAAGAGACTTGTTTTCCAAAGATATTTGAGGTTTTCTATCTGGCATTTTCCATTTCTCATAACGTTATTTCCATATTGTGAAATGTATAAATAAACTTCGCATCTCTATTTTATAAAAATTAGTGTGTGTGTACACATATGTGTATATATAAACATAATATAGAGATATATGTATATATACACTCCACATATACATAAATTCTGACTAAGAGCAGACCGACTAGATAAATCCTCTGGAGAAGGTTCCTAGAACAATATAAAAACGTGATCTTCAGAAGCAAACAACAAAACAGCCTTATACACCCCACTGCTGTTTAAAATGCTTATAAACACACAGTCAGTTAACCATTTATTGATTGCCTATTTACGGTTTTGGAATATCCAAGATTATAGGAAACATAAGACAATACCTGATAAAGATTGTGACAAAAGTGATGGCTGATGATCTAAAAATAAACCTCCATACTATAAAAAGTCATGTAAATTTATCCCTTGAAAGAAAAAAAGCTTTAATATTAAAATTGGAGTTCTCTTTTTAATAATCCTCTTTGAATAAAGAAATAATTTGCAAACTTCTATTTTATATTATTACTCTCATTAAAGCAGATCTTTTCTAGGGACTTCACAATGTCAGTCACAACAATGCAAGTAGGACCGTTCTTTGAAGGACTGGTCTAAAGGTTTAAAGACAGACTTTTTCAGTGAATTCCTGAATTTATATACTGTGGGACTGGCTACGGGACACTGTAAAATGTAAAGATAGTTCACAGTTCAGACAGTTCCACCTCTGTTATTTTCAGGCACAAAAACCATATAATTTTGTACAAAACTTTGATTTTTTTATTTGCGAAATTAAAAATATGGTATTATATATATATAAACTTCTATTCCTCTATAAATATAGATGACTTTGTGATAGTGAACAGAATAAATGCATACCAAATTCAAAGACCATTGTCATTTTAGGGTATGACAGACATAGATAAATTTAGGTCCTAAGTACCGGCATTTTGATAAACTCTTTAAGTTTAAAACAATACAATCAGGAGGATTGCCTTTCTCGTCTTTTTCACAGAGAACTAAAGTGAATATTTTTAAATGGCTTTGAAAGATTTACATTTGATACATTTCTGTAAATCCAAAAAGGAGCACACAGGATTGAATGCAGCAGACCTGCACGCATTTTCCCTTTAGCATGCATGCCCATATTTTGTTTATTTCAGGAGCTAATCCCACCAATTATTCCACCTCCTTTACCCTCTGGAATCTTACCAGGTTATTATTAGTGATGTGGATTGTTCCTCCCTCAGAACATGTTGCTGAATAACAATCGTAATCGTATGTTGAAAGTGTACAACTTTTACATTTTAAAGTTTCTGATAAATGTCCAATTATTATTTGATTAAAAATAAGAAAGTAGCACTTCATTTTGAGGAAGTCCATTACACTGAAATCTCCTTCAAGTTTTCATACTCAGTTTAGTTCTGTTGTCTTGTTAAGGAAAGCAAAGATCAACTCCTTAACAAAGCTTTCCAGGTGATCTCAACGTTTCCATTTTACAGAATGGTAAAATCTAAACGCGGCTGTCTCAAGCCAGAGGCAGGTCGCCAGGCATCAGTATGCAATTAGAATTAACATTTTATAACCCCCATCTTCAGTCTCTCCCAACCCACACAAAGCTTCATGCCGCTTCCCAAATCTCAGTAACCACATCTTTCCATGACGCTGGCCAAACCCATACCAGGTTTTAGTCACCAGAGAATGAAATGAGCTCATCCACCAAAAATTAGACTTAAAAAAGTTTGGCATTAGTTATCCCGCTCACCCTCTAACCAACTTAGAGGGAAGCAGGGAGCGTCTGGGCGGTGGAGGCCAGCGCCGAGGGAGGCCGGGACTGCCAGCGCCCACATCCGTGGGCCTCCTTGAAGCTAGGGGAAGGTTCTCGACAGTGAAAAAATTCAGCTTCGGGAAGTCAGAGGGACCAGCCTTCTCAATCTGGCCCCGACAAGGGTAGACATGGGATGACAGGGGGGCCCACCCCGGATTTGGAAGCTTTGTGGAGTTCAGTACCTAAAATGCCCCGACCCCAAGCAAGGAAGGGAAGGGCGGGAGCAGAGAGAGGAGGCAGGAAGTGACCCGGGCCGCACAGCCCCAGATGCACCCACCCGCGGCTGGGAGGGGCGCGCGAGGACCAGCAGGAGCACCGACGGTGCTCTGCTCCGGCTTTCTCTCTGCAGTACTCCGAGAAGGGCAACAAGGAAAAGCCTCAAACGGTTAAACCGCCCTAAATAATTAGAATTTAAACAAAAAAGGAAAGTAAAAGAAAAACGCGTGATCGGCCGTCATTTAAATACAAATATACTTACAAAAATCTTACACAGGCTATTTACAATCATAAAAGCGTACAGTCCCGGTACCAGAGTGTGAAAGCGAGGGAAGTCTGTCCATTCCCCCTCTGGCAGCTGAGCCCTCGAGTCCGTTTGCCCCCAGGGACGGAAGCTTTTGCAGGAGCTGAGTTGTTAAAAGAAGCCTGCGAACGTGAGTGTCTAGTGAGGAAGCCTCGAGTGGCCAGGCTTGGCAAGGATTCCATGGGGCCAGCTTTTGGGGGTGGCTGGGACGGGGCCGAGGGCTGGGAATGGGCTGAGACCCCGAGTCTCAGACGGTGGTCTCTCCCTGTTTGCTGTTGGTGAGCCTGGTGTAGAACTTCCTCCAGGAGTTGAGGGTCTTGCCGGACCAGATCCAGAAGCCTGACGTGATGCCCACGATTAGCGTCATAAGGTACTTGATCATGAAGACTGTGAAGTCAGGGCTCATGGGCGGGTGCGGGGGGGAGCCCCCGCCTGCCTGGAGATGGGGGCAGGGGATGGCGTAGCTCTTGCAGCTCTGGGCCACCCAGCTGCGCTCCCACTGGTCCCGGAAGGCCTGCTCGTAGAAGTAGCAGGCGATGACGATGGTAGCTGGCACCGTGTACAGCACGCTGAAGACGCCGATGCGCACCATGAGCTTCTCCAGCTTCTCGGTCTTGGTGCCGTCGTGCTTCATGATGGTGCGAATGCGGAAGAGCGACACGAAGCCGGCTAGCAGGAAGGACGTGCCGATGAACAGGTACACGAAGAGCGGCGCCAGCACGAAGCCACGCAGTGCATCCACGTTGTTCAGCCCCACGAAGCACACCCCGCTCAGCACGTCGCCGTCCACCTGGCCCAGCGCCAGGATGGTGATGGTCTTGATGGCCGGCACGGCCCAGGCGGCCAGGTGAAAATACTGCGAGTTAGCCTCGATGGCTTCGTGGCCCCACTTCATGCCGGCTGCCAGGAACCAGGTGAGCGACAGGATCACCCACCAGATGGAGCTGGCCATGCTGAAGAAGTAGAGCATCATGAAGAGGATGGTGCAGCCCTCCTTCTTGGTGCCCTGCGCCACGGTGCGCGCCCCGTCCTCGGCGAACTTGTCGTTACACACCACCCGGTCCTCCAGCAGGAAGCCGGCGATGTAGGCCACGGCCACTGCCGTGTAGCATCCTGACAAGAAGATGATGGGCCGCTCCGGGTAGCTGAAGCGCCGCATGTCCACCAGGTACGTAAGCACCGTGAAGAGCGTGGAGGCGCAGCACAGCACGGACCAGATGCCGATCCAGGTGCGCGAGAAGCGCAGCTCCTCGGGGCCGAAGTACATGAGCCCGTACACCTTGGTCGGCTCACAGGGCGCACCGCAGTCCTTCTCCCCCAGAAAGTGGTAGTTGAGGTAGGAGGGCACCTTGAGGGCGCGCGGACACGAGAACTTGCCTCGCTCCGACCCGCCCGCGCCCCCCGGGAAGCCGCCGCCGCGGTGCCCCCCGCCGCCGTGCTGGGGGTTGCTGGTCCAGAACTCGGGCAGCAGCGAGGGCGTCGGGGTGCCCTTGTCCGACGTGTTCTGGCCCACGCACAGCTCGCCGGCGCCGTGCACCGGGAACTTCTCGCACTTGAGCGTGTCAGGCCACTGGAAGCCGAACTTGTTCATGAGCGCCTCGCAGCCCTGGCGCGCGCGCTCGCACAGGGAGCGGCAGGGCGGCAGAGCCTGCTCCAGCACGGTGCACACGGGCGCGTACATGGAGCACAGGAAGAACTTGAGCTCGGCCGAGCACTGCACCTTCACCAGCGGGTAGAACTGGTGCACCTCGAGGCCCGCATCCTCCTGGTTCGTGTGGCCCAGCAGGTTGGGCATGATGGTCTGGTTGTACGCGATGTCCGTGCACAGCGGGATGGAGATGGGCTGGCAGTAGCCGTGGTCCGGGATGGAGATGCCCCGCTCGCCGTTGTACTGCTGCCCGCTGGGCTGCTGCTGAGGCGGCGGAGGGGGCTGCTGCCCCGGCCCGGGCCCCTGGCCCGCCGCCTGCGCCCGGACCCCCAGCAGCAGCGGAGCCTCCAGAAGCCAAAGCAGCAGCAGCAGCCGGCGCGCCAAGCGCCCGGAGGCAGCCGGGGGGCGGCGGCGGCCGCCCGCGTCGCCGCTCCCCTCCGCCACCGTCCCAGCCGGGAGCGCCCCGGCACAAAGTTCCCAGCTCGCGCCGCCGCCGGCGGCCCGGGACTTTCTAGGTGCCTCCTCCTCAGCCATACTTTCTCGGCTCCTTTCTGGGCGCATCTCGGCTGGGGCTGGCGGTGGCGCGGCCGGCGGCGACTCCTCCCGCGGCCGGGGGAATCTCCTCAGCGCCGGTGCCCTCCGTCGAGCCCGAGCCGCACTCGGCCCGCTGCCCCGGCTCCCGCTCCGCGTCTCGCAGCCGCCGCCGCCGCGGAAACTTGCGATTCATGAAGCGCGGGCGGCGGGGACAGCCCCGGCGGCTCGGGCGCTCCGGGGTCGCGTCCCGCCTTCCTGGCCCTCGGCTCGGTGGCTCCCGGCTGCCGGCGCCGCGCTAGTGGCCGCGACCCCGTGGTGCGCGCAACTCTCCGCAGCCCAGCGGCCTCGGCTCCCCCTTGCGCCTCCGCCTCCTTCTCCGCCGCCGCCGCCTGACCATTTGTGTCAATCCCTCAACTCGCTAGCTCTCCTCTCCCTCGCGCGCCCTCGGACCGGTTTCCAGGCGCCCCGCAGTCTGTCTTTCACCAGGAGGGAGGAGCCTTGAAACCGACGCGGAACTGGAGGCTCAGGGACCGTCGCCCAATCGCGGCACTGGCTTCCCGGCGCAAAGGGAGCAGGCCGCCTTCTTCCCCCAACGAAAGTCGGCGGCGGGCGGGAGGAGGAGGAGGCGGGAGGTGGAGGAAGTAGTAGTGGTGGCAGAGGCACCGCTCAGGCACAAAGAGTGGGTTTGCTATGAAGCGGGACAGGCTTGGTTGCTTTTGCTTTTGCGGAAGAAAGGGCGAGGGCAAGTAGGAGAATGGTCCCATATGCTGCTGGAGATAATGAATAGGAGTAGGCAGACCGCGGGACTTAGCTTTTCTTTTCTTTCATCCATTTTCGTGTTTAAAAATCCTACTCTTAACGCTGGTTACAAACAGCAAATCGAGGGCTGCGATAGAACAGATGCCTTTGACTTAAGGAGCGCACGGCTTCCTCTGAGTTTATGTCTGTCGAGGTTTTCTTTAAAATGTTGCTCTACTAAATCCTAGGGCTCTCAGGCTGGGCTTGGCGGGCTTCGGACGCGCCATTTCCCCCAAGGAGAAGTTCACGGGATCGCTGTCAAATGAAGAAAAACAACAACAAAGCACAAACACAAACTTTGATGTAATTTAAAAAGTAAAGCCAGATGCGCCGTCCTCTACTATTATCCTTCTTGTAGACAAACTCCTTTTTCTCCTCTTTAATCAAGTCAGAAACAGAAGCAAGGGAAACTATCCATTAAATATTTAGAGAGAAAAACTTGAGAACACCGCAACGTCTCTTCGGAGCGTGCTCGCTGCCCGAGACCCCGCTTGCGGGCAGCCTGGGCCCTTCCACAGCCCGGGGCCGCCCATGGCTCTGGGGACCTTCTCAGAGCGTTCTTTCTGGTCTGGTTGGGTGTCACAGGCTGGGCTGCAGCGCTGTCTTCACCCCATACACAGAGGGGGGATGCCAGTTTAAAAAACAAACAATGAAGTCTGAAAGCAAAAAGCAAACTGCATATTCCCTTCCTAATTCCAAACCACACAATGCATCTCAGCAGACTCACATTCTTGTTGTCATTTTCCTTGTAAGATATTTTAGAGTAATGGTTTAACCACTTGACTCAGTTTTGTCAATAAACTGCCCTTGTATTATTAATTCTACCTAGGATTTGTTGGCCTGTGATTAGGCTCTCTCCTGGGATACTTTTCTTTTTTTCACTTTAAATATCTTGCAGTTTTGTCGATTATGCCTCAATAAAGCTAGAAAAAAATGAGGATAATAATAATGTAATATAATTTAAAAATCTGTCAATACATACTTAGCCTAGGGTCTTCTAAATGAAATGTTTCAACTGTATTGTAATATTTGTCCAATCTGGCGATACTTTTCTACAATTATTTTTGATCTTTTGTTTCTCCATTCATTTGTATAAAATAAATACTTACCAAATACCCACTATGCTGTAAGTGCTGTTAGGTAGTAGAATACAAAGATGCACAAGACATGGCCCAGCCTTATGGGAGAGTGTAGTTCAGTGGGACACGGAAATGTAGATCAGTTAGCCTAACCCCCATCTCAAAGCTGAAGGAGCACAAGGGAAGCGGCCGTCACACGGACGGGGTCGGGAGGGTTCTGATGGAGAAGTGGATGGAAGGTGCAAAAACAGGAGCTTTGAAGGACTTAAATTTCTGGAGGGGTGGGGTGAATGTGGCTGAGATATTATGGGAAGGCAG
This sequence comes from Equus asinus, assembly GCF_041296235.1. Taxonomy (NCBI): domain Eukaryota; kingdom Metazoa; phylum Chordata; class Mammalia; order Perissodactyla; family Equidae; genus Equus; species Equus asinus. The sequence goes on along the minus strand of NC_091790.1, from coordinate 134,817,418 downwards.
GAGAAAGTTTCAGTCTAAGCTAAAAAGTTTGGGCTGAATTATACCGACAAGAGGGAGCTATTGAGGGTCACTTTTTCCCACAAACGCAGAAGGTGGCTTCAGGATGACTCTGAAAGAGGGAACCTGAGGTGCACTGTCACTGGGAAGTTTGAATGTTAGGCTAGACATGAAGCTCACTACTTAAGATGGGTGTTACTTGTACTACATACTAACAGGGCACTGCGAATATCATCACTGTGCACGTTGGTGTCTCTAAAGAATGTGCAGTCATATCTCTACCTCTTAAAATGAAATATCTGTTTGTCTCAGATACATATATTATTGTTTTTCAAATACTCATGGATCTACATCCATAAATTCATAAACTTAATAAAATATATATTTGTTTTCAAGTATTTCTGGATTCCTAGTATTTAGTAAAAGAAAAAGCTACAAGTACTAAATGGACAACAGGTATCATATGTGAATGTGAGTGTGCAAGTGTGTGTGTGTTTGTGTTGGTGGTAATTTATGAAAGATCTCGATATTGAAAAGGAGGTTGGGAAGCACAGATGCTCTCTGAGGTTGCTGGAGCACTCACAGCCGTAACTGTTCATCTTACCCTCCACCCTGATGCTCATTCCTCTGCTGATAGTAGCCCATGTGTAGAAACTTCACCAAGCTGACTTCCTTCTACCACTCCTCTCTCATAAAGACGTACCTGTCCTGTGTTGCATTCTCTCAAGGTCATTCTAGATGACTGGTCAGGGTGAAAAGTGAATTTATTCTAATAAATTAATTGCCAAGGAGCATCACATGCTTTAAGCATCCAGCACACCATTACCCAAACCCTTCCCTTTCTGGGGTAGGGCACATGGAATATGGCAGAGTGCTCAGCTCTGTTCCTCAGAGTAGGTGACACTTCCCGACTTCACAAGTTGTTCTATTGAAATTCTTGAGCTTGTTTTCTCTTCTACTCTGCAGGGAAGTTTACCAAGGAGGAGTCTCAGAAGTGAAGTCAGAGTTTAAAAAAAAAGTCATTCTTACCAGATCATGGAACTGGAAGGAACCAAATCAATCATCTAGAAACTAGTTAGTTCTCTCCAGTTTACAGTTACGAATTCTAGGCCCAGAAAGTTAAAGGATGCACTGCAGGTTAAATGGCTTTGTTTGGCTTGAATTTCATTAATACTTGTTTTAACCATTTCTATGTTCTTTTGAATAGCTATCATTCTTTTTAGTTTTTTTTTAAAAAATCAGTTTTCTTCCCTAGTGGATTGTGTAAAAGAGACCTTGTTAAAAAAAAAAAAAAATCATTTTCTGAGAGTTGTCTTCCAAAGTTTAAAAAAAATAAAACCCTAGATTTTCTATTTATTTTTTAAACCAATACAGTATTTTATTTATTAAATCAATGTGATACAGAGGAAGCTATGAAAATCAGAAACAGGTCAGAGTTGTAACCAATAACAGTTAAGGTTAGGGAAGTCTTTTGGGGAGGTGATGAATGCAGTGGGTAATAAAATATTAGAAGAGAAATATGAGCAGCTTATTTTTACTTTAGTCTAAAAAGTATTATTTTCTCAGGGTGTGGAAAGGTTTGAGATCCACAGAAGAAAATTACTAAAAAAGTATGAACTATAAGAACTTCATAGTAAAAATATTTCAATTAGGTCAAAATTATAAAACATAACCCAATTCCTCCTTAATATTCGTTCTTCAAGCATCAGACTCAGTAAAGTTTTCTTATATGAAAGATCTTGTTTTATCAGGCCTTTCCAAATCTCCTGAAGTTTCTCCACACTGCTTATGTCAGGCTGAATGTGGGTAATCCCCAGGGCTAGAGATCCATTTCCAATTACATACAGTTGAGTGCCCGTGGACCGCCAGCAATTAGGTGAATGCTCCAAGTGCAACTTGGCAGACCTTGAGCTTCTAGGTGAGTTGTTCTTTGCCGGCTTGTAGGTGGAGGGCTTGTATTGTCTGTGTCGAGTACCAGAGATTATACTGTGGGTTAAGACTATATTTTTGACCAACTGCTATATGTATTTGGCATTGTTTTTCTTAATGTACACCATGTGTGCATAAATGTGTCACTTAAACTTTATAACCCTTTAAGGAAGGTACTATTTATTCTCTTCTTTTAATAGGTGAAGAATCTAAGCCTGAAAGCAGTTATTTGTCCAAGTTCCCATGGCCGGTAATTGCCAGAGGAGACCTTGTGTCTGACTGAGCCCATGGACTTCTATTGAGTAACACTATGTGAACATGTCCACTCCGAAAAATCATAGAAGAAAGTGTGGTTTCTGGGTGCAGATCATGATGATTCCTCAGTATTTAACATAGTTTTCTACACTAGGATATCGATAGTGGGGGTATCAACACTGGGACTCACTGATGAATTCAACCAGCATTTTCCAAATTGTGTTCTGTGAAATATAGTATCTTCCCCAAAGGTGTTCTGTGAAATAAATTTGTTCGAATAAGTTTGGTAAAAGGCTGCACTCTATGTCCTTATTGGAGATTAATGTTAGCCTAATAAATCCTCGGAGAAGTCCTGAGGTAAAGAACTGTTTGTAAACTTTGTCTTACCTGGTATTTCCACATTTGAGATATACATACAGGCATACACACATGGAATACACACACACACACACACACACACATATTATATAAATATTCTTGGCACTCATCTATGTATAATACAGTTTGAGAAATATTGGATTAGACCTAACATATTTTGAAACTAAGCTTTATAAGGTTGGACTCTCACCCCTGTTTCACTTTTGTATGGTTAGGGAGTGGATAGTGATGGAGGAAGCTCAGGCTATGCTCTTCACTCCCTCTTTGGAGTCATCGCCTACAAGTCTATTAGATTGTCTTTGTAGAGACACTTCAAGTATAGCTCTGCCTAAGATTTCACCATAGATCTCCACCTCATTTCTTCTTGAATTTCCAACCCAGGAATTTCTGCAAAAGCTGATTCTTATCTTCCAAAACATCTGTATTCTTTTGCAGCAATTCTGACTCTAAATGTCTTTTCTCTCTTCATATTTTTCTTCATTCTTACACAAATCTGTTCTTGACATTGGTGGGATGGTTCTTCGATTCATTTACACACAGAACCTCAACTTATAGACTCTCTTTGAAAGGTCCATCTTTTAAAAAAATATATTGCTTTCCCTAAAACCACTTATCAAAAGAAATTGTCAGTTTGATTATTTTGACCTTTATCTTATAGGGCACTTACAGCTGATTCATATTAAGATCCTAAACTAAGTTATCCTTTAAGAGTCAGCCATAATTTGTTAGAACTTACACTTTAAACATGATGAGACGCAAAGATTTAATGTAGGTGGGTTTGTTCAGTAGATATAAATATGAATCATGGATTATTTGCACAGAATCTCACAAAAAACATTTTTTAAAAAATAGAAGTATGAAAGGAAAAAGAAATCACCATTTCTGAAATATCATCAATAAGGTAGGGTAGTTACTACCCAAAATTTTCTTGTAATTCTAAGATTAAACTATAAAAGAAGATTTTGCTAAATATGTTACTTAAATCTCAGTTTCTCAGGAAGACTAGATGCAAGGAGCTATCTCATGACTCTGCTTTAATTAGCTCTGATGTCATTATGCAATTGGAAATAGTATATACTATTTGGGTAAACTTTTGAAAAACGTATAGGAATTTGTATTGGATTTAAAATATAGTCCTTCTATGAGGCCCTGAGAAAGAAATATAGATGATCCCTTGTAAATTAAAACCTTATGTTTCATGAGCTTAAAGAGGCATCTCTGATTGGCTGAGATGTGAGGAGCAGAGTTTTGAATCGTTTTGGTACAGAAGGAAGTTTTTAAGAGAACAAGTAAAATGTGTGCCTCTGTAAGTAAGCATTTCTGCTCTCCATTCTGGAGGACTTGACATTTTTTGTGTATGGGGGAAATAATGTTATGAACCTTTTAAAATCATAGTCTGGTCAAATTCTTTTCTTTTTGTTTATTTGTTTCTTGCTGTAACCTGAAATTGTCTGGCTGAAAGTAACAGGGAATTCAGTCGATGGTTTCTTAAAGTATTAGTACAAATTCTCCTTAAAATAACATCTTTCAATTTGTGATTAAGAACAAATGGAACACGCAACCAGGCATTTTCATTTCAGATCTGGCAACATTCCTTTGGCTGGGGTAAATAAAAGCACTGGGCTGTTTGTACTTTATTAGACATCTAAGGCTGAAGAGAACCTACTACTTGAAGAAAAGTAAAAAGGAAACATTTTTTTTTCCCCATGGAAGTTGTCATCATATCATAGTACCTGACTTAATGTTCCCAACAATGCTGATGCAGGTGGCAAGATGATGACCCTCAGTTAAGATGCAGAAATGGAAGCTGAAGAAGTTGACCTGCTCACACAGTCTGTCAGTCAGGGAACCAGAATTGAAATGCAGTTATCACATGCATTACCACAGCAGCATGCCAAGGGAAACCAGATAAATTCCATAGTTTTTATAACCCAGGTAAGGAAAGTTCATTAGGAAATACAAAATTCTGCCAAGAACCTAGATCGAAGACACTTATTTGGATGTTTTAGTATAAAGGATATCAAACACCATAGGGCAATGTCAGATGGCTGTTGCTTATAACCATCCATAGTACAAACCAAGAGGTAATGGTGCATCTTAGATGGGGGAAGGTGTTTCTGTAAGGAGGCAAAAAAATAGACTCAAGATGTAGCTTTCTTGTGATCTGATCTGCTCCAGGAGTAGACCTTTAGAGGATGTATTCTCCATTCTTACCTTTATTCTGCAATAGAAGAAAACCCTAGAGGTTGTAGTATTGTTTGGTGCTGGGCGAAAGGTAAGGCCGTTTCTTTTATCATGGTGCATCTTCTTGCTTTCCTGAGCCTCAGTTTCCTCATTTATAAAGGTAGAGTGATAATCTAATGGGTATCTTGCCAGCTTTAACATTACTGTAATTCTGATCACAACAAAGAAGTTTGAGTGTTTACATTTCAAAGTCAGAATATTAATCAATAGGCAAGTGCATTCGATAAAACTGCCTCAGCACAGTGGTTTTAGGAATCTCTGTGTTATTGATCTGATTGGTTGGAATGCAATTGGGGTCCATTTAAACCAAGGGCTTTTCTTTTCAGCTTTCATTTCCCCTTAGTTCTCTCAAGAACAGTAGTAAGAAAAGTCTCTGTGTACACGACTGGTGTGCTTCCCCTTGGGGCCTTACAGTCTGTAGAGGTTATGTGGCATTCTGTTTGTGCAGCCCCTTCAGATTGAGAGAGGACTTTTAGCTTAGAAAGAAGAAAGTAAATTTTGCCATCCTTAAAAACTGACATATATTTGAAAAATATGCACACAAATCAAGATAAGATCTGATGATTTTTACATGGTTCATTTTCCCTTTTACCCCATTATTACCCCCAAATCCATTATTTTCTAAATGTTCCATATATCTATTGCTCTGTAACAAACCACTTAAAATTTAGTGGTGTAAAATAATAGCCATTCTATTACGCTTACAATTCATCAAATCAGGAATTTGGACCTGGACAGCAGGAAAGACTTGTCTATACGCCACGAAGTCTGGGAGGACTCTAAAGCTAAGGGGTGACTTAGGCAGTTGAGGGCTAGAATAATTGGGGCTGGAGGCTCCACTTCTAAAATGTCTGGTCCCCAGGTGAGGATGGCTAGACTCTGATGGGACTGTCAGCCAGAGTGCTTACAAGTGGCCTCTCTAGCATGGAAGCCTGAGGGTAGTCAGACGTTGTACACAGCAGCTCAGTGTTCCAGCAAGCAAGGCCGAAGCTGCATGTTCTTTCATGAACTACCTTTGGAAGTCATACAGTGTCACTTCTAACATATTCTAAGGTCAAAGCAGTCACAAGCCTGACCTGATTCAAGTGGAGGAGACATAGACATCACTTCAATGGGAGCAGTGTCAAAGAATATGTAGCAATTTTTTAAAACTGCCACATTAAGATGTCTGAGTTTATAAAGTAATTTTATTTTATATTACAGGATTAAAGATAGCTATAATAGTAACATTTACTGAGTGCTTACTATGTGCTAGTTAGTTCTCACATTCATTCCGTGGGGGATGTCCTATTATTATCTTCATTTCACAGAGGAGAATGAGGCTTAGAGAGGATAAAGAACTGGTCACATGCTAACAAACAGGAGAATGGACATTTGAACCAAGACTGTCTGGCTATAGACTATGGGAGCTTAACCGTTGGGCTATGTAATTCATCCTTAGCCAACTACTGCAAACCTTTTTAAGAAGTCTGTTAAACAAAAATTTTAAAGCTGTGGGTCCTCACCAAATATTAAAAAATGTTTTGGATAAAATTGTTACTAAAACAGATCTGGTGGTCTGAAACCCATAGCAATTGAACAAAATGTCTCACCTCTACGTAGATACCTGTACATTGGCAGAGTATTTTCCTGACAGGATTGGACAAGCTTGAACTGGCAGAGCTGTAATCTTCCCCAAGAAGAACAAGGTGAGTCATGAGTCTAGATGGTTACTGTATTGTGACTGCTGGGAAATCAGGCTTTCATCTTTGACTCTTAGTTGGATATCATTCCAAAGTTCAGAGGTGGTTTTGCATCCAGAATTTGACTGTTATCAAGACATATTCTAATACAAAGTTGTTTCATCTTTCAGGGCCATTAGAAAGTAGACAGCTAAAGCACAGAAATACAAACCTCTCATTTTTGGAACTCAATTTTCACACATCAGACCAAGTTATCTAGCAGGTTCGTGACCTACAAAAATATAAAATTACAAAGAGACACACTTCTGTGATGAGCTAAAAGCCTGTGTCCTGTAGGAACCCTGCTTCTTACTAGAATGCCTTAGCATGCAGTGGAGATAGTGTAACCCTTGTGACACCAGCCTGGAAATGCTAAGAGCTTGGGGAGTAGGGGGCAACCCCAGAACATTGGCTTCAGAACAAATATGGATACTGAAATTTCAACTCTGCCAGCTCTGTTTCCAGGGAATTGCAGTAGACCGGAAATGGGATTTCCTCTAACCCCTCATTTCCATCCACCCCAGCCACTCTCCCTGCTGCAAATGGCTGCTCTGTCCTCACACACCGACCACCAGAGACTTCCACCATTGTTCCTGCTGTACAGCTGCCCCGCTCACCAGTCAGTCTAGGATGGGCCACACAGCTTTCAGGATCCACTGCTTCACAGAGCTACCATCCTCCTCTCCTGCACTGCCCAAGTTTAGAGAGATTTTTCTGTCTATGGTAAGAAAGCTCCTTCAGCTAATCTTGGTATCAAAAGTAAACAGGGTCTTCGTACTATACTCTTTCTGCCATCTGATAATATAGGATGTTTTTCAAAGGTTGAGTTCTGTGACTACCTTCAATCAAGAGTTTCCATTCAAAATATTTTTCACCAGCGTGGAATCTAAACCCGCAATTGTCCCTTAGCCCTCCCGCCCAGCCATAGTGAAAGTCTCATTCTTTCCCAGGCACTTCCCAAAGAGCTGCATGAGTCTTATAGTTCCCTTTATTCATTCATTTGTTCAATAAATATTTATTGAGCACGTATAATGTGCCAAGCACTCTGTTTGGTGCTCAAGATATAACACCAAGCAAGGCAGACATCTTCCCTGTCTTCACAGAGTTTTCATTCTAGCACTGGAAAAGGACACAGAAAGACTACTTATACCATTCATTATACATGCATGCATGAGTTCATTCCAGTCGTTATAAATTGTATTAAGCTTTTGGTTTGGAGTTATAAACAACTCTGGATAGTTTCATCAAAGAAGAGAATGCATGGGAAAGTCATAGAGGCATCTAACAGGATACAAGGAGGAGATACACAAGTGCAGGAATCAAATTAGCTGTACCTCTTTGGGGGGAGTTTACGGATCTTCCTTACGGTGTACTTCATTAACATGACTTAGTTATCAAACCTCCAAGTCTTTCAGTTCAAAAGGGAATATCTTTGGTCCATCTTGAGTGTAGTGTCTGGCCCTAGACCAATTGATCAGAGCCAGGGAAGCTGATCTTAGCGTACAGGCATGGCTGTTGGGGGTGCACATCTGAATATGGGTTAAGACTCCAGAGATGAGGTGAGGCAACCTCTGTAAAATTGTTTATACAGTAGAAGTAGGAATTGCCCCAAGAGCATCTGACCTAATTTTGGGAAGGGGGTGGGCTCAAAGAAAGTTTCACTATGGATGAGAAATATAATCTCATCACCTAAAGGATGAAGATGAGTTAGTTAAGCTAAAAGGAAAAGTGTGGAAAGGAGAGAAAGTAGGGCATCTTGATAAACAGGAATGGTGTCTGCAAAAACTCAGAGGTAAGAAGGAGTAAGACACATTTGAGGACCCATGTGAAGGCTAGATTATAGCCAACAGCCTATCTTAACTCTGGTGGACTAGAGGTCTTATCTCGAACCTCACATCCCTTTCATCAGCCCTCCAGGAAGCAAGTGGGATTCCTGGTGTCCAGTAAGGGCACTGCCTAGTTCTTGGGTGGGGCACCCGAGCAGGCTCTTTTCTACTGTTAGTAACAGAGCTAGTTGACACCTCTGATTTATGGTTATTTTTGCCTTCCAGAAATATTCATCTTATTTACAGAAATATATTGGCTTTTCATTTTGAAGAAAAGATTGATTAAAATTCACTTCACCTACTTTCTCTAGATTTTATAGATAAGCCACCTGATCTGTGTATCTATGAAAAAGACCTATATAAATTCAAGCTGAATTTGAAATAGTTTTTAAGCAGCTCTTGAATTTTAAGAGTCTATAAAATTACTTTTCTATTAACCCAAAGCCAGATATTGAGCTATTTTGTTCTTTTGAAGAAACAGTAACTATTAGTAGGTACATAAGATGATCTGACCCAGACTTATTAGTTCTTGAAGGAATAATTTTGAATAGCTATTGCAATAACTGCAGCGACTTGAACTGAGAAAATGTGGAGTTTGTGGTGGAATAAATCACAAAATCCTTGCCATTCCTCCCACTAAAAGATGGAGTCTATTTCCCCTCCCCTTGAATCTGGGTTGGCCTTGAGACTTGCTTTGACTGGCAGTACAATGAAGAGGAAGTGATACTGTGCTAGTTGCAGGCCTAAGCCTTCAAAAGGCAGGCAGTTTCTGTTTTTGTGCTCTTGAAAGCCCACTGCCATTCTGTAAAGAAGTTCCAGGACTACTAAATGATGAGAGGAACCACAGAAAAGTCTTGGAGTTTGAGGTGCCATCTTGTGCATTCCAGTGCCAGTCGTGCTCCCAATTGAGTACAACTCCTGAGTGAGCCCAGTTATCCCTGTGAGTAGAAGAACTGCCCAGCCCAGCCCAGCCAACCCACAGAATTGTAAAACCTAGTAAATTTTTGTTGTTTTAAGCCATTCACCTTTGGGGTGGTTTGTTACACAAGAGCCACTGAAGAGCTTCTGTGTGGATTTCTTTTCTTTTTCTTTAGGAGGCAGTGGATTTTTTGTTACTGTTGTTTTTATGGTTTTGCTTTGTTTTTTCTTTAAGCACTTTTGTTTTATGAATGCTTTTTTATTTTTTTACTATTAATACTAAAAATCATATAGGAAAAAAAAAAAATCTTCCTCTTACCCCTTTTTCTTAGTCACCTAGCTCCATTCCCAGAGGCAACCATTTTTGGCAGTTCCTTAGATATTTAAATGTAAGCTCAAACACATGTATTGTATTTTTCTCATTTCTTTTCTTTTTACACTCAGGTGGTTTACATGCGGTTTTATACCTTCCTCTTATCACTTACCAATGTATTTTGGAGGTACTTCAATACCCAACACACGTAAAGCTGCCTCATTCTTTTTAATGACTGCATAATCTCCTGCATCATTTACCATAATTTATTTAACCAGTCCCCTATTCATAGGTGTTTGCTTTTAATCATTTATTACAATTAAAGCTGCAGCAAATATCCTGTATCTATAACATTTCGTACATCACCAGAAAAAGTGAGAATGCCTGTGTCGTTACACATTGTCTCACATGTCTAGACCAAATTCTTCTACTTATTTGTTATAGATTTATGGTTGATTCTCTAAGATTTTCTAAGAACCATAATTTTATCTCTTCCCCTTTGCTATTTTGTGTTTCATTTCTTTCTCTTGTCTGTGTTGGCAAGTACTTGTAGAATAGTATTAAATAATACTAGTGATACTAAGCATAATTGTCCTATTCTTGATCTAATGAGAATACTTCTACTGTTTTCCAATTAAGGATAAAGTTGACATTTAAGAAGAGAGATATTTATTTTATCATGTTAAAGAAACAGTATCCCTGTTTCCAATATCGAGAGTTGTTATTAGAAAGGACGTCACATTTTATCAAATTTCAACATCAGTGCAGTAATCATATGAGTTTTGTCTTCTTCAATCTATGAATATTGTGAATTATATTAATAAATTTCCTAATGCTGAGCTATTCTTCCATTCTTAGAGTAAGCCATATGCACTTGATCATGGTGTATTAGTCTTCTGACATTTTGCCGCTTCCTATTTACTGAAATTTTTATTTAGGGCATTGCATTTTTATTTATAAGTGAAACTGATCTGTTGTTTCAAATGAAACTTGACAAAGAAAATATTCCATGAGATGCAAGAGTAATAATAATGTGATGGATAAACCACCCAGTGAGAAATCCTAGAGAATAGTGAAAATTCTGAGGACCAAATTTTGAAGAATACCTATGTTTCAGGGTAGGAGAAAGCATGAGTAAATGAAACAGAGACTGCAAATGGATGAAAACCAGACTTTAATGTGGTAAAAGCCAGCAAAGAGAGTGTGCCATGAAGAATGAAGAGGCTTTGAGGAATTGAAAAGACTTAAGCCTCTTGGTGGATAAAGGGAAATGTTCCAGTAAAGAGAGAAAGGCTGAGGTACACAGTGGGATGGAAGTTTCGGAGGAGATGCTTGCAATGGATGGAGTGAAGTTCTCAGGAAGATGGTAAGGGAGGGGTTTCTAGCAGAAGTAGAGGTTGATTTAGACCTGGAAGAGAGGAGGCCACCTCTTCCCATGGAAGAGAGGCTGGGGAAGAAAATCCATAAAATTCTGAGGTGGCAGAGAAGGAAAATGAAGCAGCTCACATCAGACAATTGGACCCCAGTCAAGTGGAAGTAAAGATCTTAGGCAGAGGAGGATAGAAGCCAATGCTTACAATAATGACCTGTTTGGAGAAATATCAATAATAAATAATAATAATAATAAATAGGCAGACTAAGTATAAAAAGCCTTAAACCAGAAGTGGTAATTCACTGCAATTGTTCCAGCAATCAAAGAGAAAAATAATTTTCTATAGAAAACATTTGTTAAAGAAAGTAAAAGTTGGCAGATTTGACTTCCCAATGCCTAGCTCATACATTGTTCATCCTAGTGAATTGCCTTTTCATTCCTTCTTTAGTGGAACTAATTCTCCAGTACACAGTGTCTATAACCAGAGGAAAAGGGACATATTTCTGAAACAAAGGATGTGGCTCTTCTTCAGACCTGGAGGTTCCATTCACTTAGGCAGCGGGCAGCGTCTGGGCAAGAATGCAAAGTCCCAAGTTTGGTAGCAGTCACCACACAGGAGGTCTTCTCTTTTTGATGACCCTGGAAAGTCTATTTCATGTTCTCTCAAACAGGAGAAGGGAGCTGAACGTGGAAATCAGTAAATGTTCTCAAGTGTCCTGTCTGCAACCCTGAGGAGAAATTGCTCTTTGTTTAAAAGTCTGATTTTAGCAATGATATCATGAGAAACTATTAAGCTTAAGATGAGATGAGATAATTTATAGGGCTTATTAACATATGGCACGGGACATATTCTGCTCCTCTGGCTCATTAACTGGGTGACTTTGGACAAGTTTATTTGATGACGCTGAGCCTCAGTTTTCTCATGTGTAAAATGGTGGTTATAAAAATAGCTTTCCGGATTATCTCACTGGGCTGTTGTGTAAGGATCAAATGAGATAATGAATATACGTAACACTTTGAAAACACTTTCCAAATGAAAGGTATATTGCGTAAATCACTTGTGAACAATATCTTTGCTTAATGTAAAAATTCATCCCAATCCTGGGGCAAGCTAGTGGGAGAATTTCACTCTTCTTCCCTTTCCAAAGCACAAATGAAGAAAGGATTTCCTTTTGTATATACTTTGGGGAGGTGCCTTATTGGGCTCTGAATGGACTGGATTGATGATTTGCTGAGCTTCTGAACCCCACTTTTCCAGTCACTTTGCTAGAATACCAGTTAGTCATCCATCTAGAATATAAACTCAGTTGGGGTGGGGGCAGAATTGTTAGTGATACGGGAAGATTCTGCCTGGAATAGGGTTAAGAAGATAACCACTGATGTAGGGAAAAAACCTTTGACTGGCATGAGAAAGAGAGAAATAGTACATTTTCAAACAAATAATTATTAAAAGCTTGATGGATGCAGAATGTTCTGGTTTAAAAGCATGAACTCAGGAACCAGATTGTGTGGATTTGAATCCCAGCTCTGCCACTTACCAGCTGTGAGATCTTAGGCAAGTTTTCTAACTTCTTTAGTTTCCTTCCCTACAATGAGGAACATAATAGCACCTCCTGCATAGGCTCATTATGAGAATTCAATGAGTTAATATTTACAAAGCACTTGGAACAGTGCCTGGTGCATCCAACTACTACGTAAAGATTTATTAAATAAGTTATCTGGCAGATGGTATTTAGTATGTCACGCTCCAGCCTTAGACTTCTACGTTTGCTTGCTAATTGGAGAAGGCACATACCATTGATTCCACACTGAATGCAAAGTTTAAAGAGCCTAAGAGTTTACAGACCTAAATGTTAATATTTTCAGAGACTTTCCCTGTGTCTAGTGTGAAACCCATATACACACATTACAGATACTTTCTTTAGACAACATCAACCAGGTTTGAGATCTGTGGTCTCAGACCTGCTCTCAAATTGGGCAATGCATTTAACCTCTTCATGCCTCAGCTGCTCTCTGTAGTGATGCAATAAAAAAACACTCACTTCACAAGAGTGTCATGAAGATGAAGACGAGATAACATTTGCAGAATTTTTAGTGCTTGCTAGGAGAGGCACCACCTAAGCCCAGATTGTAATTGTTAACATCATCTCATATCCTAATGGAGACTGGTTTGAATGCCATAATATTATTAAATGACTAAACCAATCTTAGAAATTACAATGTTGGGGGATTAGATAGGAGCATCGCATCAGACAGCTTCTGCATCAAAGCTGTTGAGAAGGCGCCACCAGACTTTGCTGCGGTAAAACTCACTAGTAGCACTGCCCAGAGTCTCCTGGGGCCAACTCTAAGAGGAAAGCTTAAGAACTTCGCAAATATGGCTCTCTCGGGTTTGCCCTCTGTGATTTGTGAGTGTTACTAAGTCCACAGGAATCTGGAGCCAGGAGACTTGAAGCGAGAGTTTCCTACCTGAAATTCATTAGCCACATGGGCTTACAAAGCTTTTTAGAGTGGTTTAAAATTTTGTGGAACCAATGATGTTAATCTTCTCCTGCCTCTGCCAGGTTTACATGAGAAAGACAGTGGGCGACAATCGTTCAATGAGTAAATTAATGAGAGAAACAGAAAATCTTCCTGTGAAATTCTACTATTCCTAGGGAGGAGATTATCCCCAAATGGGAGACACATATAACTGGTGATAAGCTAGGTGATTTCAGGTGGTACATAGATGAATATTACATATACACACACAAACACGTGTATAGACATATATGCACACACACATTTACATATACGTGTATCTGTGTGTGTGAGTATAAAAGTTAAATATCAGGACATGAAACCTGTGCATTCATGGGTATTATTGCTTAGGACAAAAATAAAGTTGGTAGTTGGAAAATATAGCTGGTAGTAAGGAAAAAATGTATTTGACTTAAAGAAAAAGATTAGGTAATTAAGAGTAATAGAAAATAATAATGCAGTTTTCATAGCAAAAATCATGACTTAGGTTAAGGAAACACCATCTTAGAAGAAAGATAAGAAACTCTGTTCCTTGGTTTCAAATTTCTGAGTATGGGATTTAGAACGCAGGGCAGAATTTAGAGAACAGTGATTTCTTACATCTGGATTGATCGCCACTGTTTGTGAAGCCCTTTTAGATGCTTATGCTTATTTTCAGATCAGGCATAATTATTCCTATTTAATAGATGAAGAAACAGACTAAGTGTTCTCGAAAAGTTGTGCAATAGCAAGCTGGCAAGTGAATAAAAATCTGCATATGTTGTAATACTGTTCAGGGAAAAGAATCACATGCTAAGTGGTTTTTACAAAGTAGGGAACTATTTACTAAAACTAGCTGTCATTCATTTAACTGCTTGGAAAGCCGCCTTGTTAATGGTGGTCCTGTTTATCCAGGGTCTTTCATCTACCATGTGCCTGCTGAGTGCTGTCCTGGGAGCTGAGGCCTCAATGGGGGTCACCTGGTCTGTTACTTCAGGGGCCTAAATCTGGACAGAGGCAACACACTGAGAGCCCAATTAGGCTTCCAGTCACATTTTGCTTGAGTAGTAGGGTGTTAAACTTTAAAACAAATGTGCTGTTAGTATTTAAGAATCTGAAGATTTCACATAAAATTCTGGTGCCTGGCTTTGCTTAAAACCACGTGAAGATCTGGCCAGACCAGATCTTGGGTTCCTGCTTAGGTGGCCTTTGGTGAGGACTCTTCAGGCTGGCACAGTCCTTTGCTGGACTCACATCTCTTTTCTCTCATTTGCCTTGGAGAGCCCAGGTACAGGAACCAATGTGGACAAGTCAGCAACTCTGATAAATCAGCTCTCACTGGGCAGTGACAAAACGAGCATGGCTGACAGTAGCCTAACATGTAAAAAACACAAGTTGGGAGAAATCAACCATATTTTCATAGAACCTAAGGTCAAATATCAGAATAAATAATGTGTCTTGTTGCCTGCAGAATATTTTTACTGCTTTGGCTGTTTACAAAATTCTTCCACATAATTTGCCTTTCACACCATGACTCTGACAAATAGACTAGGCAGGAATGATTATCCACTTTTTATTGATCAGGAAATTGAATGCCTGAAACTGAGAGAAGTTTCCTAGAAACAGAGCCTGAGACAGGGATTGGGTGCAAGTGCTTTCAGGAAAATCCTGTGAGGGAAGGAGTGGGAGCAGGAGAGGGAAGGGGAGGGATACAGCCTCAAAGATCACCACGGCCTGGACCATGGGGGAGGGCCCTAGAGCATGAACCACACCACAGGGCCCAGGGTGCCAGGCTTTTACACCCCTCATCAATCAGTCATCGGCTGAGGCCTCCCCCTGTCAACTGTGGGTGAGGTGGCTCCTCTATTAGCCCAGGACAACTTTCCCAGAAGTGGGAGCATCTGTGAGCCTTCAGCAGCCAACACTCAGAGGCCCTGGGAGAGCTGTACCAGCCCAGTAAACAGGATCTGGGAAGGGGCAACACACCGGTGTCTTCAAAAATACTGAACATGCAGTTATTCACAGTGAGATTCAACTAATACACACTCACACACAACCCCCATACACAGTGTGTTTCAGGAGGTGGCAATTTCAGAAAATACACCAGCGTTCCTTCCAAAACCAGAAAGTTCTCAGTCTACATTTTGAGAAACTGGGAAGAAATGCTCCCACATTTATAGAATCCAGTTTCACAGCTTATTCTGTGAAAACTTTGAAAGTTAAAGTCTAAGATTTTATAAATTAGTAGATAAAAATATGCATGTACACATATATCTATAGAATATATATATGGATATGTAGTATATATATAGATACAAATATAGATGTAAGATGTGATTATTAATGTTTATCTGAGAAAAACATCTCGCTACAGAAAACGGAAGAGCTTTGTGTTCAAAGGGTTTAGAAAATAAATTCTCCTTTGACAAAGCCTAGCCTCTTGGGATTTGTCATAAGAAGGAAGAAAGAATTTCCAAGAAATATCGGGTTGTCCTGGCACAATCCTACTTTGTTCTGAAACAATTTGAGCTCAGAAACACATTTCGTCAAGTATAGAAGTTATAGGTTTTGCTAAGTGTGAATAGCAGAGAAAAAACGAGATGCAAGGTTATATTTTTAACCTTTAAAAAATTTAGATAGAGATTTAATAGAATTCTTCTTATTAAAAAATGCTGATTATGTGTACATCCTTCACAATTGATGGGACATTTTCAAGAATAGCAATTGGGACAAATCAGAGAGAAAATAAACAGGCAAAAGTCCAAGGTAAAATGTAATTGATTTCATTTTATTCCTTTCTTGATTTCTTTCCATAACACCTCCAAGATGCCATCCCAAAGCTATTATGATAACCGAATACTTTACATAATGGGAAGCACGTCACCTCAGATCTCCTTTTGCGTGACAAATGTTTAATTAGAAAAATAATAAGATGGAAATTAAATTGGTATTTACTATGACTGGAATAGAGCATTGTCCTGGAAAAGAAAATTCAGTTTTAATTCACCAAAGACAAAAAAGAAAAAGAAAAGAATGAGCAAGCAAGCAACAAAGAAAAGAATCTTATATGATGAATGTTAGAAACAAACCAGAGACAAAAGTGTATGGTTTGTGCCTATAATTGGGAAGGAATCTCTCTCACTCTCTCTCTCTCACCCACACACTACACACACACACATACACACACACACACACACACCACAAAGTCCAACACAATAAAAAAAAGTGATATTAAAGTTAAAGAAGTTCTTTTTAATTGCTTGTGAAGAAAAGAGTCAAACCCTCTAAATGTTGCATTTCCATCAGATTAGATAAAGTGTATCGACCAATTCTGCACTGCATTAGCAACCTAATTATAACTGTGAAATAATTCAGTGTGGAACCATATGCTAAAATATGGTAATTCCCATTGTAGGGTTTTTGAAGAACTAGTTGTATTTTCCTGTGTCTCTGGGTTGTGGTTGCTGATTTGTTGCTTTTGGTCAGTAAGTCAGAGGCCACAGGCTTTTCCACAGAATGTGAAAATGATATTAACTCCCCTCTTTTGCATATATTTGCAGATTTTCATTTCTTTAGCAGGAATACATCTTTTGCCATACAAAAGAGTACAGGGTTCCACACGAGGTGGGTCCCTGAATCCTTTGTCCATCTCAGTTCTGCTCTTCTAAAGCTATCAAAAACTGTGCATGAGATGTACATAGTTTGTCAAAATTCTTTTTTGGGAAACATATATGAAAAGTAGAAAGCCTTGAGTTATTGGTCAAAATGCTGGGCCATAGAATATTGTGTACACTTCACTCCATAGCAGCTGACGTCATTAAGTTACCTCCACAGTTGTTTGTTTTGATTTTCTGGGGTTTTTTCTTCTTTTTTTAAATTAAAATCTTATTTTTCTAGAGCAGTTTAGGTTTACAAAAAAAATTGTGAGGGAAGTTAAGAGATTTCCCTCATACCCCGTTCCCCGACACATGCATAGTCTCCCCCATTATCAACAACACTCACTAGAATGGTACATTTTTTAACAAGGACGAACCTACATTGATGCATTCTAATCACCCAAAGTGCACAGTTTACATTACAGTTCACTCACGGGGTTGGACAAATGTATAATGGATGACACGTATCCATGATTATACTATCACACGGAATATTTTCACTGCCCGAAAAATCCTCTGGGCTCTGCCTGTTCATCCCCGGCACCTTCCCCGGCAACCACTGATCTTTTTCCTGTCTCCATGGTTTTGCCTTTTCCAGAATGTTGTATAGTTGGAACCATACAGTATGTAGCCTTTTCAGATTGGCTTCTTTTACTTAGTAATACGCATTTAAGGTTCCTCCATGTCTTTTCATCGCTTGACAGCTCAATTCATTTTAGCACGGAATAAATATTCCACTGTCTGGATGTACCACAGTTTATTTATCCATTCACCTACTGAAGGGCATCTTGGTTGCTTCCAAGTTTTGGCACTTTTGAATAAAGCTGTTATGAACATCCATGTGTAGGTCGTATTTCCTTTTTAAGTTTTCACTTTTTCTAGGAAAGGGACAAATTAAGACCACCAGATGGTGGAAGCTATGACTTGTGTTGCTTTCAAACTGCTGCACCACAGGTCCTCCACTGATTGGAATGTCTCAACTATTTCTTTGTGTATGTGCCCAATTCAACCTGTCATCATTCCGTGAGACTTTGGTTCAATTTTTAATTGGGAAAATTGTGAAGAGCATGCCCATCTCTGCCTCTATATATAAGTAAACAGGAAATTGCACAGAATTAACCTCTTGATTTCCACTTTTTTTCCTAGCTAAAAGGTGTGAGGTACATACTGTTTGACATCTGTCACTTAGTGTAAAATCCAAGACAAAGGAAATGATACTACATATCAATCAGGATAGTCTGCATTGTGATAACCAGATCGCTCATATCTTACGCTTGATCAAAACATCCATCCAGCTTCTGTATCACGTTTGAATGAGGACAGCAACAGACTGCAGTGGTCAAGACCAAAGGTTTTATTAAAGAGGGTTGAAATTGGAAACTATTCCAGTTTATTCATTCTTCCATTCAACACTCCTTTGCTAAGTGTCTGCCACTGTACTAGGCTCTGGGAGTCGAAAACACAATGAGACGCAGTGTAGGGTGTGGAAGGTAAGGTAACCCCAGATAGATTTGAAGATATGAGAGTAAAAGGAGCCCTGGGGCCGGAGCTGTAGGTGCCCCTGTACAGTGCAGTTGTAGGTATAGGAAGGAGGCATCCAGCAGATGAAGGTTTGTGGGGAAAGCAGTAGGAAGTCCCTTCCTTGCCTTCCCTGTTGCTGATGCCCAAATTGGGGCCAACATCACTTCTTACCAGGACTACTGACTACAAGGGGCTTCTAATTGATCTCGTTACCCTCAGTTCTATTCCCTCACATCAATCCTCCTCACTATTGCCAGAATGCTCTTTCCAAAATGTAAACCAGGCCATTTCCCAACATTACTTAAAACGCTTCAGTGGCTCACCTTCACCTTGAAGACCATGGCCAAGCTTATCAGCAAGGCCCCCATGAGCTGGCCCTGCCTGCCTCTTTCCACGCTTCATGCAAACTCATGTTCTGGTAAAAGCAACCACTTTGTGCCTATCACACTGGAGCACTTGGGATCCCCCTTCCACTCAGCCTGTGCTTAAGATCCTGGACTTTGCTGTCCCACAGCTCTGGAATTGACTGTGGGTTCAGCCACTTCACAGCTCTGTGACAGTGTGTGAGGAATTTTGACTCGTGGGCCTCAGTTTATAAGGTAGGAGTGATGACAGAATCTTCTTCATAGGAAACTGTTACAGGAATTAAATTAAATAATGAATGTATAACACATGTCAAGTTCCTAGACTATAGTAAATGTTCAACGTATTTTACCTATTCCTGCTGTCTTTTATTGTTTTTTAATTTGTAAGACTTAGCTTAGGTTTAACCTTCTCCAGGAACTTTTCCATGTTCTGCCTCCAATTTCAAGGCTGTATTAGACATTCCTCTTAAGTGGTCCTTATTACCCTGAGTATAGCTCCTATTGAAATGTACTATAGTTATTGTCTTGCATCCAAACTATTGTTTCAGTCTGTGAACCTTATGAGGGCAGAGACTGTGTCTTCAAGGTCATACTCAGACCCACAGTGTCTGGCATCATGCCTAATACCAAGAGGTGCTCTGTTTGTGTTTGTACATTGAGTGGACACAGCCCTGGGAAGACAGCTGAGGCAAGAAGGAGCAGGCAAGGACTTTGCCATACAGAGGGTGCTTCTATAGCCACAGCCATGAATCTGGGCCAGGAGATGGAGTCACAGTGGGTCAGATACCCTGGTATGTGCTCGGGAGATAAGATGGCAGAATGCATTAAGAGTCTGGGGCAGGCTCAGGACCCAGGGATGGGATGTTGAGCCCAAGGCTTCCCAAGGCACATCACCCTCTGCTCCTTTTCGGGAGAGAGGCTTTGTGGACTTGCTGTGACTAGAGTTGGGAAGAGGGGCAGGAAGCAGGGCAAGTTGTCACAACAAACAGGCACTGAAAAAAGAAGTCCTTGAAAATCAGCAAAGCTTTCGCTACTCAATTAACATTTTCTTTTTATAATTAGAAATATAGTGGAAGGAAAAGATGTCTTCTTTTTTGGAAAGTTCCACCTTGGTCACCCACAGCGAAAAGTGGTCATCACATTTTGGTTGTGTGTCCTGCATTATGGTTTTGTGGTTCCATATTTTGACTTGAAGAAAGAAGAAGAGTTCTGATATGGTCATGAACCTTTGCAGGTGCTCTGGCTTAGCCTGAACCACACAGAACAGGGAAGCAGGCTGAGAAAAAGAATGTGACATCAGCAGAGACAAGCCTCCCTTATGCTTATGGGTCATGAAATTTATGTGCATCTTTTATGGGCAAGCCTGGTTTGGGTGCCTTTTTCCATGTGACCAACAGAAAACAAACAGAAAGCTAGACAGACAGAAAGGCAGGAAGTTCTGAGAGCTGCTTCATGGTTATTGTTACTAAGGAAACCAATTCTTTAGTATTCATGTGTTCAGCAGACGGCTGTGCTGAATCTCTGAGGCTGAGGCAATATCACAGAATGGCATGAGAAAGAAGGGACGAAAACAGCAAAATAGATAAATACGGAAGCTATTTAAGAATATGTTGGTTATTTAGCTATCTTCCATGGTTTCTAGTGGTTTTAAAAATGAGATCATTGCCAGCATCAAATGATTTAAAGATCAGGATCACGCCTTCTTGCTGCATTTATATAATCATGTTCACACACTATCCACACACTGGGAAGAAAAGCCTCTCTGGAGGGGACAAAGATCCCTGAAATATGGTTCCATTTTGAGAAAATCGTTGTGTGGAAAGGACCTCTGAAATTTATCTCTATCTGTTGTGCTTATTCCAAAATGCTTTTCCCCTAGTATATAAAGATGGAGATGACAAATGTATTGTTAATGACCTCAAAGGCAACATTTTTTTTGGCAGAGAATGAGAGCATTTACCATAGCTGCTGAGCATCAGTCCCCATATATAAGAGAAGTCAATCCCAAAGAAATCACAATCCCAAAAGGATGCCCATAATCCTGCTGACTAGCCTGTGGGTGGCAAAGCACTTAAAAATATGAAAGTGCAGAGAATGGCACAAGTGTGAAGTAGCAGGACATGAGGGGATGAACCAGGTTGCAGGGAGCTGGCTCTCTGGTGCATCCAACACCACAGTCCAAATCTTTGCTCTCATAGAGGTGACTTCTAGAGTGTGGCTCTCATTGAAATAATTCAATAGAAATTGATTTTTTTTAGGGGAAAGTACAGAGTTTTAAAAGTTAAATGGAGGAGGAGTGATGATAGCATCATGGCAGAGTGAGCTCTCCCCTTAGACTCTCCCTGCTAAGATACAATGAAAAGGACATTCATCATTCATATACTAGCAGAGGACATTCACACAACACAAAAGATGTCTGAAAGATCCATGCAGCCATATGTCTGAAGGTGGAGGTACTGGACCCCCTGGAGGAGGTAGAAGGAGATAAGGGGATCTCCTCTTGCTCCTCCAATGGCAGTGAGCCAGGGCATGGGACCACATGTGGCTCTGGGAGAAAGGGGGGAGGGGTGGCCCTCCATGGGAATACCTTTGCACTTTAAGTTCCCTCATAGCTGTGGGAAAGCCCACACAGAAGTGACTAAGCTATTGCAGGGGTGTCTTCATCAAGCTATCACTCCAGGAGATCAGATAGTGAGAGCAGAGTGAGAATGCTCCTGGGATTGTGCAGGCAAAAGAAAGTGCCCCTCCCCTTGCCTGGCGCTCCAGCTCATCTGGTCAGCCAGAGCACTGACACAGGTAGAAAAGCAGCGCCTATGAGCCAGCAAGCCATGGATCACGGTGTTCCCAGAAGACACAGCTCTTGACTCACCCGGTGTCAGTAGGTGGAAGATGCAACCAGATACTATCACTATGCAGAGGCACAAATCCATGCTATAAAACAGTAAGAAAAAATATATTAAATTTCCAGACCAAAAGGAAAGTGACAAGTGCCAAGAAATCAACCCTGAAGGCACAGAAATTTATAATCTAAATGACAGAGAATTCAAAATAGCTATCATAAAATCTCAACAAGTTACAAGAAAATACAGGTAGAGAGTTCAATGAAATCAGGAACTCCTTCACAAAAGAGACTGAAACTATAAAGAACCAATCAGAAATGTTGGAGATGAAAAACACAATGGATGAGATAAAGAAAAATCTGGGGACCAGCCCTGTAGCTGAGTGGTTAAGTTCACTGCTCTGCTTCAGCAGCCCAAGGTTTTGCTGGTTCAGATCCTAGGTGCAGACCTAGCACTGCTCATCAGGCCATGCTGAGGCAGCGTCCCACATGGCACAAGTAGAAGGGCCTATAATTAGAATATACGACTATGTACTGGGGTCTTTAGGAAGAAGAATAAGAAGAAGGAGAAGGAGAAAGAGAAGAATAAAAAGATTGGTAACAGATGTTAGCTCAGGTGCCAATCTTAAAAAAAAAAAAACCAGAAAGGTAAATCTGGACTCCCTGAATGATAGACCTGATATTATGGAGGAGTGAATCAGCAGTCTGGAGGACAGAAATATAGAAATGCTTCAGATGGAGGAGGACAGAGATACTAAGAATAAAAAGAAATGAAGAAATTCTCCAAGAAATATCCGACTCAAATAGTAAATGCAACACAAGGATTATAGATATTCAAGAGTAAGAAGAGAAGGAGAATGGAGCAGAAATCTTGTTCAAAGAAATAATAGCTGAGAATTTCCCAAACCTGGGTAAGGAGATGGAAATACAAGTGAAAGAAGTCAACAAATTTTCTAATTATATTGATGTAAAAAGATTTTCCCTAAGGCATATAGTAGTAAAGCTGGAAAAAGTCAATGACAAAGAAAATATATTAAGGGCAGCAAGGCAGAAGAAAATAACTTACAAAGGAACCCCTATCAGGCTTTCAGTAGATTTCTCAGCAGAAACCTTACAGCCTAGGAGAGAGTGGAATGATTCATTCAAAATCCTGAAAGACAAAAATTTTCAGCCAAGAATACTCTATCCAGTGAAAATATCCTTCAAATATGATGGAGAAATGAAAACTGTCCAAGATAAACATAAGCTAAGAGAGTTCATTGTCACAAGACCCACCCTACAAGAAATGCTCAAGAAGGCCCTCATACCTGAAAAAAAAAAGCGGGGGGGGGCTTTAAAAAGCCTTGAGCAAGGAAGTAAATAGGTAGACAAAATCAGAAAATTGATGCTCTTTATCAGAACTGGTTATCAAACACTTAATTATAACATTAAAGATAAAGGGAAGGAAAACACCAAAACTAAATATAATCTCATCATTTTAATCACAAACTCACAACATGAGATGGAATAAGTTGAGACAATAATGACTTAGAAGGGGAATAGGAAAGGGATGGAACTGACTTAGTCTAAGGAAGTAAGAGGCTGTCAGAAAAGGGACCATGTCATCTACAAGATTTATACAAACCTCATGGTAACCACTAAACAAATAATCAGAACAGAGACACAAATTATAAATAAAGAGAAAACTAAGAAAACCATCTTGAAAACTACCTATCTGAATTGGTAGTCTGAAATACATGGGACAAGAAACAAAGGAAATGCAGAAGAACAGGTAAACAAGTGATAAAATGGCAGCATTAAGCCCTCACATATCAATAATCACTCTAAATGTAAATAGATTGAATTCTCCAATCAAAAGACACAGAGTGGCAGGATGGATTAAAAGACAAGACCAAACAATAGCTGCCTCCAGGAAACACATCTCAGCTCCAAAGACAAAACAGGCTCAGAGAGAAAGGATGGAAGACTATACACCAAGCTAATGACAAACAAAAGAAAGAATATGTTGCCATACGTATATCAGACAAAGTAGACTTCAAGATAAAACAGGTAATGAAAGACAAAGAGGGGCAGTAGGGACACTCCACCAGGAGGACATAACACTTATAAATATCTATGCACCCAACACAGGAGAACCAAAGTACACAAAGCAACGATTAATGAACCTAAAAGGAGATATTAACAGCACCACAATAATAGTAGGGGACCTTAACACCCCACTTACATCAATGGACAGATCATCCAGACAGAAAGTCAACAAGGAAATAGTGGATTTAAACAAAAAACTAGACCAGGTGGACTTTATAGATATATATAGAACACTCCACCCCAAAACAGCAGAATACACATTCTTCTCAAGTGGATATTAAGCATTCTCAAAGATAGACCATATGTTGGGAAACAAGGCAAGCCTCAATAATTTTAAGAAGCTTGAAATCAGATCAAGCATCTTTTCTGACCATAAGGCTATGAAACTAGAAACTATGAAACTTAGTCCCTTTGGGAAAGGGACAAAGATGTGGAGACTAAACAACATGTTACTGAACAACCAATGGATCAATGAAGAAATAAAAGGAGAAATAAAAAAAAATCTGGAGATGAAGAAAATGAAAATACACCACAGCAACACTTATGGGATGCAGCAAAAGTGGTCATAAGAGGGAAATTCATAACAATACAGGCCCACCTTAACAAACAAGAAAAATCTCAAATAAGCAATCTTAAACTACACCTAGCAGAATTATAAAAAGAAGAACAAACAAAGCCGGAGGAAATAGCAGGAGGGAAATAAAAATTAGAGCAGAAATAAATGAAATAGAGACCAAAAAAAAAAAATAGTAGAAAGGATCAATGAAATAAAGAGCTGGTTCTTTGAGAAAATAAATAAAATTGACAAATCCTTAAACAGACTCACTAAGAAAAAACAAGAGAAGGCTCAAATAAACAAAATTAGAAATGAAAGAGGAGAAATTACAACGGATACCACAGAAATACAAAGGATTTTAAGAGGGGCCAGCCCCGTGGCTGAGTGATTAAGTTCATGCGCTTCACTTTGGTGGCCTAGGGTTTCACCAGTTCAGATCCTGGGTGCAGACATGGCACCACTCATCAGGCCATGCTGAGTCAGTGTCCCACATAGCACAACCAGAGGCACTAACAACTAGAATATACAACTATGTATTGGGAGGGGCTTTGGGGAGAAGAAGAAAGAAAAAAAAACAAAAGAAGAAGATTGGCAACAGATGTTAGCTCAGGTGCCAATTAAAAAAAAGGTTTATAAGAGAATACTATGAAAAACTATATGTCAACAAACTGGACAATCTAGAAGAAAGGGATAAATTCTTAGACTCATGCAACCTCCCAAAACTGAATCAACAAGAAACAGAGAATGTGAATAGACCAATCACAAGCAAAGAGATTGAAACAGTAATCAAAAACCTCCCCAGAAATAAACGTCCAGCACCAGAAGGCTTTGCTGGAGAATTCTACCAAACATTCAAAGAAGACTTAACACCTATCCTTTTCAAAATATTCCAAAAAATTGAATAAGACTGAACACTTCCTAATACATTCTACGAAGCCAACATCATCCTGATAGCAAAGCCAGACAAGGACAACACAAAGAAGCAAAATTATAGGCCAATATCGCTGCTGAACATAGATGCAAAAATCCTAAACATAATATTTGCAAACTGAATACAGCAATACATTAAAAAGTCATACACCGTGATCAAGTGGGATTTATACCAGGGACACAGAGATGGCTCAACATCCATAAATCAATCAGTGTGATACACCACATTAACAAAATGAGGAATAAAAACCACATGATGGGGGCTGGCCCAGGGGCACAGTGGTTAAGTTCGCATGTTCCGCTTCTTGGCGGCCCAGGGTTCGTTGGTTCGGATCCTGGGTGCAGACATGGCACTGCCTGGCAAAAGCCATGCTGTGATAGGAGTCCCACATATAAAGTAGAGGAAGATGAGCATGGATGTTAGTTCAGGGCCAGTCTTCCTCAGCAAAAAGAGGAGGATGGCAGTAGTTGGCTCAGGACTAATCTTCCTCAAAAAAAAAAAAAACCCACGTGATCATTTCAGTAGATGCAGAGAAAGCATTTGACAAGATCCAACATCCACTTATGATAAAAACTATCAAAAAAAATGGGTATAGAAGGAAAGTATCTCAACATAATAAAGGACATACATGACAAATCCACAGCCAATATCATACTCAATAGGGAAAAACTGAAAGTCATCCCTCTGAGAACAGAAACAAGACAGGGGTGCCTACTCTCACCACTCTTATTCAACATAGCACTGGAGGTTTTGGCCAGAGCAATTAGGCAATAAAAAGAAATAAAAGGAATCTAAATATACAATGAAGAAGTAAAACTCTCACTATTTGCAGACAACATGATTGTATATATAGTAAACCCTAAAGAATCCATTGGAAAACTATTAGAAATAATCACCAACTACAGAAGATTTGAAGGGTACAAAATCAGCTTACAAAAATCAGTTGCATTTCTATAATCTAATAGTGAATTAACAGAAAGAGAACTCAAGAATATAATCCCATTTACCATTGCAACAAAAAGAATAAAATATCTAGGAATAAATTTAACCAAGGGGGTAAAAGACCTATACAATGAAAACTATAAGACATTACTGAAAGAAATCGATGATGATGTACAGAAATGGAAAGATACTCCATGTACATGGATTGGAGGAATAAACATAGTAAAAATGTGCATACTACCTAAAACAATACACAAATTCAATGTAATCCCAATCAGAATCCTAATGACATTCTTCACGGAAATAAAACAAAGAATCCCAAAAATTCCTATGGGGCAACAAAAGACCCTGAATAACTAGAGCAATCCTGAGAGAAAAGAACAAAGCTGGAGGCATCACAATCCCTGACTTCAAAATATACTACAAAGCTGTAGTAATCAAAACAGCATGGTACTGGTACAAAAACATATGCACAGATCAAGGGAACACAATTTAAAGCTCAGAAACAAAACCACACATCTACGGACAGCTAATCTTCGACAAAGAAGCTAAAGAACATACAACAGAGAAAGGAAAGTCTCTTCAATAAATGGTGCTGGGAAAACAGGACAGCCACACACAAAAGAATGAAAGTAGACCATTATCTTTCACCTTACACAAAAATTAACACAAAATAGATCAAAGACTTGAAGGTAAGACCTGAAATCATAAAACTCCTAGAAGAAAATATAGACAGGACACTCTTTGACATTGGTCTTTCAAATACCATGTCTACTTGGACAAGGGAAACAAAGGAAAAAATAAAAATGTGGGACTTTATCAGACTAAAGAGTTTCTTCAAGGCAAAGGAGACCAGGATCAAAATGAAAAGACAACCCACCAAGTGGGAGAAAATATTTGCAAATCATATATCTGACAAAGAGTTAATCTCCATAATATGTAAAGAACTCACACATCTGAACAACAAAACAACAAACAACCTGATCAAAAAATGGACTGAGGATATGAACATTTTTCCAAAGAAGATATACAGGTGGCCAGTAGGCACATGAAAAGATGTGCAACATCACTAATAATCAAGGAAATGCAAATCAAAACTACACCAAGATATCACCTTACACCCAATAGAATGGCTGAAATCGCCAAGACAAAAAATAAATGTTGCAGAGGTTGTGGAGAAAAGGGAAGCCTCATACACTGCTGATGGGAATGCAAACTGGTGCAGTCACTATGGAGAGCAGTCTGGATATTTCTCAAAAAAGTAAAAATAGAAATACCATATGACTCAGCTATGCCACTACTGGGAATTTACCCAAAGAACTTGAAATCAACAATTCAAAGAGACATATGCACCCCTATGTTCATTGCAGCATTATTCAAATAACGCATTGTGGGAGAAACCCAAGTGCCCATTGACTGATGGTTGGATAAAGAGGATATATACACACACACACACACGCACACACACACACACACACACACACACACACACAATGGAATACTACTCAGCCATAAAAAAGATCAACTCGTCCCATTCGCAACAAGATGGAGGGACCTTGAGGGTATTATGTTCAGCAAAATAAACCAGACAGAGAAAGACAAACACCAGATGATTTCTCTCATATGTGGAAGATAAACAAACACACGGACAAAGAGAACAGTTTAGTGGTTACCAGGGGGAAGGCGGTTGTGGGGTGGGCACAAGGAGTGAAGACGTGCATTTATATGGTGACTGACAAATATTAAGGTACAGCTGAAATTTCACAATGTTATAAACTATTGTGACCTAAATAAAAAAAAATAAAAGCATGAAGTCAGGGGATACTGAACCCTGTGTTGCTGGTCAGACTTTGAGAGAAAGACAAGAACTAGAAGAAACTAGGGAGAGAGAATCCACTCCTCACTGCTCCCCATCTGCTTCCCAATCATCCAAATGATGCTCAGTGAGCTTTGCAGTTGAGATTGTGGCCAACTGGAATTCCCCTAATGAGAATTCTGGCAAGTGGATGGATAGAACTCTTTCTCTCATACAGAAATAACATAAATGGAAACATTTCTTGTGAAAAACAGAGTGCCATGCCCCTTCATCTCTCATCTGCTTGGCCTAGGGGAAACTACTGGGGATTATGGGGGCATCTCTTGATTTGGAGATACAAGTATCCACTGAACTAGATCATTATTAAGATCTCAGCACATGGTTATGTCACTGACATCTTTTTCGGTATTCAATCAGCATTAATTGAGCACCATCTCCATACAAAGCCCTCTGCTGGATGTTGTCAGAGATGTAAAAGTGAGTATGACACAGCCTCATTATTCAAAGAACTCACAATCTAGTTGATGGTAAACAGTGAAAAATGTAAATCTAAGCAGATCATATCTTTCCTTAACATTCTTAATTCAAAATCCGACCTGAATTTCCCTGGTCCCCGTCCAACTCTCCACCTTCATCTCCATGGTCCCCTGGCACACTGCACTCCTAACACTGGCTTCTTGAGTTCTCCTGCTCCTGCCTCCTCTTCTCAACTTTCAGATCTCAGTTCAAAGGTCACTTCCCCCAGGAAGCCTTTCCTGGTTCCCCAGGTCAGACTCCTGCTATATCTTCTCATTCACCCTCTTTTTCCCTTTGCTGCAGTAACTGCAGTTTGATTATATGTTTATGTGACTGTGTGATACTGTCCGCCCTCCCCATTAGGAGGGCGGACAGTATCAACTTTAATGAAAGCAACTTTAATGAAAATAGAGGCCAAGGCAGCCTTTGCTCATTACTGAGAGCTCAGTGCCTATCACAGGGTCTGGTATAGCATTGGCTCTTGGAAAACATTTCTTAAATAAATGAATAGATGTACATGGTGAAATCAGTTAGAAGGTAAGAGAAACAAGATCCTGAAGTGGAAGGCCATTAAACAGTGTGGCTGGGGGTGGTGGTTTCTTTCCCAAACCTTTGCTATGTACAAAGTGCCCTGGACAAGAATACTTGTGGAATGAATGAAGTGAATGAATAGTGAACTAGGAAAAATCATCTCTCGTTTTTCTCTTCTTTGTTTGCTGATATGATATACTTTACATAAACAGTAACATTTGAAAACTCATTTTTTTGCATGTGCTACAATCTTGTGATGAGATAGTTAAAAAATAAACACTAACCAGTCAAAAGCCCAGGATCTAGCTGAGTGACACCTCTTTGCCATTTCCATCAAAAATAGATTCTGGCCCAAAAGCATCTGTAGTAAAGCACTGGACAATTTCAATCTTCTAAGAAAGAACTCCTGGCTGCTTCGGCTGTGAACGCTGACCTGAAAAGCTTCTATCTCATATGCTCTTAGAGCTGGAGCTACAGTGCATTCATTCATTGATTAGTTGACTCATTCATTGATTCATTCAACACACATTTATCAAGCATCCAACATATATTAGTTACTGAACTATGGTATCCATCATACACTAGGGAAAAAGATGGTCAAAGCCTTTCACAGTTAACTTGGAAAACTAGATCTACAAAAAGATGATTCCACCCCACCAGGAGAGTTGGGGAACAGACTCCTTTAGCACTTGGTACTTCCTCATTTGTAGCATTGATCAGACTCATTATCATACTTCCAATGGCCGTGAGCTCCAGGAAGGCAAGCCTGCTCTAATCTCATCCATCTTTGTATCTCTGACAACTAGCACTATCCCTGGCACGTAGTGGGCTCTCAGCAAATATTTATCTATTGACTAACTGTAGCTAACTTTTGTTATTTGAGCCAATCCCTGCGTTCTGTGTGTTGACATGCATTGCCTCATTAATCCTCATAACACCATTATGATGTGGTTGTTATTATTGTTTCCATTTTACACACAAGGAAACTGAGGCAAAGAGAAGCTAAGGAGCTTGACGAGGACACATAGCATGTGAAGTGACAGAGCCAGCATTCAACCTAGGTCTGTTTAACATACACTCATGATGCACCTGCATTTCCATTAGGTTGAACAGTAGGAAATTGCTGATATTTGGCCCTTTTGACCTGCAGAAATAGCAAATGTGTTGGTAGATAAGGAATATAAGTACTTATAACCTCGCATAAGTAGATGAAATAAAATAAATGAAAGGTTACACAGGGAGAGCTGGGGAAGCAGGGCAGGGGTAGGTTGGGGCAGCTTCCTGGGCATCCTTACAGGGTGGCATTCACCCACTCCCTCACTCAACACGTGTTTGTGATGGGCTCACTATGTGCCAGACCCAGGGCTCATGTGGAGAGGAAGCGGAGTGTGGAGTTGTGCAGAGAGGACAATTATAATAAAATGGGATATTTGTTATGCTCTAGTAAAATGCCCTGAGAATACACAGCAAAGGCCCAAACGTGAGAGAGATCAAGACCAGGTTGGTGGTTTAGGTGGGCAGGAGCAAAGGATTCCAGGCTGGGGAGCAAGATGAGAGGAAGTGGGTGACATCAGGAAGTGCTGTTCATGCCTGGCATGGACTGGACGCAGAATGCAGGAGAAACCAGTGGAGAGTGTGCAGAGAAGAAGGTTCCCAAAGATTCCTTCAGCTCCGTCATGGAGAAGCGTTTGGAGGAGGATGAATGGGAGGCAGGAAGAGCGTTTAAAGCCGTTTTGGGTGGAAATATTGCAAGCGTGAGTCTCACAGAAGCAGTGAAATACTGATGCTCAAACCAGTGAAGTTTAGAACTGAGTAAACTTGGAGAATTATCAATTACTTTAGGTATTCTGTGAAATACAGGTGCTTTGATTTAATTGGTTTAAATCTTTAGAAAACCTCAGTTATCTTTCCACACAAAGGATTCTGCATGCCAGGTGCCTCTTTGTGCTAGGTTCCCTCCTTACAACCCCCTTCAGATATGTGGTAATTCAGTTGGGGTTCCTTGGCCTTAGATGTTGCTTGTTTTCCATTTATGTTCATGGAGGAGGAGATTTTAATGAAATATTACGGAACTCCATCTCCTCTTCTAAATCTAGATCTGTTTTTCAGTCCTACTTGTCTCCTTATTTAGTGTCAGAAATCTCTATTCTGGTTCTTAATGTTTGCAGTATGATTCTTAAATTGACTGCCTCACATTTCTTCTGCTCTCTTTCCCAAGACAGGCATGGGCCAGTTTTGCTCTCTATTGGCACTCAAAACAGAAGAAAACATCCCAGGTACCAGAGAATATATCATGTAGCCCGTTCAGAGTAATGACACAGCTCTGTAACCCCTTCTGACATGTCAAATGCAGTGAAAACCATCAATAATTATAGGATATATGCAGATTTGGATATCTTAAATCAACCACAGAAAGTGTTTTTAAATAGAACAGACTAAATTCAAGGTATATCTAAAAAAGTGTTAATGTTATATAGTGTATTTACTGAATATCAATCAACCAAAGGTGTTCACAGAACAGAAAAATGGGACATTAAAAAAATTAAAGCAATTCAGCAAAAGGCCATATTCTGGTTAAGTGCATGATCACAGATTCAAATATGTTCTTTTAGATTCTCTGATCAAAAACAGGTCTCGACCATCAGGCTTTCCCTTGCTATGATTAAGGCAATCTGTTAGCCTGGCCACTCTGTATGGTCATGAACAAACTTTTGGATAGTGGTGGCCAGCTGTAACAACCTCATCTGTTATCCTGGGATGCTGGGCAGAAGGAAGTTGTGGAGTTGCTAATTGATAACTTTCATTCCAGCATTAGCTTTGTAATGCTGTTCAAATTCCCACGATCTTAGCCAACAAAATTCCTCTAAAACAATGAAGCATCTTTACTTCCTGAAGGTAAACCTAAAAAGCGCCCTTGTGGGAAGTAGTCACCTCTAACATCCCATTCACTGCAGGCAGCAGCAGCACTGAGAATCCTCTAAGAGAGCAACAATGGAGATTTGGGTCGCCATCTGCCTCTGGTAGGTTTAAATGTTTATGTCACCCATAGCTGTAGGGTTTTGGCAGCAATATTGTTGATACCCAAGAAGGAATGATGTGATTAAAATTAAGAGACTAAGAGCTGGAAATTGATCTGACTCAATATAATATTTTGTCATCATAGCCTACTGCCTCTCTTTCTTTCTCTCTCTTTCTCCTTCCGCCTCCCTGCTGACTTTTCTTTTTTCCACTCATCTGGTCTACACCAAATCAATGATCTCTGAAGTTTACCTTAGCTGAGTCTCTATCAAAACTTCCTAGGCTCCAAACAACATTCTAACAGTGGGGAAGAGAAAGCGAACAAGGTAGCATAGAAGGGGTCCCTGGAACAATAAATAGAACGTCAGCATCAAAACAGCAAAAAGGATGCCATTAACCAAAAAACTCTGAATGAAAATTCCCCTTCACAGCTGCCTCCAAAGCTCTGTGGATTTCAATCATTTCTCTTCTTGTCCCCAACACAGTCATCTTTGGATGACTCGAAGATCTTTCACATTTTCTGCACAATTTATTTTAATATAAATTATTCACTGAATCAAAAATGTATACAAAATCTCTGCTTTTTTCCCTCTAGAGTAACTCACTCTCCCCAAGGAGGTGAATAATAGAATTTGTGTTTGAGCAAGTTGTTAAAAATAAGTCTTAAGCTTTGGAGTGAATCACATGTGACTCAGTTATTTTTAAAAATAAATAAATAAAGCCTAAGGGCAGAGGGAGAATGGTTTAAGGGGGAAAAGAATAAGCAAGTCATTTTCATGAATTGCTGGACATAGTCTAAATCTAGAAAAGAAGACTCCAGCCCTCTATGAGGGTTGGACATCACTCCTCTGCTCTACACCCTGCCCCCGACTCATATATATACTTTCATTTGTCAGCCTGCAAAGAAAAATCTCTGCACCCCTAGAATTTCTTTACAGCTGGAAAATTAATTGAACATTATCCTAGCTATGGCACAAAACTTGCATTCCATAGAATCAAAACTTTGTAGAAAAGATTTTGCTGCTTTGGATGAGGTGGCGTTGAAACTTGTCTGTCCCAAAACATGTCCTTTTGGTTCCCTGCAAAACACTTAAAGCTGAACAATTGCTTATTTAATTCTTTGGCATAGCAGAGTTTTTAAAAATTAGTATTAAAAAGCTACTTACCCAGGCTAAGTCAAATCCAAGCATTAGCAATTCTTCAAGAGTAAAAATGGAGAGTGCTGCTTATTGGCTACTTGAGGAGGATTCTTTTTCCTTTGGGACAGTGGCTGCCTGGTTTGAGAAGCAAGAAGCTAATGGGGGAGAGAGACCAAAACTCCTCTGTATAACACTTGCTTTCCTGTGAGGCAAGTGGGCCTCCAGGCAGTTATCACCTCCAGACTCAAAAGCAATAGGGTAGGCAAAGATTTCCCAAGTGCTTATTGGGGATAACATTCAGTTGCAGATAATTTTAAAAACAGAGACCTAACTCTCAGAATTCCAAGAAAATCACAGTCTTGGATTTTCTCCCAGTTTACCAAACTCATCCTGATCAGTGAGCAAACACATACACGGATAGGGCTTCTATGTTGTTCAACTACAGAGGTGCAACGGTTTTAACACATCTGCAAATGATCTGAGACACCTCCCATCAGGAAGTGGAGTCTATTTCCCCTCCCTTAAATATTGGGCTGGGCTTAATGAGTTGCTTCTAATGAAGGATAGGTAGCAGAAGTGATTCTGTGTGGCGTTCAAGACTAGTTCATAAAAGTGATACAGCTTCTGCCTGGTTCTCTCCCTTGAGGTATATTCCTTTGGAGCATGGGAACCACCATGCTAGAGAAAGGGCAGAGAGAGACCACAGAGACAAACAGGAAGATGCCTACAGAGACCCAGCAGTTCCAGTCCCAGACGTTCAAGTCTTCCCAATCCGCGTGCCGGATATGTGAGCAATGAAGCCCCAGCTCCAGCAAAATCTGACTGAGAGAGGTCTTGAGCCAGAGCCACCCAAACAAGATGATCCAGAATGTTGGATCCACAGAAACCATGAAAGGAAAAACAAATGAATGCTGGTTTTAGGCCACCAATTTTGGGGGTGATTTATTTCACAACAATAGATAACTGGAAATATTTTGATACCTAGAGGTGAGGCATTGCTGTAACAAAACTTAAAACATATGGCAGTAGTTCTGGGCCTGGGTGGAGAGTGGAAGAGCTTCAAAGAGTCTGTTAGTGAGGAATTAAAGGAAAGAAAGGAAAATGTAATGGAAGCTGGAGGAAAGGAGACCCTGGTTATGAAGTGTTGGAAAGTCTAGCAACATTTACACCAGTGGTAACACAGGAAATAGAAAATCTACCTAATGAACTCATGATCTAGTAAGATTTCCAGGCAGAGTGTTGAAGGGGCTGCCTGATTCTTCTAGCTGGCCATAGTAAAATATGAGAGGAGAGAAAGCAACTAAAGAAAGGATTGTTAAATATAAAAAAAGCCAAGACTTTTGGGGTTCAAAAATAAAACTAATTCTCAGTTTCATCCTCTCCATATGGCAGATGAACCTAAAATTAAAATATGTAATTTCCAACAAAGATGATGGCAACAATGTGACTCTAGAACACTTTGTTAAGACTTCAGATTTAAGGCGGTGCCTCATAGATTCTTTCAAACAGTCAAAAGTCCCTCTAAAGATAGTAGGGCATGACTTTCAGATGTCTCCATTAAACAGAAACACTTCTAAAAATCTCAAGGGCACAGTCCCACAGAAGCCTTAGAGGGAGTCTAAAGTAGAGAAAAGCTTATGCCATTGAGATTTGTGGATGTGGTTTTTGTCTAAAGGAGTGAATCCCAACAAGATGGACGGGAAACAAAATTTTAAAGAGATTTGTACTAAAGAAAACATTGCCAGCTCAGACTAAAAGGGACAGAGGTAGTAAAAAATGAAGAGAGGATTTTGGATTCCCAAAATTCTATGGGAAAGAAGCAGGCTGAGAACTACCCAGCTATAAAAACGGTGCGCGTTTTGAGGAACATTAAGGATAATTCAGAGGGAGAAACAAAGAGCCCAGGAAAAGGAGCTAAGAGCCATGGAGAATCGTTCGCAGGGAATAACACTGATTTCTAATTAGGGAACTGAAAAGATGTGCTTGGCTGAATTTCAGAATTGCTATAGACTATTGAAATGTCTACAGTGGCTATCCCATGCCTATCCCACCAAAGTATGTTAGGTGGTGGGATCAAATAACTTGTCACTTTAGTTCACAGATCTTCAGATCAAGAACAGTACTCAAGAAGCTATAATTGAAGGTCTGCACTCATGGAGCCTCATCTGCAGCACCTGAACCTAATTTGGATGATGGGATACTGGACCTTGAGCCTGAGACGATGCCGTCCAGACGAGATATTTGGGGCTCTTAAGAAAGGGTGAGCATATTTTGCATGTGGGATCAATATACATCTTGTGGCTGGAAGGCAGACTGTTATGGTTTTAAAACATGCCTGCATTCTTTCCATCGAAAGGTGGAATCTAATTCTCCTCCCCTTAAATATAGGCTGGGCTTAGTGACTTTTCTAACAAATAGATTGCTAGGTCATAAAAGGCAACAGTTTCCACCTGGTTCTCTTGTTCTCTTGGCGTGCATGCTTTGGAGCCCTGAGCCACCATATAAAATGTCCAGCTAACCAGCGCCATCATGCTTAGGAGACCTTGTGGAGAAACCATATTAAGTTAGGGACGCTCTGTTCTAGATGTTTCAGCTCCCGGCTCTTTGAGTCTTCCCAGCTCTGGCATCAGATATGTGAGTGATGAAGGATTAAAGATGACCCCAGGTAAGCCACCATCTGATTGCAGTCTCATGAGAAATTGCGAGCCAGAAACACCCAGCCGAACTGCTCCTGAACTTCTGACCCATAGAAATTATGAGAGATAGTAAATGATTGTTGTTTTAAAACATGAAATTTTGGGGTGATTGTTATCCAGCAATAGATAATTAGAACAAGGAGGCACCAGTCACATTTTCTTCTGTGTGAATGGGAAACCCTGGAGTTCTTCAGCAAGATGGTGTCAGAGGAGTCTTGCAAACTCAATTGTGTTGATCAACTCTTCAGGCTTTGTCCAGATTACTCTGTTTCTCACTTTTTCTCCTTCCCTGGTTTCCTACTTCCATTTGACTCCACGTTTTAATTTCATTTGACACTAAGCTTCAAGGCTGGTCCCTGATAACTTGGTGCCCAGGCTTTGCTAATCTCTTTTAGGCACTTTAGTTCACCCTGGAATTTCCCTTAATACTGCCCTGATGTCTACTTCAGCACACCTGCACCCGACAAGACCACCAGTGGAGGCCCCTTCTTTTCCCATCCCCAGATCCTCACTGCATTGTGGGGATCTGGGAGACACACCTATCCAAGTTGCATTTCCACCCCGTGCAAACAGCTGCCCCTTGTCTATTTCTCAGGGTGGGCTTAAAAGGTTGGGTGTGCCTCCAGGCTTCCCAGTTGAACCCTCTGCCCAACCAAGCTGCTAATAATAGTCAGGACCTCAGCCAGCAGCCAATGACCTCTATGGAAAGACAGCAACATTTTAGTCAAGATATGCCTGGACTCTC
The DNA here is from genome assembly GCF_041296235.1 of Equus asinus. Lineage (NCBI taxonomy): Eukaryota > Metazoa > Chordata > Mammalia > Perissodactyla > Equidae > Equus > Equus asinus. The sequence goes on along the minus strand of NC_091790.1, from coordinate 134,780,607 downwards.
CAAGTCTGTTTACTGGCCCACAAAATGAGATGAGTAAAAATACCATGATTCTGACAATAAACTTATGAATACCATGATTCTGACAATAAACTTGAGCATGAAATGACATAGGATGAGCAGTAATGGGGATTCTTAAATGACATTTATAGAGCACCATGCTGGGTTCTCCATTTTGGTAACGGTTAAAAGCACTTGGATGTTAATGACCAACTGTGGGGAAAAAAATATTACTTTCATCAGCCTACTGTGAATTCTGTGGTACACTTGGCAGGTAATTGACACAGAGACTGAAGGGTAATTCTGCCCCTTCCCCCAGTGTGTGGTTCTCTTCTGAAGTCAATAAGACAAGCATATCAGAACACATGTTGTAACTCTGCTATCCATATCAGAGGTACATACATTTAGCAGTGCTCTGACAACTTCACAGAACATAGGAAAGAATTGGGAATTCCAGTTTTTGTTTTGCTTTGTGGAGACATGGGAAATAACTTGCCAGTGGGCTCCCCACTATGTGTTTAAAGTGAATCGCTCTTTCTGTACCTCGAATATCTGAGGAGCACTTGAATTGTGCTGGGCACAAGCTACTGAAATGAGTAAGACCGGTGTTCACTCTTAGGGAGCTCAGGGTCCCCAGAGGGTTCAGACAGGTACACCTCAAGAGGGGTGGGAGGTGGGGAAGAGGTTGAGCTCTGAGAAAGGAGTGTGCAGAATTCTCTGGGGGTATTTATTATTTTAAGGGTTAAGAGAAACCTTGAATTATACCTCCTAGCTTTGATAGAGAAAATTGGGAAACCCTGATGTTTTTACTGTGAAATCTTGGAATTGGGGGTGAATTAACATATGGGAAGTCCGTGCTGTGTCATCCCTCTTTCTGTTTGCATTTGCTCAGGACAGCCTGTCCAGGTTCCCTGGAAAACTCCCATGTGGTCTTCCCAAGACACTCTCCCCACCACCCCCACCTCCTGTCTTGGAACCGAAGCAAAATATCATACCTTATCTGTACTACTTCTGTGACTCTCACTGACACCTTTTGCTGCATTAAAATAATGTCTGCACCGTTCTCTTCCCCACTTAGAATGTGAGGGAAGGACAGTGTCTTCCTGTTGTGGACCTGCAGTCCCCAGCACAATGTCTGGCACATGTCCGCATTGAACAGATGATTGGTGAAATGAAAACTGGTAAGCAACCTGTGCCAAAGTGGTTGCTCCCAAAGCAGAGTCCAGATCATGCCATTTGTTTGCATGATAATTCAGGATAAAGTTCAAACTTTATGGAGTTTGGCACCCCACAGTCTCTGTGGCCCAGTTTTATTCCTCACTAATCCCTCTCACACACCTTGTGCTCCAGCCTAAGCAGAGCTCCTTGAGTTTCCCCAAACATCCTGCATTTCTCTCATTTATGTCTTTACTCGGGTACTTCCTTTAGTCGAGTGTGTCTTTCTGCCCTACTTCAGTTTGTATGTGCTGAAATGGTAATCTACGTCCAAAGCTCCGCTTAGATGCCACCTCCTCCATGAAGCCTTCCCAGTTACTTTCAGCTGGAAGGGATAGCCTCCTTTTCATTTCTTCCTCCCCTTGCACTGTTTTGTCACCCCTGTCACATTATGCCTTGTGAGTTCATTCATTTAACCAGCAGTTATTGACAACTTACACTGGGCCAAGCTCTGTTCTAAGAACTAGACACAAAAAGATGAAAAAGATCCAGTACTTACCCTCAAAAACTCAGAGTCTAGTGTGTAAGGCAGAAACATTAAAAAGGTAGTTATAATAAAAGTTAAAAAATAATGTATTAGTAACTGGGAATAAAACGAATTAAAAATGGTAGTTATAATAAAATGGAAAAGTATATTGGTGGAGATGTTCAGAATTTTTTCATTGCAATTATCATGACTTGAAATTATGTATTTTTAAAATTCTCTCTCTCGTTATGAGAAAAGGGTTGTTCACCATCATGTCTTCAGCACCCAGAATACTCCTCACACATGGTAACTATTCAATAATTATTTGTTGAATTGAAGTAGGATAACATTTTTTTTAATAGTTAATCCACAATGGAAGTTTATGTCTTGCTCATGTAAAGTCCCCAAAGGACCTTTTTGACCTTCAAGTGGCTCCATTCTGAGCAGTAATTCTTCCACATCTTCTTTAAGAAGATGGTCCCATCTTCTTAAACAAGTGACTTCCAATTAGCCATGTTTGTCTGCATGAATATGGCAAGAAAGGGAAATAGCATGGAAATTATGCCCAGGATGCTCTGATGGTCTGGGCCAGGAAGTGGTGCAATCACTCTGTTCATACTCTGTTGGTCAGACCTCGTAAAGGGGGCTGTGAAATGTGGTCCAGCTCGTCTAGTTCAGGAGAAAAACACTTAGCCAGCCTCTGCCACAATGGGTGAATGAAGGGAGAGAGGAATGAAGAGAAGGGTCAACTAACCAGGGGAAGGGACCTTGTCAGGGAAGGCTTCATGGAGGAGGTGATGCAAAACATGAGTGCTAAAGGATGTAGCTACCTGAGGAGGCAGAAGAAGGAGTCCCAGGTAGAGGGAGGAAACATGGGAAGTGCTAGCCAGGTTCCCTGAGGCTGGAAGACACAGTGAGAGCTGAGGAGAGGACATGAAAACGAAGAAGGACGGTGAGATCATAGGGCGTGGGGGGTCTTGATGCCACTCTAGAGAGCTTGGACTTTGGAGAAGAGGAGGAGCCACTGAAAGGATAGAAGCAGGAGTGCCTCACAAATGATTGGCAATTTGAATAGAGTCTTCAGGTGGAAAGAGTAGAGGGGGTATTTGACAGGGAGGCAAACTGCCTGGTTAGGAGGTTAAGCATCTAAACTTCCCTACAGGGTGGTTCACATTGTGGCTGACCATTGGAGTCACTTGAGGAGTTTTTTTTTTTTTTTTTAAGATTTTATTATTTCCTTTTTCTCCCCAAAGCCCCCCAGTACATAGCTGTATATTCTTCGCTGTGGGTTCTTCTAGTCGTGGCATGTGGGACGCTGCCCCAGCGTGGTCCGATGAGCAGTGCCATGTCCACGCCCAGGACTCGAACCAACGAAACACTGGGCTGCCTGCAGCGGAGTGCGCAAACCTAACCACTCGGCCACGGGGCCAGCCCCTTGAGGAGATTTTAAAAAGCACACACACCTGGGCTGCCACCTGGGAGCCTGCGATTCAGTAAGAATGTTTAGAAAGCTCCCCTGGTGGTTGTGGTAGTCAGCCAAGTGCAGCAACCACTGCCTCTGGGAGCCCCTTGAGGACAAGCAGAGATCCTTCCTCTTTGGTTTCTTTTTCTCCCATAGAGCTGGGAGGACCTTGCATATAATTGCATATCGTAGCACATGATAGAAATATAGTATATTCACTTTGTTTGCAGGCTGCTAAACCCTTTCTTAGGAAGGTAAACTATATTCCCTCCCATTCTTGGTTAATTTGTATTATTCTTTGATAATTGGATCATTTTTTAAAAAAATACTAAATATCTACTGTGCCTCATCACCATTTTCAGGCTTGAGGATATAGAGATTGAAAAAGACCTGTATGTTACTATTTTCTCAAAAGTTATGTGGGAACTGGGAAGGAGAAACTATTTTCAGGGGAGTTCTGGAATGCTTTGCAACAGAGATAGTTTTGGAACTCCGTCTTAAAAGGATTAATAGGAACTTGCCTGCTGGAAAAATAGGAAAGGGCATTCCAATCAGAGGGAACAGTATGTGCAAAAGTACAAGGGTGTGAGGAGGTCTGGAATATCCAGGGATCATTGGGGAGTTCAGCATGGCACAGGTGGAGGATGTGTGCATGGAGAGATGGGAGATGAGCGTAGAAAGAAAGGAGACAAGAGGCAGTAGTGTGCAGGGAAACTGGCTTTCAAAAAACAACAAAAAGCAAAAAGCGAAAACCTGATTTGTAGAGTTTGCCCTTTTCCGTGGTGTAAATACTCCTATCTGATTTCAAGTTATCAATGACAAGAACTGGCTTACAAAATTCCTAAGTATTTAACAATTGGTTCTTGTGAACTGGTACCAGCTAGTTCCAGTTAATGACTGACAGGAGGTCAGTTCATTTAACCGAAGAGATGTGCTGAACAACCTTTCGCCCTTTCCTCAGAATGGTTCTTCTTCACACTATGAGGCTGGCTTCCACGGGTTTGGGCGGGGAGGGGGGCAACGAAATGCACAAGGATACCTGAAACTCATGGCAGCTGATCCTCAGGCTTCTGTAACCCACCAGTAGTGCCCCTAAACCCAGGCAAGAGGGGTTCCTGTTTTGGTTCTCATGTTTAAAGGACCTGTCTCTGGTCAACCTCCCCCCACAGAATGGGGAATCCATGATGCTGTGCCCAATAGGAAACTACCTCCCCCAGTTCTACTCCATGAACTCTAGATGTCCAGGACCCTGGAATTCTCTCTGCAAGTGGAGTCTTCCCTGAAACCACCCTCCCTGAGAATGTGCACCTGATCCCCAAGGGCTGGCCAAGGAGGGGCTGTTTGCCAAGGGCCTGGACAGAGTATGGACGTGGGAGCTGGGACGTTGACACACTTGCATGTGTGGCTCCTCACAATGGATACACACCCTAGAGCTAGGAGTGTGAGATGAAAAGAGGGGGATAGGTCTTGAACCAGGCCAACTCTCTGCATGCTGTCAAGTTTTGGTGAACTTTGAGGAGTCCAAAAATTCTAAGTGCAACCCTGGCCTTCTAGGTCATTATGAAGACACATTTGTCAAGGTAAGAGAATTGAATATATTTAACATTTTGCTAATTGGATTTATATTTTTAAATATTTATATATATGGTATGTAGTCTCCAGTTTGAGTCTACCCTGGGCAGGGAAACCTTAGGGGTGGTCCTTGCCTACCCCATTAGCAGGGCTGAATACTATGCCAAGGTAAGCAAGTTACAGGCCCCAGGCAAATCCTACTCACTGTGTGTTTTTATACGGGCTGTGGGCTAAGAATGGGTTTTACATTTTTAAATAGTTTTTAAAAATCAAACGAAAAGTATTTCATTATGTCTGAAAATTATGTGAAATTCAAACTTCAGTGCCCATAAATTGTTTAATTGGAACACAGCACCCTCATTCATTTATGTATTGGGCATGGCTGCTTTCACCCTATGACAGCAGGGAAGTTGTTACAACAGACACTGTACAGCCTGGAAAGCTGACTAGATTTACTATCTAACTCTTACAGGAAAGGTCTGCCAGCCCTCCCCGCGCAGTAACAGACAGGCAGGAGGAAGGGAAGAGCCTGGCAGTTCTCATGCGGACTGCACAGCCGAATCACCTGTGGAGCTGCCAAAACAGACCAATGCCAGGGCCACACCCTCAATATTTCTAGAATGAAGTGGTCTGGGGTGCAGGTGTTTTTAAAACTTCCTCATGACTCTAATGAGAGCCAGGGGCTGCGAGCCACTGGGCTAAGGGGATGAACACAAGGGTCTGGATTTCCCAAACATTAGGCAGAATAAGGTTGCAGGTCTTGTGCCTGCTTACTCCAAGGATCTGAATGGATTACCCCTTTCTTTGGAAGCAAGGTACCCTGTTACCCGATTTGGTTGAAGACGGAGAGAGGGAAAAGGGTCATTGTTTCACACTGTAGCGTGATGTATAAAGCTAAGTTTTATTTGAACGTCTCTAAACCCTTGAACCGCTGGTTCAAACGTCCCCGGCATTGTCTGCATCTGTCAGGCAGGCACACCGTCGGCTGTTGTAGCACATACCTTCGCCAAGAGCCCTGCTGGGTCACTTCTCAGGATACACTCCAACAGGGAACCCTTACCCCATCTTTGCTGCGTGCCCTCCATAATTATTGGTGGTCTCGCAGGGAAGGAGAAAAAAAGACAACTCTATCAGAATCCCCTTCTCCACCAGAGCAGTCAGCACCATTGGCAGAGGCTGGCTCCGGGGCTGCAAGGCTGCTCCGAGCTATTATTGTGCTGGCGCTCTCTCAGCATGACTCACCGCAGACAATATAGCACACCGAGAGCATGGGGGATGAACAGTAAATACCAGGCCTTGGATTTTTTTTAATCTTGTCAGTTTTCCCCTGATTTGTGTCCTTTATCCTAGCCCCTCTGCTGTATAAGCTTCTCAGAGCTAATGCCCATAACGCCACCACCCACTGGTAGCAGCAGGCTGCTGGGCCACTGTGGGGTTCTCATTCCAGAGATTTACAATGCCCGCCATTATTCAGCAACGGTACCTGTTAACCTAGTGGCACAGGGTTGCTCCAACACCTTCCCCTCTGGTTTCTCTATACTCTGGGGGCCAACAGCAAATCTAGGAGTGCCGCCCTCCTGACTGTAACTGCTTGCCTCAGAGCACACATCACATCCTCCAACCTGACAAAGCTGGAACAGCCCCCGAAGAAAAAGAGGGGAACATTGGGCAATTATGGAGCCGAGAGATGATTGTCATCTCTACTGCCACATTTAAAAAGTTAAAAACATTTCGCAAAGCTATTTTTCTTTGGTCTTTTGTAGATACCAGCCCTCCACCTCTGTCTTTCTTTTATTAAGAACTCTTGGGATTAAATCAACCCAGGCACACAGTTGAGCTCTGTGCTTGTGAACCTACCACTGAGGCTGCTGGGAATGACCTCAGCAACGGGCACAGGTGCTTCTGCAGCTCTTGAAGTGGGGCAATGGCACACATTTTGCTCCCTTGAAACAATTCTGAGGAACAAGGTATTCTTTTGACACTTCTATAATTCTAATCAGTTTCCAGGGTAATATACAGCTCCCATTTAACTAAGAAATTTGCCTATTATCTCTACCATGAAGTCTGCCACTATGCAATCTCCTGTCTCAGAATCCACTGATGGTGGCAGGACTGTGTGAAAATGTGTGTACCTTTGGCATAGATGACTTGCTGTTTTAGGGGAAACAGCAGGGGTAGCTGGGGGGATGAAGATGCGGTGGTTCTCATGAGCTTCTCTGGAATGGACTATGCATCAGCTGAGAACACTTAGATTTGGTTTTGTGAGAACATTAGCTTGTGAAGGGCTTACCAACTGTGAAATAACAGAAGTTCTAAGAGGGGAGCAGGGAAAGGAAACCTGAGGTAGCTGCTGCTGGTTGGTGAGGGTCTGCCCAGGGGAAAGCCAGAGGTCCTGGGTCCTCTAAACATGAGACGTGAACTTTGATTTTTACCTTCAAGGGTAAACATTTTTAAATCACCAAATATCATATCTATAAATTGATGACAGTATCTGGCATGAATATTATTAGCAATTTATCAAATCATTGGGGTTGGTTTGGAGTTATGAAGCTGACAGATCTGACAAGGAGGAGGAGGTGATGATAGAAAGGAGACCGGCCTCCCAAGGCGGCATTGTCAATCCAAGTACAGGCTCCCCACAGTGCCCTGCCCATTCAGGTGCAGGCACCCACTAGGTGGTGTTCAGAGAAGTGTGCTCAGCTCGAGAACAGTAACGCTTCTGGCAGTCTGTAGGCATGCTGAAGCTTTGATTTGTATTCAGTGGAGGGTAACCTACCCACCTCATCTTAGGATGTGTGCAAAAAAACTGAGAAAGAGGCAATAAAATATAAATAGGTTTGCCATTAAACAAAACCAGATCAGCTCCAGATGCCTGGAACATGTGGTGAACGTCAGTAAGGAGCTGGGGGAATTGTGAGGACCCAGCGGCTCACAAGATTTGTTTTGCACAGCCTCCACTCCTTTACCTAAATTTGTCATAGCAACTCAAGGCAAGGGAGGGTTCAACAGACTCTTGGAACATTCCGGCTAACTCACTCCTTCCCACATCCAAGAGCATTGAGTATTTGCTCTCTTATTTCACTCTTTAAGAACGGTGCGACTAAGAGTTTTCAAGACAACGTTTCTTTGACACAGTATATGGTGTTATTTGGCACCCACCAAGAAAATGTACCAAGAAAACATACAGAGAGTCTGCTATACTTTATTCCATATCATGTTACAAGGAAACAACAGTGACAGCTGACAAACCATTACATCTTTCATAATACAGACAAATTACAATTGGTAACAAATATGCAACATGTATTATTCCATCCTCCTTACTATGTGTCATTTTGAAGTATAATAGTTTTTTGAATGATGCTAGCACATTTCTTAGTTACCGACCCCCTGTAGAAAGTACACATCTCAGTGTATCATACAAAAAAAAGATAAAAGAAAAATAAAAAAATCCACTCCCAACTAGAGAATGTAGATTTTGTATGTGCCTCTAAAATATGCTGCTGTGGGAAGGGGAGAATAGGAGACCGCTTATTTTATTTGAGATTTTTTTTGTTTGTTTTTTTGTTTTTGGTATATGAGAAAATTGCAAGGCAGTAACATATACGGTTTCCTCTGCCTACAAGCCAGTAAGGGAGATGGAAGTTATGCTCAATTATGCAGCATATTCCTATGTATAGGGGGCAGGCAATAATCTACCCCAGTATGTACAGCCTAAACATCCTCTTATATAACAAAGATTACAAAACCAGTAATATTCACAGATAAGTATCTTATGTAGACGCATTACCTAGGATATTGATTACACTGGCTGTCAGGTACACACCGAGGAAAGAATACCAAGAGGCTTTGCTTTCTCTGCAAGCCTGGAGGCTCCCCTGGAAACTTTTCTTATCACTCTTGGGAGGTAGAAATAGCTTCTCAACCTTGTATCAGTGGATGGACAGCCAGTCCTGCCTTATACCCTCTGTTTTTTCTGAACACTGCAAACATTGCTTTCATGTCCTATGTATCTTGTATTTTTAAGTTAACCAAACTGTTCCTTTAAGAAAATGGAAATTAAGTCCCAAATTTCCTTTCAGAATACTATGTGTGCCATGATGTCACATTGATATAATCACCATGCTAATGTGTTCTAACTATTCCAGCTGTTTGAAATCAAGCTACTCCTTCATATAAAAATAGTCTCACAAAACATTCCAGTGCTTTCTCAATAGAATAATAAATCTGCTAATGAACACAGTCTGTAATGATTTCTACGACTGCCCTCAGCAAGAGAAGGTGGGAAAAGGAGACGGAGAATGTGATTACAAATGGGAGAGGAAAGGAGAGACACAAACCAAACTTTGGATGTCCTGTACCAATGGCAAAGATGGGGAACTAAAAACCTCCCAAACCTCTGACATGTACGTTTCTGTAAGAACAGATCCCTCCCATCCCCCGCCCCCCACTGAGTAGCATCATGTTTGATTTCCCAAGAGAAGCTGCCTATGAAAGGGCATATATCGCTGAATGACTCTAACCTTCCTAACTGAAGTCTTTTAACATTAAATATTTTCAAATTTTCAAGTTAGAAAGCTTATTAAATAGCAAGATTTCATCATCAGTTGTTCTAAACTTTGTAAAATACAAAAGTTATGCCTCTCCCTTAAATGAATAATTCAAAACAAATCACGGGAAAGGCTGTTTTTGATTGCATGTAAAGTTTTCTCTTTGTGTTTACTTCAAGAAATCCTAATTTAAGTACACGTTAAATCAAAATACCTCCAAAGACTTCCAACGGGTTGGAATATATGAAAGAAGAATGGAAAGGATTTCTAGGTAGCAAATAGCAAACATTCTAGCCTTGGGTGACTTTGGTTCTCTTTAAAATCAATCAGTAAATAATTCTTTGCTTAGCACTTCGAAGCTTACAAAGAATGCTACTTCTGGATAGGACGGATTGTGACCTTGACGTACATACTCACCCCTCACTCGGGGGAAGGTACCATTTTAATGTTTAGGAATTCTGGGTCCAATTTCCTAAGTATACTGGGTTTGACTGTAGAAAAGCTTTTCCCTCACTTGATTCTCAGAGAAAGTCTTTGTCAAACTGGCTCATAATTCCTAGTCTTCATCATAAAAAGTGTGACACATTTCAAGCTCTTAGTCTCTCCTTTCTGACTAATAGGAAAATGTAAAACAATGTACACAAAGGTATTTCCATAGGAACTTGTATCCTGAGGAGCCAGGTTTCATGCTTTAGAGGAATTTCCTAACCTTGGCCTCAGTATTATTTGGGATTCTGCAGCGAGTCCTGCCCCACTGGGAGACGGCCTACACCAGGCAGCGCTCCCTCTGGATCAAAGCACAACGCATGCCTAATCCACTCCGTCCTCCGTGTCACATACTCACCTTCATCCTCCAAGGCCCCGCAACTCCTTAAACAAGGGAAGCTGCGCCTTTCTTTTTCCCTTTTCAGTCTTTAAAGCAAGACTCCTGCATTATTTCTGAAACCTGCATTCGAACAGTTTTTCTCACAGACGGTTTAAAGTTAAGGTACACAATGATGTCTTCCAATCAGCTTAGAATGTTTCTTAAAAATGTAATTTGAAGGTGCTTTGATGTAAATTTTTAGCTCTGGATACCTTTGTAATTTGCTTTTTAAACGTTAACTAGCAAAGAGGGCTTTCAGAGCTCATCCAGCGGATACAATTTTTTTGCATCCAAGTTTTAAACATTCTGTTCCTCCTCTTTTCCCCATTTAGAAAAATACAAAGTGTAACAGAGTGGATGGGAAAAATAAGATGTTGACAAGACTCAGAAAACACGTAAAAGTTACCTCAATTTCCAGAGGTTGAAAAGTAAGCAATTTATCCCTGCCTTTGTTCTTAATGCTTGGTATTTGTTTCTTCACTTCCAACCTACTCAAAAAACAGTCGTGTTATGTGGCTTGAGAATGCTAAGCAGATTCCGACATCCTGTGTAAATGTATAGTTATTTCCAAGAAAAACCATATTTGCAAATGTCCTCAAAAGGTAAGCGACAAGTGGAGCCCCACAGCCAGGGACCAAGTTGTCAAGTCAGTCAGAGAACATGGGTTTGCTGTAGCTAAAAATTTCCTTCCTAGTGGTTGCAAAATGTGCACCACTCTCAAAGAAAACACGCATTGTTTTATGCCACTATGTGGCTTTCAAGTACAGACATTACTGAAGAAGTGCGAACACCAAATGTGTTGTCTTAACGTATTTAAGACATGGCTGGTGAAAGCATAAAAACCTTTCCAGAGACGCTGTGCTGCAGAGGGAAATCAAACAAAATCAAACACAAAAGACTGAAAAGAATACATGCCATGTATCAGTAAGCAAAGCTTAATCTTCACATAGTTCTCGGAAATCACAAGGTATCCAAATGCGTGCAAGGTTTTAAATAAATTGCAGAGAAAACAGGGTCTTGCCAGCTTCAATTTTCTTGTAAGTGAAATCCACCACCAGGAGTGAAAGGAAACTGATCCATGATTCCCTTCGTATTATCGGCCACTTCGTTAATGTTTTTTTTTCTTCCCAGAATGATGACAACTTAAGCCTGGAAAAAGGAAAAGAGGAAATTGTTATATGTAAAAAAAACCTCACATCATTCATTTTTCCTAAATTACATGAGACATCAAAATTGGTCAAGCAAAAGTGAGCCTATCCATTTTCTGCACAGCCACCCCAGGCACAGATATCTGAGGCAGAGTAGTCTCCTTAACCAACAGTCCTTATACCATGATAAACAAATCTTCTGACTGCATTTTCTTCCCCCAAAATAATTTAACTCCATGAATTAAAATGGTCTAACCTCCTCTTGGATTATTTAGAGAAAAAGAAATTCAGCAAATTTCCTTCCCCAAATCATTAGTAGTAATACTGGTCTTAATTAAGTGCCTGTAGCATTATACAGACCATTAAAAGGACATATCATCGTGTTCATTTTTATGAACATGAAATAGAAAAATGGATCACATATATGCTTTTAAAAAAAACCCAGCTGCATGTAATTCCTCGGTTGCCTACTATCAGACCTAGTTTCAGCAGAATGAAAATTGGCCAGCATGACCTGAATCGCCAGCCTCTTCCCAACATCCTGCATACGACTGTGCGTTTCCAATGATGCCTGTTTTAAACTCGGTAACCACTTCCATGTGAGCAGTTCAAGAAGAAAGAAGGAATGTTCACTCTGCTCCTGTCCACATTTCTTTTTGGTCTTTCAGCATTTTCATTGAGTCTCTAGGGTGGGAAAAGAATGTCTTGCCAGGAAGGGTGAAAAGAAACACTCAGAGGGTCAGTCACACAGCCCAGAGGTTCGACGCATCAGCTCCAGGAAGCCCCAGAACCAAGACATTTTAGTTTAAGCTCGAGGTCACGAGGCCTGATCAGGCCTGCTTGTCCCCTTCTACAGTGCCACACTGTCATCTTCCCAAGGAACTTTGGCCTTTTGTTAAGACCTCACAGTGCAATCGCCCTACTGCTGCCCATGCAGGCTGCAGGATCAGGACTTCACCCCTGCATGGCACTACCTTGACCAAGAGAGGAGAAGTTCCAGTCTTACAATTAAGAACCACTAAAATGCATCCTCTCCATCTGTGGCTCATTTTTCCAATTTACTATGATGATTTTTTGGAAGGTTAACCTTCCGTCTTTTTTTTAAATTGAGGTGAAATTCATATATCATAAAATTAACCATTTTAAAGCATACAATTTAGTGGCATTTAGTACATTCACAATGTTGTGTAATCATCAGGTGTATCGAGTTTCAAAACATTTTTGTCACACATGAAGGAGATCCTATATTATTTAAGCAGCCACTTCCATTGTCCTCTTGTCCCAGCCCCTGACAACCAACAACCTACTTTTTGTCTCTACGTATTTACCTATTCTGGATATTTCATACAAATGGAATGATACAACATGTGAACTGTTGTGTCTGGTTTCTTTCACTTAACATAATATCTTTAAAGTTCATCCATGTTGTAGCATGTATCAGTGCTTCATTCTTTTTAATGACTGAATAATATTCCATTGTATGGATATACCACATTTTGTTTATCCATTCATCAGTTGATGTACATTTGGGTTGTTTTCCTCTCGTGACTATTGTGAATAGTGTGCTATGAACATCTGTGTACAAGTATTTGTTTGAATAGATGTTTTCAGTTCTTTTGGGTAAATACTTAGGAGTTATATTTCTTGGTCATCTGGCAACTCTATGTTTACCTTTCTGAGGAACTGGAAAACTATTTTCCACAGTGGCCGCACCATTTTATATTCCTACCAGCAATTTACAAAGGTTCTAATGTCATCACACTCTTGCCAACATTTGTTACTTCCTGTTTTTTGTTTTTGTTTTTTCTTGATTACAGACATCCTAATGGGTGCGAACTGGTATCTCATTGTGATTTTGATTTGTTTCCCTAATGATTAGTGATGTTGAGCATCTTTTCATGTGCTTGTTAGCCATCTGTATTCCTCTTTGGAGAAATATCTATTCAAGTCCTTTGTCCATTTTTAAATTGGGTAGTTTGTCTTTTTGTTGTTGATTTGTAGGAGTTCTTTATATATTTTGTGTATTAATCCCTTGATTTGCAAGTATTTACTCTCATTCCATGGGTTGCCTTTTCACTCTGCTGGTAGTGTCTTTTGATGAAGTCCAATTTACCCTTGTTTTCCAATTTTTTCTTCTGTTGCTTGTGGTTTTGGTGTCATATCTAAAAATCCATTGCCAAATCTAAGGGTGTGAGGATTTAGCCTTATGTTTTCTTCTAAGAGTTTTATAGTTTTAGATCTTCAGTCCATTTTGAGTTAATTTTTGTTGATGATGTGACGTAGAGGTAAACTTCCACTATTGAGAGTTCTCTGTCATCAGTGACTGAGCCAAATGTAAATAATAGCCTTTACCTTAAGTTTCTGGGAGAAGCTTGGAGGTAGAGGGAGAGGCCTGGGGGTGGATGGATAGCACACATAGGTCCTTTGCCACCACTAAGTCTAAATCCTCAGTTGTTACTGCAAATAGTTGCTGCCTGTAGGATAGTTCTCTATGCAGCTCACATGGCCACCCCTCACCCCTGTCATGTTCTCCAGATATGCCTTTATCAAACCTCTTCTTAAAGAAGTCACTACCCTAGCAAAAATGCTTACATGGGAACAACCATCTTAGCCCCCATGCCACCCTTCTTCCATGCCATGTTCTTCCAGGGAAATGAAGAAAATTCACCTTTAGGTCTATCTGTTGTTTGCATGTAATCATGCATTCTGATTTAGGCACTGACATCTTTTCTGAGGCCCACAACATCAAGGAGAGACAGCACTTGTCTCTGAAATATTTCAAGCACACCTGTCCACAGGCGTCTTCATCCAGTCCCCAATCCCACTAGCAACTGTGACATTTTATTAAGCAGATGACAAAAATGCCCTCTCTGTTTCATGTAGCTTAAACAGCAGCTGAGATTCTAGCTTCTCCAGAAAGCCTGCTCACCAAGGCCAATGGGAGTTGTGGGTTTGTCCTCATGTCTGTTTGCCTAGGCGTGGAGTTCCCACAACCACACCCAAATGATGCAGTCATTGCCTGGCTCTCCTCTACTCCACTACTTTAATCAAGAGAATGGAGTCTTGGTGACCTCATTTGGTCACTCCTGAGGTGTGGGTACATTTCCTGTGAGGGAGCAAGTAAGGGGGCATCATTATGTTCTTGATTAAGCTTGGTTTTCTTGGCCATTGTGTCCCCAAGAGCATAGCTCAGACCTGGCTCAGGTACTCAGTAAACAGTTGTTAAATGAACAGGAGGGGAAAGGTAGAATCTGAAAACTTGAGAGTCGAGTGTGTTCTCAGAGGTAGCGCTCCCCTAGTGCGCACTGACGGAGGGCAAATGCTGTGCCTGTGCTCTTGCTGAAGGAGCACAGTGCCATTTACAGAGCAGGCCAGCCACAGATACCCACAGGCTGAGAAAGGTGAGTAGGATCAACACCTTCCTATAGGCCAAAGTTTTTTTTTTTTTAATTCCATGACATTCTATGTGAAAGGAATGATTTGATTTTCAGTATATCTGATTTCATGGAACAACAAACTATGTTGTTACCATAGTCCATGGCATGTTACTATCCTGTTGGGTTGATTTAAGTTTGTTTTTAAGCCATTGATGGTGTTTGTCCTTGTTTTCTAGGAGAATCGCATGTACCTAACCCAAGGCATAAGCAGAATTGGATAACAACGGATAATACATAGTAATAGTAAATGGATAATAAATGGTGAACACAGTGATTACAGATAAGTCCATTACTTAGGTTTGGGCTCAGATATTTAATGGAAGGAACTAATAATAAAAAAAGAAGGGAGGTCCCAACAAGAGCTAGACTCTTTCCCATCTCTGTGAGATCACTCTAAAGCCCAAACTGTGCCAACCACTCTGCCTGATATTGTTCACCAGCTGCGTGGGATGTCCCTTCTTCCTCCTTTGGCAGCATCAGCATCCGTATCAGGCTTCAAGAACTACGTATAAGGTAGGTCAGTTTACTGCTAGAAAAATTCCTTAAAATCTAAATATAATTATATATTTGATGGGTGGGGACGTAGGTGGTAGGAGAGAGTATAAGACATTCATAGGGAAGCAAAATATAATAGCAATAGTAAATCCTTCCCTTCCACTTAATTGATTATTAAAATAGACTGCACACACAGTGAATATGGATTCTAAGCTCAACCATGTGCACATTAACTCCTAGGTATATGAATCATAAGATTAATGGATGCCATTTTTATCTTGCTTTCTGCTTTTACAATGTTCTTTCTCTGGAAATGAATGTTTTAAACAAGAAATTGGATTTTATTGATAAAATCCTTATTCAGAAATATCTACATAGGGCTTCTTAGCTATAAATATTAATTAATTGGATTGCTGGTACCCATAATGCAACTTTGTTCTGACCCATGTGCCCTATGAACTAGATATTTTTTGGATTCAATTTTCTTAAAACCAACTGTCAGCATCATGTGATGGAGGAGATGAAAAATGAAAATGAGCAGTCCCGCTGTGCAGGTGGGTGACCTGTGGGAGAGAGTCTGCCTGGTAGGATTTTTACACGAACCATCAGACACAGACCAATTGATTAGATCATCTCATACCCGCCACCAACTAGGCTCAAGAGACTAATTAGAGAGAGTACTGCCTGCGCAGGCACCCCATTGACACCTAATTTGCTCAGCCAAAGCCTTTGGGGAAAATGTATTATCTCTGCAGCTGCACTTCATGCATTTCTGATTTGAGGCATAAGCAAGGAGTGCTTCATCACTCTTTTGAGCAAACTGAATGTAGAAGCCCTTAAGTGCTAAATGCAAGCAAACAGACCCAAATTAAAAATGGGCCAGGCTCTTTCTAATTCCCTCTGTGCTCCCTGTTAAATCTCTGTGTGTACATACACACGCACCCCTACGCACACACATGCAGTTTACACGGCAGCGGGATGACACAGCAGAGGACGCCAGCTCAGGGTGCTTGCATGGGATCAGATGGTCTCTCTTTCACTAGCCTGTTTACCCACTCTAAGGTTTTATGTTTGTTTTATTGTTTTCTCCTGCCGTATTGCCTCTCCACGAGGTATTCTTTTTTCCACAGGAAGACTCTGGCCCATTTTTTTTTTTCCCCTCTAAACCTCACTGTAGAGAAGTGATTATTTTGGTTCCAAATTAAAACAATTGTAGGTTTCCCTTCCATCGCCTAAATTGTGAACAGGATGTTCACCAGGATGCATGTGAAGCTGTAGGGTAATCCACTCATTTCTGTTTGAGAGACTCCTTTATAAAGATGCCTGACAGAGAGGAAAGAATTATTACAATTTGACAGAAAGAAAGCTACTTCACAATAGCAAAGACTGTATAGAATTATAAAATAATGAACTTATCTTCAGGAAAAAACAATGTATATCATTTGATGGAGTCTAGCTTTTATCTGTTTCCAACCTAGAATAAGACTAATTCCAACCTTCTATTTAAATGAAGAATCTAAAATACTGGTATATAAGGAGGCATTTAAAGATAGGTATGTAATTAATTACATGCTTTAAAAAAAGAAAATAAAAGTTAAAAATCCAGACTATATGGAAAATTAGGGTATCTTTGTGCCAAATCTAGTGGCTATGGGGAATGAATTTCCATAATAGTGGAATAAAAGAAAAAAAGACCCAACAGGACCTGCTGTAGTGGTGTTCTAGGGCGGACTTACTGATTGATGCCTTTCCACTCACATGGTGGATGAATTCTTTTACCCACATGTTCTGTAAGTTTCAATTCTGCTTTGTAATTTTCACATTTATCTTATTCTCAAGATTTCAATGAAGATTTTTTTGGATCATATAAGCTGTGCCACTTTGAGTTTGATTTTGCTTAAACTACTAAGAAAAACAACCAAACTGATCTTTTGTAGCTAATTCATCTTCGAGCAGAGTTTGCTAATGTCGAAAATTAAGTTCACAAATAAGGTTGCTAAACCTTAAGCACCTAGGCCAGTATAAATGCCTCTGAAGTAAAAATATGTGTATACACAGAAATATATACATATATGACACACATACTCATTTGTATATACACAACATATACTCAAATTTTATACTGTAGATTTTATGTGACTGTTGGACTCAAAATGGTAAGTTTCAAACTTTGTACTGATTTCAAAAAACCTGAGGAGAGCTTAATTTCTTCACTTTTTGAGTGAGTTTAATTATGTTATGATTTGGCTAGAAATATAGGTTTTCTTTCAGAACATCCGAAATCAGTGTTTTCCAGTTACTCTGACATTGCATTGAAGCTCCTTGAGGGAGGGGGGGAAATGGGATGAAAAGAAAGAAGTAGAAAATTAGTCAAACCTACTTCTGTAACTTATTTCTGATTTATGGTAATCATGCTTCTTCACCCCAGAAGAGAACACATCTTTGAGACCAGCAAGAGAATACTAATTAAAATGAATGCAGAGATAGACGGGCTTTGTTTTAAGCTTAACAGAAGGTCCATCATTCAAAACAGCCCAAATCCTTTAAGTTGAAAGCTGTTTGGTAACATACATATGGATGCACAATGCACTAATTGCAGCAACTGTGCACATTTTAAGCTCCATGCCAAAGTGGTGATTTTAATTAAAATTTTTTAGGCAAAGCTATAAGTCTAACATTTCAAAACAAAGCATTTTTCACACAAGGAGACTACAATAATCATCATTATCAACGAATATTTATTGAAATCCTCATTAAAGACTAAGCATTATATGATGTGTAATTAGCCGTGATAGAAAAGAAAGCTCTATTTTAATGGTATAACTGTTTATTAAATCAGATTTATGTAAATGTAAATCACTGGTAATATTTTCGAGACACGTGGACTAAAGGCTGGCAACTCTGGGAGTGCGTCCTGTCTCAGGGAAGACCACAAGGAGTACAGGAAAGTGCTGATCTAGGTCTTCTAAGAACGACCAAGACAAATCTTTCTCTAAAATCACATATGTAAATATATATATATATATACACAATCATATGTATTCATAAAATAACACACATACATACATCCATATACCGTAAGGTATGAAATAGCTCATTGAAAGAATTTTAATGACAAAGTTAAGAATAGGCCAGTCCTCACCAAATGTGGCTTATTTTCTCAGGGATTTCATTTTTGAAGCTTTATTTGCTCAGCATACCTTTACAACTGACTGGCTCCCAAGTGGGTGTAAGTTAATTAAGTAGGATTCCAACCCTTTAACCTTCCTTATATATTGCAGTCCTACTAAATTATATTTAAATAAACCAAATACAAAGTCATGTAATCCAGCAGTCTGTGCATTTTTTACAACTTAAAACACACACACAAATCTCATAAAACCACTTCCAAGTATTCAGCAGTCAGAGAAACACAAGGGTTCATGTTTGACTTTAATTAAAAGATCTGAGAGGAGATATGACTTCATTTTGGGTGGATTTTTTCTTTCAAATTAAAACTTGTCTAGTATTATTGTCCAAAGTGTTGAAGCACAGGAAGCTTTCCTGCTAAGGGTTTTGAATTCTATGTGATGACCTACAGTTTGAATCTGTCTCATGAACCATCTTATTCAGCAAACTAAAACATGCATTTTTGTAGCACAAGTTAGATCACCTATGACTGGCAGATGGAGAATGTTGTCAGCATAAGGTAGAAGTCACGTTGTTTCACATGAGAAATTTCTTTCCAGTGTTGAAGTTTTGAGCCACCAAGTCACAGCAGCCAAGTGCTGGAGACATAAACACAGTTCTGTGCCAGCTGAAGAAGCGTACAGGACTATACCTGCTGTCCGTTTATCCCACAGGCTTCCTCTCGGTTGGGTTTGGCCACCCGCTCTGTCTTGGAATTGTTTATTGTACAGCTCTCGATCTTTGCACATTTTGCCCTATCATTCAAAGTTCAGAATCTCCAACGTTTCCAACA
The DNA here is from genome assembly GCF_041296235.1 of Equus asinus. NCBI lineage: Eukaryota > Metazoa > Chordata > Mammalia > Perissodactyla > Equidae > Equus > Equus asinus. The sequence continues at coordinate 134,761,439 of NC_091790.1, read as the reverse complement.
AGCTTCTTTCACCTGTAAACTGTGCTAGTATTTTTATTAATGTTTTCACTGCTTTTGTACTTGTGTACTTTTGTACCACTGCTGTGTACTTGTGTTTGTGTCCCTGCTAAATTCATAGGTTGAAACCCAATCCTCAGTGTGATGGCATTTCGAGGTAGAGCCTTTGGGAGGAGCTTATGTCAGGAGAGCGGGGATCACATGAATGGGATAAGTGCCCTTATAAAAGAGACCCCAGAGAGCTCTCTTGCCCCTTCCATCGTGTGAGGACACAGCAAAGAGAGGAAGAGGATTCTCACCAGATACTGAATCTGCCAGTGCCCTGATCCTGGACTTGGCAGCCTCCAGAACAGTGAGAAATAAATTTCTGTTTTTTATAAGCCACCCAGTCTTTCTGTTATAGCAGCCTGAACAGACTAAGATGCCATGGTTATCAAGTTGAATATATTTTGAGTGGTCTGCCCCTGAGTCTATTTTTTCCCATAAGCTGCACAATTTTTACTGCAGTATTTGGCTGAACACAGGTAGGAACACGGATATCATATAATAGCAGAAACATCTATTCTTGTGGGGCACATTCTGATACTGCCACAAGGTGACACACCAGGGACACTGCCATAGCCATTATTTGCACCAGGAAATGTCTGCCGACAGTGAGCAAAGTCCAACAAGGTCATGAGGAGGGATGCCGATGCCGGACAACCAGCCAAGCTCCCCCCAGCTCCTTCCCACGCAGCCGCTTCACAATATGAAGAGCGCCAATGAGTAACTTCTCGACAAAGGACACATCACTGAGCGTTGACTCGTGGAAGCCAAGACTTTGTCTACATGTAAAGTCATCTGCTATGCACTCTCCACAAAGTTATAATTGGTTATTTTAAAGCATTTTGTTACTGGTTATCCCACCATAAGTTGCTATATTTCTACAATACCCAAGATGAGTTCTGATAGATATTACAGAAGATGTGTATCATTATGAGAAATAAATGCCAGCATTTTGTGCTCATATAATATTTTCTTCTATCCAAAATACATTTCCATTTATTCTCTCATTTAATAAAAGTGCCTGAAAAATAGGACTACGACCATAAGAAGAGAACAGATTTTATAAACTGGACTTTTTAAAAAGTCGCAATCCTTTTAGTCACTGGTTCAATGTCTTCTGGCATATCAGCAGCAGGAGGTATGTTCCAGGTTTAACGACTCACGGCATTCACTACAGGAACCAACCTTTACGGGAGCAAGGGTGACCAACTGTCCCGGTTTGCCAGAACTAACGGAGTTTCCAGGATGCAGGACTTTCAGTTTTAAAACTGAGGTAAACTAGAATGAGTTGGTCACCCTAACAGAAACAACTGGATTGATATGTTGCTATTTCCAAGTTTATTATAAAAACAAAGCCAGCAAGCTTGGAGCTTTACTACACAAACTAAAACTTGCTGATATTCCAACCTCAAAATGTGCATCATGAAAGTATTACAAATGCTAAACACTGAGAATGGCAAAAGATTTGTTGAAAAGAAAGTGGAAACTGAGCCCGCAGCCTTCTCTCCTCTCCACCCTCCCGGGGATTTGTCACTTATCTCCTTGATTCTGTGTTTTAGGCTTTCCTCTCTAAGTTTTTATTGAAGCCATAGTGAATCACACTCTGCTCTAACAAGGTTGTTGAATTCAAAACCATCAAGAAAAAACAAAAAAACAAGCAGAGGCACTCACAACTGGAATATACAACTATGTACTGGGGAGCTTTGGGGAGAAGAAGAAAAAAAAAACATCAACTTGTTCTTCACCACAATTCTCAGTTGCACTTTCAGTAAATCCATCTATTTAAATTCACACATGCCCGTGCACTGTGGCATGGAGGAGATGGCTAAGGCCACCACTCTCAAATGAGAAGAAGTGCAAATATTGCCTGAATCTCTATGGCAAATGACCCCTGCTCAATGAGCAGTGGCAGAGCCAAACCATCAATTGGCCTGCCTATTTCAAATTCTAACTCAATAGATGTTCTATTTTTAAGCAAAGTGCAGAGTTTAGGGTGAAGAGGTCAATAACGCTATTAAAGCAAGGTCCCAGTGGTGGTCTAGAGCTGGCTTGAACTGGCTCACAAGAGCTGAATGTTAAAATTATCAGGAATTTTGCAAGCGAGTGTTAAAATTCTCAGAAATTTTGCAAGCTGTTTGTTAAACACAGCTACCCTTGAAATTGGCAATGGAAGGAGGGATTATACCATAGGATACAGACAAACATGATCAATCAAGGCTTTCCTGCTTTCTTTCTGGAGAGTCGGCTGTTAAACATTTACCAGCATGTCACTACTATCCTCAGAAGCCTCAATAATTTGGGAGGGGATGGTGGCTAGAAAAACAACAAACTCTAAGTCAAAATGGAAAATGCAAGTGCTATCCTAAAGGTACCAACGCAGTGAGGAAGAACTGGGCTTTGAAAGAGAAATAAAAATGTGACGTGTCGGAAGGGAAGAAGGAGGGCATTCTCGCATAGCCAAGGGCTTTGGGAGGCAGCGAATGGCCCATGGGGCAGCACATATTCGGATGTCAGGAAACAAATGCAAGGGAAGCTGACAGGCTTGGTGAGGGTGCTGGAGTGGAGGGCCTTACGTGCCCTGCTCAGGAGTTTGGGTTTTATTCTGCACGTAGTGAGGAGGTTTCTTAGAGGCTTTTGAGTAGAGAGTCCTCAGGTTCCAACCCAAAGGCAGTCACGTACTTTTCACATGGATGAAGGCTCAGCTGCTTCTGTGAAGTCTGTGGGTAAATAGTTGTCTTCTTCAGGATCCCACTGAATCAGATAATGCAGCCAGTTCTTCGAATGACTACTGTGACTGCTCACCAAGTGCCAAGTTTTGCAACATTTATTATTGAAAAGTCTTACTCTGCCTATGAGAAATATCCAGGGTGTCGAGGACTAACGATGAAACTAAGCTTCACACCAAGGGCTACACTTTTCAAAACAGAGCCCACAGGGATAATTTGGACATTTTCATGCACCAGAAAGATGCCTTAGGTATTCAATACATAGTTTATTTACTTGCGTCTTTATATATGTCTACATATTTAAAAGGAAAACAACAACAAAAAATACCCAGTAACTCCTAGCTCTACTGCTCTGTTGTCCTTTATAACCCAAATATGATTTACTGTTTTTGATTAGCACACAATCTCAGACAGACTTTCAAACTGAAGCACTTGGAGTTCTGAAATACTGTCAAATCTTTTAAAGAGCAACTGCAATAAATTAGAAAATATCATCACTACACTCTTGTCTTGAGTCACTGTGGTTGCATGTCGTGGACTAGGAGTTTCAGCTCATTAAAAATGTGAAGCCTATAATGTCTGATGAATAAGACATTCACCTCAACACAATTGGTTGCCTCCTGGCATAAAACAAAGTGCCAACAGCTCAGTGGTGTAGTGGCAGAGCAAAGAACAGTGGTTGCAGGCCTGGGGTCAGTCTCTCACTGCCACTGGCAACAGAGTTGGAGAATGCAGCGACAGTAGCCAGCACACACCAGGCTCATGGGATTAAGGGATGCCTCATGCTTTTTTAGTGTCTACTTGTGACAGACTGAAACAAAAGCACCAACAGAATTAAGTGAATTGAGCTCTTATTGTGAGAGGCAATGCAATACCTTTTCACCTTGCCCCAAAACAGAATCCCACACATAACGTGGTAAGTCAGGAATGTGACATCTTCTCCTCCACACCTGTGAGCAGGAGCACATCCCAGAAAGATCTTATTTCCTCTTCACACAGATGCTAAAGAACAAAGTCATGTCTTGTCTGGGTTATGCTGTTTGTTTTCCAGTCTGTTGGCATTAAAATTGCACCCTAAGCGCCTATCATGTCTCATGAAGCTCTGTAAAGTCCTTTTCAAAAGTTTTGACTTTGAACACTAGAGTCATTTGGAAGAAAAAAAACAGACGTAGTGACTTAGTTGCTTCATGTTATTATGAGGGAAAAAATCACCACAGTTCCATTTTAAACATAATAAATATAATGTATATTGTATGAAGTATATAAATTTGAAAAAAAAACAAAAAACAAAAAAGAGCCCAATCAGCTCCAATAGGCTGCTTTGGTTTCGTTCCTTTTGCAATTCTTAGATTCAGTGGCTCTGCATGAGATATCATGCACAATGAGCCAGGGCCTGAGAAGTTAAATGGAAAAGCTGTTTTATTTTTTAATTACTAACCTCCCTGAGTTTTAGTGCTAGAGTTTATATAGTTCTCATAATCAACTATTGAGTACTTTGGTCCAAGCAGGATATAAAACTACTCATGCTTGGATTAACATGGTAAAGCTAAATCTCGTCTCTCTCAGTACTTCCTTATTGAGAAAAGTTCTAACAGGTTGATTTTTAGGGACTGATGTATGTCTGGTAAAACGTAAAGAACATGGTAACTCTTTGGCTTTCTGGGATGTAGTGTGGTTAAGAATGTCTACACGCTAGAGATGGGTGATTCAGATAAGATAAGACATATCTGAAGCAGATAGAGTAGAGGGAAATTACTAAGATTAATGGTGTGAAGTCAAGCAAAGAAATATTTAGAGAGACTAGAAAACAATTAATGACACGAAGAGCTTTACATAAGAACAACCTCTTGAATAAAACTGTGCAAACACTACCGATTCTGGAGAAAATATACAATCATGGTCACTATCTGGAGGGCTATCTTGCTAAGAAGTACACACGTATCACAGTAATTGCTCTTGACCATAAATTCTTTTGCACTTAAAATTTGAACATGTGTAGATTTACTTCTACACACTAAAGAACTACCTCCAAATTGAATCAGTAAATATCTAAGTTATAAAATCAACTGCCATTCACTTCTTTCCACCCATGTTCTGTCTGGTGTGCCATACACAGTTGGATGTACTCTAAATATTAGGATCATATATTTTTCCTACATTTTATTAAATTTTTCAAACATACAGAAAAACAAAAGAATTATACAGTGAACATCCATATACTCACTACATGGATTCTACAATTAACATTTGACATGTTCGTTGTGTAACATATGTATTCATCTGCCTATGCTTCTATCCATCCGTTAATCCATCCTATTATTTTGATGCATTTTAAAGTAAGTTGCAGATATCAGTACACTTCACTCTTAAACATGCATGTCATTACTTAGAGCCCAATATATATTTATGTCTTTTCAGTAAGTTTCACTTATAATAAAACGTCCACATTTTAAGTTCATCATTTGATGAGGTTTTAATGGTCTTACACAGGGAATATCACATTGCTATGTAATAGGAGAAATCATTTTTCATTCAGAATTGGATAATACGATTTTTTTTTGTTTTGCCAAAAAAAGTTTCTTCAATGTCACTGCTCTTTCCTACTCTCACTAAATCCTCAGTGGGCAAAACATTGATACGTACAACAGCCAATAAGAGGACAGGCACAGAGTACTCAGATTATGATAATTCTTAACCTTCTGTGTCACTGCCAAATTTGAGAAACAAATGAACACCAAACAGTTCTCTCCAGAAAATGCATCTATATAACTACATGCAGATTTTCTCATACAGTTTCAGTTGGTTCACAGACTTTCTGAATTCCATTAATAGACCCATGGACTGCAGGTCAAGAAGCTCAGGATTAGCGTGTCAGAATATGGAACCATCAAGCAGCATTTCCACCATCTAGCCATAATTTAAGAGCATATTGCAGAGGAAATATCCTTCATGAAAGTTAAGCACTTGAAGCTAATTCTTTTTGAGCAAGGGCCTAGGGATACTCCTGTTAAGGGGGGCGAGGCTTATGTGATAACCTACGCTCTCCCTACATGATAAAAATACAACCAACCAAATAAAAACAAAACACAACAAAAATCTCATCCAGTTTATGCATCACGCTTCCTTCAAGAGAGATGGAACCTGGACCATTCTATTTGATGAAGGCAACTGCCAAGAGAAGAAGCATAAATGGGCATTGTGAATCCCTAAATAGGGATCTAAATAGATGATCCTCAGCGTAGGAGGAGCTGAGTCAAAGACTCTTTTCCTCAAACACAATCCTTCACTCTTCCCTCCCTTTTCTTCTCTATTAAAGTCATTTTCAGTGATTTGCCAATATTAATGCAGGATTAAAGACAAATGGAAATGAATTCCATGGCACTCATTCTTACTAAGTATATTAAATACCATTAAAATCATTTTATTTCAGATGCTATCTTTGTCATTTTATTGTTGTAAAAATAAAAATTATTATAAGGGCTTCTTGTAGCTTTGCCAATGACCCTGAACTCTTATTTTCCATTTTAAGGCAAAACAGTATCAGCCAAGAATTTACAATTGTTTTTAATATGGCCACCCATGTTTACCTCAAAAAGGGTCACAGACAACTCATCTGAGCAGTTGGAGAGGATTTATTGTGCCTCTAGTCCCCATAGCAGCCTTCAAGGCAGGTATTTTATTTTATGGTTGAGAAAGCTCAAGCTGGTAGAGAAGTACTTCCCATTACTACTCTCTGAACAAAGGTTTGTTTCTCTTCTCAATAATAGTCGTTCTTCTTGTCATCAGACCAACTCATGGTCTTCTGAATCTGCTCTTCACAGACTGATCTGGCTTTTATGGCCTTACTTCTGTCATTTCAGAGTTGTGGTCTACCAAGACTTGGCCTGGCAGCTTGGCATTCTGATGATTCTTGCTCACTTTCATCTCCTTGATTAAACTTCGTCTATACTTGTACACTGTTCATCCCAGGCACTGAATTACTTGTGCCTTTCTTGCTAGGGGACAGCTACCTCTGGTTATGTGGTGTCTCTCTGTGAGCTGACTTGGTAGCACTGAGACCCAAGGACTGCAAATCTTCAGGAGCCAGTTAAGAAGGGAAAAGGAAAATGTGGAGTCAGTGATGAATCATGATGCCTCAGTCTTATTCCAATCAGCACAAGGTTGTCATAGCAACAACACCTAACTGTCCTGCTACCTTGCTCCTCTCACTGATCTGCTTGCTGGTTTGGGTGTTCAAGGGAATTTGCACAGAATGCTTCAGTTCTCTGATCCACATAGTTTTACTTTTATACAACTTAATTTGATATCATCTCTTCCCTTGAGTATAAAATAAAGAAGAAACTAAGAATTTCAAAATCAAAATATACGTTTTTTTTGTGAGGAAGATTGGCCCTGAGCTAACCTCTGTTGCCAATCTTCCTCTGTTTTATGTAGGGTGTCACCAAAGCATGGCTTGATGAGCGGTGCTAGGTCTGCTCCCAGGATCCGAACCACCTGTGAACCCTTGGCCACCAAAGCAGAGTGTGTGAACTTAACCACTTATTTCTCCAGGCTGGCCCCAAAACATGCATGTTTTTTGACCACAGTTTTCCACTTGATCTCATGCAACAAGACCATTCCTCATTTTCCCTCCTTGAAGCTTCCCATTTTCTCTTCTCTTATTTGCCCTTCCCTCAATGCACTCACACACAACAAACACACACACATGCACATTATTTGAATGTCAGTTGGTGATATTTTTGAAGGAATATTCCAAAGAGAAATTCTAAACATATAGATATGGGATCCTAAGCATCCTGCAGACTTGGAATTCTATAGTTAAGCCAAAGTAGAGGATGTTTAAGGAAAAACTGGACTTGGAATAATGAAATCTAAACCTTTTTCATTTGACATGTCTTTCTTTTAAATAATAAGCGAGGCTCATTTCCTTTACTTTTAAGCACCAAGAAAATAAGATGTTCTTTAGAGGTTCTCAGGGAATATATATATAGAAAACCTTGCTGTGATTATTTTAGTGGCTTGTGGAGCCTGGCGGCCCTGGTGTTGCCGACCCTGGATCAGTAAGTGATCTTCCATGATAAAGAAGCACCAGGGACCGTACAAAGACCAAAAGCAAGAAAGTACTGACAGTGGGGCCAGACACCAGAGGCACTACCAGGAACTGAGCACAAAGGCGGAGTCAAGCAGCTTTGAGGTCATTTGTGTGGGGCAGACATTCTACATCTGATGACGACGTACAGAGGGGATTGAGGAGGAGTTTACTTGGGCTGCAGTTTGCAACCCTCTTCAGACCCAGAAACATGGGGCTTGATTGCTAGACGCACACGAGACCAGCTCATTTCATTTTGACGCTGTCCCTTCCTTCACTTTCTTTTCTTATTAAAGTCTTCAATCTGTGTTCCTTTCCATGCCTGACATTCACACAGGTCTTCCATTTCTGTCCCCAGATTTGTTTTCCTCCTTTAGAAATCTTTCTTGAATATCTCTGAGATCAAAGAAAATAACAAGGCGTGTCTTTCACCCTGCTCTAGAAGTGCTTTATAGTACCTCCAATGTTTGCTAACACTTCTGTGGTGGTCTTCAGTGCTATTTGCTAATTTCCAGCTCTCTGCCTTCTGGACCCCGGGCGCAATGCCCTTTCCCACTCCCTTGGAAGTTAGGCATGGCATTCAATCTGCTCTGACCAATGAAATGTGCACATCCATGTGGCTGCTTTAAGGGCCAGTATTCATATTGCCACGTCTCCTCCCCCTGCCAAGGTGATTGAGGAAGCATGTATGGAGATGCAGCCTCTGTTAGCCTGTGTCCTTGAGCAGAGCTCCCTGATGACTTATATTAGACACACAACATGAGAAAGAAAGAAACATCAATTATACTAAGTCACAGCAAAACCTAGCCCATCTTGAATGATATAATGCCTATCATGTCTAATTTGGATCATAAGTCCTTGGACAAAAACTACAACTTAACTATTTTTCAAAATAATCCTAGTGAGGTAGTTGGTTTTGAATCTGGGTAAAATTCAATAATAGTATTTTTGAAATTATAAGCATGAAATGTCATTATATCAAAAAGGATCTGGAGGGATATAAACCAACTATTAATAGTGGCTACCTCTGGGAAAGAGACCAAGATTTTCTGCAGTGGGTAGAAACTTTAAAATTTTCAGCTATTACATGTTATTTGGGTACTTTCCAACAAGAATGCATTTGGTAATTATTTGTGTAATTAACACACACAAAATGTGATAAACTGCTGGCCCCGTAACTGTGGTTGGTGAGACAAATATTTGGAAGTTGTAAAGAAAAACTAGACCTGTTGGGCACTTGGCATAGTTGATGAGCATTGTTTAAAGCTTTGCTAAATATCCTTATGTTTAAGAGAAAATTGTTCAGAAAAGGAAGGCAGAAGTAAAATATGTTTCATGCTGCACATTGTATATCCAAATCAAACTATTTTGTGATTTTTTGGTAATGATATCTTTCAAGGCATTAGCAATGAACTGAAATGATAAAGAGGAAAAAAGAGAGATATGATATCTAAATAGAAAATAATCATGAATGTCAAACATTGCTCAACCTCTTCAACTACAAATACATAAGACACATGTATGAAGAAAGAAAATCAAATAACTACATATTTTTAGGCACTTTGGTCATTACTAAATTAAAGATGCACCCTTCAAATTGAACATGCTTTTATTTTACCCCCTTATTTATAGAAATGAAACAAGGTTAGAAACTCTTATTTCTAAATTGATCAACAATTATATAATATTGATGTACTGTTGTTCCACAGTCATACCTTATTTTGAGGTATGATATGATGTTGGCAATAAGGCAATGGAATTATCTTCTTTATCCAATGACTAGTTTCTCTATAACCATATTCTATAATGAGCACTGAGAGAAAAGATTTGGACTTTGTAATTTTTATTTAAAACTTTAACTAGAGATTCTGAAATCTTACTCTAAACGTAATATTGGCATGTTTCTTATGATTATCAATCTAGCTATCCAGCTAACTATCTTATCTATATCTAAGCTACCTATCTATTTACACACATACTACACCTTGGGCCTGAGCTTCTAGCTCTTAGCTGGTGAACTTAGAATCCAGGGGAAGAAACTGGCAATTGAGTACAACTCTAGGGAATTCCACTAACACTGAGGGCTCTGTTTTGTGTGGATATTGATTTCAGTAGCTTAATTTGGGAGGAGATAAACACCAGATTCTCCCCACTACTTCTTTCCTCTCAATTCCATCCAGGGTTGACTAACACTTTTATTTTGTTATACTGTTCATCATCAGTAATAAAGAGTATGAGTTAAAATATATGCAGAATGTTTGACACTCTTTAAAATCTTCATTTGATTATTGGAAATCAAAATTTCCTTAAAAAAATTACAATAAATCACACAGTAAGTCTCAGCACTCAGGGATCACTCAATAGATGTTGAGTCCCTCACTCTTCCTGACCGGAAAATTGTTACAATCCTTAACACATAAAAGTAATACTTCATAATAAAAAGGAGGAGAATTATGGGATTACTGGTGAAAGGAACATTACTGTGTTCAGAAGTATGTTTGGAGGAAGTTGCTAACCAGTTGTCTTAAGAGATTTCCACATACTCCCTGTGATATTTTCCCTCACTAAAGTTTGGGTTTGAAGCTAACATTGAAGTAGCTGTTTCTTGATTCTCATGTGTCTTGACTGCATTATGAAAAAGAGAAGGATTTCTTAGCTGTGGCACGTGGCCAAGAGCCTACCAGAGGAGTACTTAACAGTATTTAACTATATTTTAATAAAAATAGAATAACATTACAAGAGCAAAGAGTAATTATCATGCTTAAATGAATTATAGGAAGTTTTAAAGAGATGTGATGATATAGACATAATTATGTACTGTTTTTAGAAAGTTAACTATTCTCTATCACTGCTTTATTTAATCTTGATCCTATCCTCTTGCTTTAATTGAGCTAATATTTTACCTTTAAGCTGTTTTTGGAGGTATTTCCGCCTGTAGATCTATTGTAAATCTGTTATTTTCAGGAGTGTTACCAAGTATAAAATCTCACGTGCATATTTTTTCCATAAAGAGTAGAATGAACTAACCCTCAAAGAGAATCTTTAATTATCACAGATTCTATGGGCTCAGCAATAGTCCAGAACTCCTTATATCTAAATTCACTCTTTCTCTGTCTTAGAATTTAAAGAAAAAACAAACAAATGAACAAAAATCCCACCTTTTGGATTCATGTGATTGCTGAAAGAGAAAGACTATAGTCAAATCTGTCCCCTTGTTGAAGAACATTAACCCATATAAATATTTTTCCCCAAAGAGAAGGATTCACTCAAAAGCAGCTTTTTGGCCTTTACTGTCAACTTAGAAGACAAAGCTTTTGTAACTTGCATATATTCAATGAATGGACCATTAGCAGCCATCCTGTCCACCTCAAAGCCAGAATGGAGGCAGCTCCTTCTTTCAAAGGAACTCCATGAGAACGCGCAGAATTGGAATCCTCATACATTGCTGGTGGGGATGCAAAACAGTGCAGCCACTTTAACCTTTATAGCAGCATTATCCATAACAGGCAAAAAGTGGAAACAATCCAAACATCTGTCAACTGAAGAACAGATAAATAAAACATGATATATCAATAGAATGGAATATTACTTGGAAAAAAAGAAAAGAAAGAAATATAATACTTATGCATGCTGAAACATGCATGAACCTTGTAAACATTAAGTTAAGTTAAAGAGTCAGTCACAAAAGGCCACATTTTGTATGACTCCTTTTACTTGAAATGTCCAGAATTGGTACATCCACAGAAATAGAAAATAGATTAGTGGTTGTCTGGGGTTGTAGGGAAGTGGGAATGGGGAGTAACTGCTAATAGGTATGTGGTTTCTTTTTAGGGTGATGAAAATGTTCTGGAATTAGATTGTGGTGATGTTTGCACAATTCTGTGAATATACTAAAAACCACGAAACTGCACACTTTAAATGGGTGAATTTTATGGTGTGTGAAATATATCTCAATAAAGTTGTAAAATAAATTAACTCTATGCTTTCTCTAGGCATAAAGTCTAAAACCATAATTTTGGAAGTAATTTGCCCATCTTATAATGATAATAAAGATGAAGATGATGCTGACAATGATACATCGGGGGCTTTAGGGAAGCAAAATATTAGAGAAATATGTACAAATGGAAAGTGGTTGTATTTAGCGAATGAGATTATGGGGTACTTGTTTTTGAATTTGGATATTGAACATATGTTATTTCTGTAATCAGAAAAAAGGTTAAGTATCAGAGTTTCTAAAAAAAATTAGAAGCTCTGGGGAAGGAGATCAATCAGGGCTACAGCAGGGGAACATGGTTAGAATTGAACTGGGCTTTGTAGGGTGGGTAGTATTGGATAGAGAAAGGCCAAGGGAAGGGCACCAGCCTTCTAAATAGTTCTTTTATTTCTACCATCATTGCTTACATTCTCTGGGCTCTGAGGGTGTCTTATTTACCACTGAGCTCCTAGGGTGTAGAATGATGTCTGGGACAAAGGAGGTGCTCAATAAACAATAATTGAATCTATGAAAGAATATTTGTTGCTAGAGTCCTTTTCCTAAAATACAGGTGAGAACGAGGGCTACCACTTGCAACATATGTGTGCCTGTATGCAAATTAAAAAAGGTGTCGGCTTCTCTTAGGTTGGTGTAGCTCCTCTCTAGGACTTGTGTCTGGGAGAGTCAATCATGCATTCACCCATGACCTGTCCCAACCCTGCTGCCTGGCCAACCTCTCTTCTGGAGGCCCTGCCCCCAACTACATACAGGAGAAAGTCCATGCTCCTGGGGCTGGCAACCAAGGCCCTTCAATCTGACCCCAACTTTCCTGTACCATCATCACCATTTCTAACACCCATTCTGTGTTTAAGCCATAGTAATGCTATGCTTCCATGTGTTGGCTCCCACTACTGCCTTCATCCCACCAATTCCGGGCTTTTAAGCCAAACATTTATCACTTAGTAAAGATGAAACCTCCATATTCTAACGTTGCTTTCAGTGATTGTCCAGGACCCAACCTCTTGTCCTTGCACGCTCCCTTTCCGACTCTCCTTCCATCTGACTTTTGATTCCTTCTTCATTTGAAGCTCTATTCCTGTTCATGGGATTTAGATCTGGATTTTAGTATGAGGTAGGAATGCCAGCTTTTGACTCTTTACCTTTCCTTTGGTCTGGTCTTGGCCCCCTTTGGACAGTTTCCCTGGCCCCTTTGGATGAAATCGTCAGCCTGACTCCTTAGCCTTCCTCAGGTGGAACCTGAGGAAGTCACTTTCCTCTCTGAACCTACCCAGCATATTGTACAAACCTTTACAAAACTTTGATCATATCATATTATGTTGTTTCCTTACACATTTCCACCTTTAGACTTTTGGAGCTTCTAATGGAAGGAACCATAAACTTGTTCTTCAGTGCTCAGCACTGTCCTGGCATATAGCGGGCAATCAATGAATTAGTACGGAGAAAATGAAAAATTGGAACATGGAGACAGGATCTGGTCTGAGTAGAGAAAAGGACTTTGGGGGTATGTTCTACTAGAATGGAGTCAGATTGTGAAATGTCTTGAAATTCAAATAGAAGACTTGTGGTAGAAAGAAATAAGGAGTCACTTCAGATCTCTGAGAAGGGAAATGACATGATGCAACACCATTTTGGAAGACTTATTATGTGTCACCATTCAGGGTGGAGGAGAACAAGGGAGAGCCTGTAGTCACAGCGAGCACTCAATAAATGTTTGTTGTTTGATTGGTTGAGCCTGGAGAAACTCTTACAGAAATACAGGTATGAGATGAGAGACGGAAGAAAAGGGCAGAAATTCAAGAGATTTTTAAAGCAAAGATAGGCAGGTTTGGGAGGCTGATAGGAAATGCAGACAAAAGGAGAGTAGCTAGAGCCACTGCAAGCAGCGGAACCAAGGATGAGGAAAACAGCCGGGAGGGGAAGCCGACTTGTATGGTGAGAAGAATCCAGCTTTGAGTATCTTGAGTTGGGGTGGCTGGTCTGTGTGCACACGTGTGCTTATGTGACTGTGGAGTGAGGCACGTCTGGGATACAAACCCTGCACTGTTCCAATGAGTCCTCCCTCCCACTGTGCACCACCCCCACCCCGGGTTTAGTTTTCAGCCAACAAAAACAAAATTACTCATAAAATTAATGGAAACAATCTGCTTTTTCCTTGCCATGGAAAGGATTTTTCTTAATTACTTTTTTGTTATTGTTGTCCTTTGAATCATATATCCTGCAGCTTGATTAAATCCCTTAGAAGTCAACTAAGCATTAGAGGTTTGCCGCATGAGTCTCCGAGCTGCTGTTTACTCGTCCCCATGTAAACAGAGACGCCTTGGAAGGCGGCACTTCAGCTGGGGTAAGGAGCACATGCCTTTCCTCTCTGGTGCAAAACTCATTCCTCAACATTTTCAAGGAAGCAGGATCTGGTTAAAATATTAATAAAAATGGAGTCTCTGGATAATCTCTCAATATAAAGTTAGGTTTTCTAATATAAATCTTTTAAATTGGTATAGGTCTTTTCATTTAAAACAAAAAGTGCTTTCCATCTGTATTTTTTCCTTTTGTTCTCTCAAATTCTCCTTAAAGGAGGCATGGCAGGTGGTACAATCCTCATCTGAAAGATATTTCCTAATATAAACTGAGACATTAAGGAAGTTTCTAGATGATCTGGCTTGTAAGGGCTGGAACCAGGCCTCAATGGCAAGACAAAGTTCTCTCTGCTCTGCCAACCTCCCTCCTCCCAAAACCCTGAGGGCAAAAGTGTCAAGTATTTTTCCGCAAGGGGAAAAGCTGGGAGAATCTGAGACAGAGGCCACAGATACTGAGGCACGAGGGCGGTGTGCGCAGACCCCAGCCCGCGCTCCTCCAGGCACTCATGCCTGTAGGCTACAGCGGCCAAGGCCCAGTGTGTGCCACATGAGAGCTTCACGGCAGATGGTTCCCTTCTGTCTCCAATCCTCCCTGGCTTCCCAGGAAGAACAGAATTTGTTGCGAGAGAATACGGACCTAAATCTGGGCTGATCTGAGTGAGCAGCTGGGTGCCTGGCCCTCCCTACAGCTAAGATTACCTTCGTCCTGACTTCCAAAAAAGATGTGAAGGGAAGAAGGTTCTCTTGTTGGTCTTAAAAATCTCTTCTCTTGTTCACAGCCCACAGCCTCATGCCAAAAACCTAGTTATGCCCAGGCCCAATGACCACAGCTTTATTACCAAAGGGTAGAAGTTACAAATGAACAAAAAGGCAGTTGAACTCATACACAATTCTACTTGATCAAGAGAGAAACATTGTTAACATTTTGCTTATATTTTTCTGTCTTCTTGCTTTGCATATAAAAGTATACTTTAGTTATTGAAATGAGGTTGTACTATCCATAGCTATTTTGCAACCTGCTTCTTTCACTTAGTGATAGGCATAGAGCATATTTCAGTATGTCATCAAATATTACTTTAATGACTATTTAATAGGTGCAGCATGAACTGCATTATCATTTAAACTTTTCTTCAAAACTAGAAAATAAACTCCTTGAAGGCAGGAGTGATGTGAATTTGTAATGCATTTTGCATCCCAAGCATCTGGCCCAGCATCTGCCATGATAAACATTAATGATATTTAGTTAAGAGGGAACCTCTGATGGAGTTAATTGTGTGGTTGTATTTTGCTACCTCCATTGGGAAGAGGAACTTGAAGACTGTGAATTTCTTACAAATGATCTTCATACATGTTTAACCTGATGTCCCTGAGCTCCTGGTATTAGAGTGCAATAAAAAAATTCATGGATAGAAAGTTGTACATTTAATGACAACACTGGATGTCATTGATTTCTTAGCTATTTCATTTCAAATCCAAATAAGAACACTGAACTCCCGCTGCAGCTTCTTTCATGCTAGATCAGCAGCAAGGATAGCAAGTAACAAAGTTGGGAAGAGTAGTCATGCGCTTACGTAAGAAATCCAGTAAATTCTGTGCCCACTGGAGATTAGCAAGGCCCTTTGGCTTAAGCCCAGCTATAGGGATTTGCAGAAGTCCTGTGTCCCAGGTGGCCACTGATTAACTTTTGGATAATATGTATTGTTTGGCATAATTGGGAGGAAAGTGATTTTGACTAATTATCCATTTATAACACCAAAATAAAATAACAGTAATAATAACCCTTTTCAAGGTAGACGGGATAAACATTCCAGACATTTGTTCTCCATTTGCAGGATTGGCATCTGATCATTTTAATAGTCTTCATCCTTTTATGCTTGACTACTTCATAAATATTTTTGTTAAACTATCTATTCCTTTGCACATTTTAAAGTTGAAACAGGATATTTTTATCATAAATTTAAGCAGTAGCAAATGATATAATGTTTGGCTTATTGAAAACACTAACATTTTAAAATAAAGATTTTACATCATTCTTTAAAATGGACCCAATACAATGTAAATATATTTGATCTACCATCTTCCATTAAAAAAAGTACATGAATAAAATATTCTTTAAATCGGGAGTTTTACATCATACATTTTCTTATTTAACTAGTACTTCTATTTCACTTCCATAATAGAATTTTATCCTACTATAATATATTCTTATCCTGGAACGTCTTTATCACTCTAACATATTCTATAGCATAAATATACACAGGAATTTAAATGTAATTAAAAAATTTCACAAGACAATAAGATTCAAAATATTAAAACATTTCTTCTGGACTGAATTGTCATTACAATGATTGTTGGGATGTAACTGATCAAAGTCACAAAATATTACAAAATAGAAAGTAATTCTTAAACATAAAACTAAACATTTATTGGAAATGCATCTACCTCTTAATGAGGCAGATGAGGGTGACCTCCCTTCACCCCAAGTCAGTGGATGCCTCCCTGGAAGAAGAGTATTTATTATTAGAATGAGTACGGGTGCTTTGATTAGAGGAGGCTTTCTGGGTTCCTGTAAGTGGATCCATCCCTTTGTTTGTTACCTGGAGGTTTGTACAGCTCAAGACAGTTCTACATAGTATGGGTGGGATGGATGAGAGGACGCCTTCTTTGTAAAGGGGAAGAAGAGCATTGGGAAAGGAGAAGCAGCAGGTGAATTTTATATTATGTGTACTTTACCACAATAAAAAATTTGGAAAAAAGTCGGACTGAAAGCCCATTCAAAAACAAGTTTTTTATAAAAGTTATTTGGTTATAATATCACTTTAAAAATCATTTTTCTTTTTTATTTGGTATATTCTTCTTTATAAAAAATCAAATATAAGTGAACTAAAATTATTTTTAATTAAATCAATTTTCACTGAAATGAAACGATTGAATTGCATTTCTCCACTTAAAAACTGTCTTCCTATGCAGATAGTACCAAAGTGTCTAATATTGTGGTCTTTAAACTACTCTAAATATTGTTTTAATATAAGAAAACTTTCAAATTTACAATGCATATTATCTATTACACACATGTGCACGCACACGCACAGTCATTTATTTCTGCCATCAGAACTAAAGGGTAGATTCTGACACACACAGTGGAATTATTCATAGTACTGAAACAATAAAACACTTAAAAGCAAAAATTTTCTCTGTATATAAAATTAATACATAAGTATGTATTTTTTTAAAGATCCCCAAGTCCAGTATTTTGGGAAGAAACATGCTAAACTGAGCATTTATCATTATTTTTAGGCCTATGATGAAGTTTGGACTCTAGTCTTTTCCATATCTGTGAACAGACAGGGAACAACTTATCATAGCATCACTATTTGACCTCTAAGGAACAGCTCATGTCATCACAGAGCAAAAGTGCTAGCGAAACATTTATCTAGATGAAAGACCTCAAGCAGTTAACCTGCTCAGCAGAGGCAATGCAACCAGGCAACAGGATAATGACCTCTATCCAAATGTGGAAGGTACATCAATTTAATACCCTGACAGCTTGACAAAAGATGATGGCAGCTCAGCAGGAAAACATTAGCCATGATAACGCAGGGTACTGTATGTGAAAAGAATGAATTATAAAGCACAATGCTATTTGGGCCGAGTAGGGATTTTTTTTTCAACCAACTTTATATTTAGGACAGTAGTCATGCCTAAAGCCTCCTTCCTTTCTTTTCTACCTGAAGAATATCCTGATAAAAGTAAAAAGGCAGTGTGGATTAAATTGATAGCTTAAACGCAAATGGAGCTTCCTGACTCACCCAGGCGATGCTGAGCATCATTTCTGGCAGGCTTGCTACTGTTACTGTAACAGTTACTGTTTCAGAGTAAAAAAATATGGGCATTGGTAAACTGGCTTAATCCATTTGAAAAAGACAGGTAACTCAAATAAGTGTAGACAAGACCAGGCTTACTGTGTGTCATTTTGTTTGATTTTGAAAGGGAGAAGGTACTTGGCACACTTTGGGGTGCCTCAGATCTTCAGCTGTAAAATCTCCCCACTGCAAATTCAGTTTAGAAAACAATTTAATTTTAGAGTGGTAGCATGATCATGCTTGTATGTTTATTCAAGGACCTTTACTCTGTGACAGGGCTTCAGCCTGTGAGGTTTTCTCTACACATGGCAGGCAGCTGTCAGAACCAGTGCGAGGGGTGAAAGGGCAGCTCGGCTGCTCTGTTAAATCACGGGGTTCCATCAACATCTCAGAATTCCTGCCGAGTGGGAGCTGGGAGACCACAGATTAGAGTACACTAGAGTGTGTATATTAGGTCACTCAGTGTCTATCAAAGCGATATCACGCCGGTGAGCTGTACAATGGATTTTACTGTGTTCTGTTCAAAGAAAACGTAAGGAAAGTGGACATGTGTGTAGCAGACCACAGCTGAACACTGAATTCTCCTTGTCTTCAAATGGATGGGTTTATTATCCACAAAATGAACCACGAATAGGGGCACTATCAATAGCTTTGGAAATCATGCAAAGCTGGTGGTTTTATTCAGTTTTGGAGGTGACTGTTCAGCAGACGCATGATAAAGCAGACAGAGTCAACAGCCCAGCTCAGTCAAGGGGCTGTGATTGAGGGCCAGCACACCCGAGGGCTGGGTTATGGCTGTAGCCCTTGACGATGAACTTGCTTTACAATCTTGGATGGTCACTTCACCTCAGATTCACAAAACTTCAGTGTCTTCATTTGTAAATTGGAAATAGTAATACCTGTTTTATCTATCTCCCAAAATGGGTAAACGAAAAATGAATTTCTAAATGAGAAGGATTTTTAAAAGGTTGAAAGGAATGCAGCATGATGGTATAATGTGTGAGTGATACTTAAGAAATAGTTAAGAAATGAACTGTAACTTGTATCAAGGGATATTTGGTGTATATACCAAAACAGAAAATATCTACTCCTTCAATACTTACTGTTTAATTTCTTTTTAACAGAGTAAAATATATGTTCCCCAAGGAATCATGTAGTCTTTAACAAGACAATGGATATAAAGTGAACAGCACCATGCCTCATAAGTAAAGTGAAATTTTAAAAAGCTGAAACATTTTGTTTAATATTTTATTTCTCAGTTACGACTTCTGTAAGGGGCTCCTTGACTGTGATAAGCATACAACTGAATTTATATTAATAACCATAGTTAACTTGAACAAAATGTTTATTAGATGCCAGGCACTGTTCTAACCACTTTACCAAAGTTAGTTAATTTAATTCACGTAACCATATATAAAGTGGCCCCAATTATTAGCTGTTAGGCTCAATCACCATCTTACAAAACTATCAGGCTCTACCTTATGATCTCCTTTTGTGTTACACCTATTTTCTAATCTTGTAAAATGTGAACAAGCCAATAACCTTGTACAAAACAACTTCATTTCATACCCTATGAAGTAGACAATGGTCTTTTCACATTTTTTTAGAGGAGAATATTACGCCCCAAGAAGTTAAGTGATCTGCACGGTAGCCCAGCGGTATACCCAGGCTTCACACCCAGCAGTCTGGTTCCTATCACACTGTACTGCCTCTCTTTGCATCACAGAAGCCCAAGGCCCCGTTGCCTGGGGGCAATGTCATGATGGCTGATTTGGAATCCAAAACTGAGACACCAGGTTGAGACCTATTTAGTCACCCAGAAAACAGCACAAAATACAATGTGGCATTGAGACTGGGTTCATGTTGGAACCATGGAGTTATCTACATTATAGCAATCAGCCGGGTAGTTGGTTGTTCTAGTGTGAATGCAGCAATGGGCACATGTCAAAAATGCACTTCCCAGGTGAGGGAGCTGAAAAGATACCTTATGGCCTTAAGTCTCTGTTCATCCATGTGAACTGCAACCTGAAATGGACTTCTAACATTCACCACTCTGGATGAAGAAAAGGTAGCATGCAATAAGGCAAATGTGGGGGCCATTGTCTTTTCTTTTTTTAAATTAGAAATGTTTCTTCATTGTTTGGAAATAAGTCCTTGAAGAGAATCTTTAAAAGATGCTACAGAAATTCTTAGTTTGAATTCCATTTTGTCCGTTTGTTACTGGGTGACAAAAGAGAGTGTGAAATACAAATAGGCATAAATAGAGCTGCATATAACTGCTTTGTAGCTTCCCCTTCAATAAATTCAGAGATTGTCTTTGTATCCAGTGACCTTTTATGGGGAATTTAAAACCAAAAATAAAAAGACAGTACAATTTATCTATACCAAGACCCAATTATAATTCTCAGCCTCATCTTTTATGCTTACTTCTCAAAATTCAGCTTAGCTAGCAAGAACTGAAAAATATTCCTTTTTTCTGGATAATATTCTCAAGTGAAGTGAGGATTTGGGTGCTTCCTTTCCAGCCCTTGTGGATGGATGCCCTCATTGGTGACTGATTCTTTAATGAGCTTCACCAGCAGGTCCAGGAGCACAGAGCCTTCCCAGTTCTCTAGATTCTAATAAGTGATCACTTCAGATGCAGATTGAGCTGTGTTGTTGCGACAGGTCAGAGAAACCAGTGAGTATACTCTATGAATAACAACAACAGAAATTGAGATGCATTTACAAACATTTTCAAACTTAGAGACCTTGTAAATAAAAAGGGAAAACGCCAAATTACTTAGATGGTAAAACCAGTCCCAACCATCAGCTTCTAGGCTGGATCAGTATCTTACCAAAAAACATAAGGCTTGGTATTATGATCCTATTATGGGTTAAATTCATTTTCTAATGTTGCAAAATGTGAGCAATCTGACTGCCGTCTACAAAACAATTTAATTTCATAGATTTTGTCATCAGTAGGGCAGCTACAGGCTGCTGCATTGCTTTAAAAAATTAATTAAGAGGCACTTCAAGTTTAGCCTCTTTGCAAGGCCATCCTATTTATTTATAAATTTTATTAATTCTGAAGCCAGTCGCTCCTCAATGGAGTATTTATGTTCAACTAGGTCAGGTCCACTGGGACGATATTTGGTCTTTCACCGCAGACACACACTGAGCCTGTACGAGCAGCAGGCTCAACCTACCGAACACACACTTCCTTTCCTAAGATTTGACTACATGAATTTGTTAGACTTTTGTGGAAAAAAAAAAAATGTACCTGGAAATCCAGACACACATTTCATGAGTCTCTCTACATGAGACCTTCTACACATAAGGCTGTCAGTAACACGCTGCCTCCTTCTTAGGGAAACAGGCGTTTGGCAAACAGTCCATTTGTGATGGTTTGTGGGGATCAGTAGAATTAACAGTGAAGGGCACCCCAAACATAAGTAGAAGGAAACACTAAAAACTGCTCTTTCACATTACATTAGTTTGCTCAAAAAGTATGCACTCGCTGACCAAACCTACAAACCACAAATTTTCAAGTATGTTGCAATAGAATAAAATTTAGTAAAGTACTACGTGAGATAAAAAACATTCATGTTTATATTTCCCAATAATGCCATGATTGACTAACTTTGGTAATGATGATGCTGTAGAAAGAACTTTAAAAACAAAAACACTGCGGACGCATTTGACATTTAAAATGTTCACATGCACGTTAACATTCGTTTCTCCTTTTAGAAAAGGGGATGCATGGCTTACTTTGAGAACTAGTTGAGCCAGCCCCGTTGGTAGGGAAGCATTACAAGCACTGGGAATGTCCACTTTGTTGGTCTTCCTGCTCTCCAATTTTACTCAGTAGAACGATGAACACTGTTCCCTTTTGAAACTGTTATTAGCCAGAACTCACTGATGACTTGGCATAGAATATTAGAGTTGAGAGGCTTCTGGAGATCCAAAACTCTATACTCACTTTACAGAAAGAGAACCAGAGGCCTTGTACAGATTAAGTGACATGTTCAAGGTCACAGCTAGTGGTGGCAAGGTTAGACTTAGTCCAAAACCCATGTCTTTGGACTCCTAATATGGTGCTCAGTCACCCCATCACCCTAAATGTGATGAAAGACAGATAAATGACACCAATTCCTTACAATTTCTATGTCAGCACATGATTATTAGATGTACGCTGTTGACTCTATGAGTTCTCTGAGGTTGGAAGAAATGTGCAGCAATCTAAATGTCACAGGCCTGGAAGTAATCAAAAGGAAGCTGAATGTTAGTTACTACTGTGCATAAAGCTCACAGCATATCTGTGGTCGGTTGCAATGTATTATTAGAGCTTGGGTTTTTGTTGTGACTGTATGAACCAAGTCACATAGGGAACGCTGAAGAGTGATCACAAAAATACCTCTTTTCCTACTGTCCCTCAAGCAGCAGGGATCAAATAACTGTTTCTCAGTTGTCTGTCTTTTAAACAAAAATATCTCCTTCACTCTACATGTGTCTGTGGCAAGTTGGTGTTTGCTTCCTCTTCTCTGTTCTGTTCTATTTTTTAGACCCCAACCTTGGATCACCAGGGGATACCAGGACTAGAAAGGGCCTGACATGACGTTTTACAAATTTATCTTGGATTCTTTCAGTACGTCACAGTCTGTGTTCCATAAAGGCAGGCGGTGTCAAGCAGCTGGGCAGAAAATGTTCTGCAATTGGATATGGAGCTGGCAGAATCACCAGCCGTCAATCCTGACACTTGAAGGTCCTTCTACTCTGAGCACGGCAGTTTCCACCTGTATTTCGGGCCAGCTGCTATTATGCCAACATTGCAATAATGGTATGTTTTATTCATCTGCAACATAGCCAAGTCTTTCTACATTTGTCTAGGAAATCACAGAGCTAGGTGAGACTTGGAAGAGCCATCTTTACTCTACTTTATTGCCTAACAGCACACAAACCCCCTAAATCCTTTACCCTGACTCTGGCCTGGCCACCTACTAGCCATACATGTTTCTTAACCTTATTTTGCCCCCATAGCCTCATTGTGAAATGGGTAGAGATAATAGTAGCTCTCTCTTACAGTTGTTCTAAGGATTTAACGAATAGTTATAAGTGCAAGACTTATATAGGACATGGCATATAAGCACTATACAAACATTAGTTATAATTATTGTTTCCACTCCACAGAGTTAAGACTTCCTCATAGTTTTGCATCTCAGCTGGCTGTAATTACTTTTACATCCGTGAAGGAATGGCTTTTTAAGCTAATGAACATCATATGGCTATACCATAACTGATTCAACCATTCACCTCTTATTGGACATTTACAGTCATACATTGCTTAATGATGGGGATACATTCTGAAAAATGCATCATTAAATGGTTTTGTCATCATGTGAACATCATACAGTGTACTTACACAAACCTAGACAGTATAGCCTACTACACACCTAGGCTATATGGTAATAATCTTATGAGACTGCTGTCAATATGCAATCTGTCGTTGACTGAAACATTACACAGTGCATGACTGCAGTGTGTTTCCAATGTTCTGCTATGTAGATAATGTTGTATGCTATCCGTCACTTCTAGAGACATCCTTATAGCTTCCCTATGAGGTGGATGCTCTTAATAATGCCAGTTCTCAAATGAGGAAACCATGACTTAGACAATATAAATACAATATGATGACACAACTAGTTAAGGGTTATGTGCAAGACTCAAACCCATGTTTTTGGATCCCAAAGCCTTAATCAGTTTCCTACACATCTTATACCAAATGGTTACAATAACAACTAGTTTGTACACCTAAAATTGCAAAATCCATTTATCTAAAATTTTTCTTATATGGACCATCTTGTTCCTCAATAATTCAGAATAACCTCAGTATTATTTTCCCCTTGGGCACAAACTTCTCAATATAAAACCCTCGATCTATTATTAGAAATGTTTACATTGCAAAACCTTGCACTGGCTTCTAAAGGCCCTGGACACTGCCTTGCACCAGATTGCCTGGACTAGCAAGACACAGAGTGAACAGAAAGAGCAATTTCAGGGGCCCAAGGAGACAACATAACTACATTCCAGCAAGAAAATCTTCTTTGCTGCTTTCCCCTGCTATAGGCTTGTACACCACATTTAATAAAATCTGACTAAATACCTTGTCGGTCAGGAGGGAAATTGCTGTCATCACTGCTGGAGCAGTGTGCATGAATCACACAGGCGCTGCTTTTAGGAACAGAGAGATAAATTTGGTCTTTTGAAGACTGAGATGATAATTGAGGAACAATTACATAAGTATACTAAAATGAGCAATTTGTATTATTGCATGCACACATTTCCCAGAGAAAAGAGTCTGGAATGGCTTTGGCAACACCACACATCGAAGCTGAGCCTGTCCTCTCTGACTACATGTGCCTTCTCTAAGAGGACCTACACCCATAAGAACAGCTAAAATCTATCCATCACTTACCATGTGCGTGACACTATTCTAAGTATTTTATATGCATTAACTCTATTTAATCCTCACAACCACCCTATGAAGCAGGGACAGTTATTATTACTATTATTTTCTCCACTTTATACCTGAGGAACCAGAGGTGTAGAGAGGGTAAGTAACTTCTCCAGGTTACAGAGTCAGTAAGTGGTAAGGCTGGGATTTGACCCTGGCCGTCTGACCCTGGGGCCTCTGCTCTTTGTCACTACCCTAGGTCTTTGGGTGTCCTTGGACCTGGCTCCCTTGTCCTCTGCCCTCCCAGTCCCATTCACAGCAACCTTCTCTCATTCATTCCTCTCATTTGCTCCTCAACTGGTACCTTCACAGGCCCACTCCCCAAGCTTGGACTCCCCGGCCTCCTGCTGCCTATCTCCCCCTTCCTCTCCAAGTCTTTCTACCTGCTCCATGAAGCCTTCCGAGAGTGAAGGGAAAGTCCAGGTATCATTGAAACAACAACAACAAATCACTTCCCTTCAACACAAGGCTTCAATGATTACTAGGAGACATGGAGACAGAATATTGAATATAAAGAGTGAAAAAGTACTCATTAATACAAATACATATTTTTAGAGAAATCAGTGCTTAGAGAGACCATTGCATCTGTGCAATTTCTTGTCCATACAAAAGGCAGTTACTAAATATGTGTTGAGTGACTGAATGAATGAAGTCAGCTTGGGACTGTGGAATTTGAACAGAGGTTTTGGAAAACTTAAACTTGGATGTTTTTGTTGGATGGCTTTAAGAAGATGTCCTTCTGAAAGAAAGACCATTTTGTCAGAATATATATAATCTAATGTTTCCACGTGTTATAAAGTCCTCCACTGGGGGATTCCAACAAGTCTGTCCCTGCTAATGCCACCCGCCTGCCCAAGAAGGCAGAGACTGTTCTCTTTTATGTGCCTCTCTTTCAGGAGTTTTCAAAAAATAACAAACATTTGAGATACCAAAAGTTAATCTTTCTTAAGTATGAAGCTTGAAGAAGGCAGAATCACTAATTTGCTCTCTCCACTTCTGTGGAGAATTTATTACTTTAGTGTTGCATAAAAAATGTACTTACATTTCATGTTGACATGCCATTTTATGAACTGTTAATAGAAATTATTGACTCACAAATTGAGGGAAAAACTAAGACTAATATTTTATTTATTATGTCCTAGCCATGTGCTGAATGCCAAGAAGAATGTGGCAGTATCTATAGCTTTGTTATTTTAATATTCAGTTTAACTATTTATTTTGCAATCATATCTTAGATTTTAAAATCCAATTTAGGTTCATTTGGTTTCATTTATTAATAGAACTTGTCTGCCTCAAACTGTTTTGAAACCGTAAATGTAAGCATTTATTAACAAGAGATTATAGTTAAAATAATGGAGGGGTTGACTGATTCAATTGTAAAAGCTTGATGTTGGTACCTTCACTCCACAGCCTTAGGATTGGCCTATCATAGAAATAGCTTGTGTTGTTACCTTGAATCAAAATACAAAGTTATTTCTCACTTTGCTCCGGTATTGAAGAAAAACTCACTGCTTTGCACAATAAACCTTCATTTCAGGAACCTCACACCCGTCAGGTTTTTCTCAGGATATACTGTAAATTAGACAGCAAATGTCTTGGTTTCTAAAAGAAGTGAGTTCAGTTTTCAGTTTCATCTTCCACTCTTTTTAAGAAATCTATGCTCTAGCCATCCACCTGTGCTGCCCTCAAAGCACACCATGGCTGTCCCACCACTGAATCTGTTCTGGGGCAGCTGCTACCTGACTCCTCTCTGTCCGCCCAGCCACTTCACAATATCCATAACCCACAATATCTATAATCCTACCAACTCGTCCAGCTCCAGATCAAATTCTAGCTCCACCGCAAGTCTTCCAAGAAAGGAGCAGTGTCTCTGCATTCAGGACAGCGACACCGATTGTCTGTATCTCTTCAGGCTGCTTCTCTTAGGACTTGTCTTCCCATGGTTTATGTGGGTCTCCACATCTCTCTCCCCAACTAGACTGAGTACTCGTGGAGATCAGGGATTTTGGAGACAGTCAATAATTTATTTTATCTTTTGTATTATATATAAATTTGTCAGCTGCCCTCAGTCACATGACAAATGAACTGTGGCATATAAAGACATAATGCTTATGATAGGATTGTGAAATAAAGAAGTGTGCATTTGTTATGTATGGCCTATCAGAGCAATTGCATTACTGTATAATGATACCTTGTACTCTGTAAAACCTGTAGCATCGATGTACATTAGTGGAATTGATAAATATATTACAGCAAAGGAAAAGGAAAAAGCAAGTATGGAAGATAGTAAAAGGAATTTGAAATAGACAAAGAAGATCTTTAAAACTAGATACAGTATATAGTGAATATGTGATTACCTGAACAAGTAAAATCAAGACTAGAAACTAAACGTTGGCTATAGGTTTCAATCATCTGTTGAACTAAACATTTCAATACAAATATTTATAGGCCACAAGTTGCTTATTTGAATTTATTTACCCTCCCTGTCATAACACAACCTTTATATGTGTATTACTCAGATGGTGGCTGGGGACTTGTCTGACATTTAGGTCTGGGTAAAACAGGCAGACTCTGCCAATTCCTCAGCCCATGGGAGTGCACAGTCCCCAAGACTTCTGTAAATTCCAGGGACGGGGTGTTACTTATGCTCCCGGAGCCCTGGGCTCCTGTGCTGTGCCCACCTGCTGGGACATGCACACTGAAATGCACCTGAAATTCAGCTCACATCAGATGCTGTTAGAGGAATATGCTGAAGATTTGGAGAAGGCAGAGCCAGAAGCACATGGTCTCATACCACCCAGATGGCTCCCTTCTCCCTATTATCTTCTGCTTTTTTTCCTTCTCAATCTCTCCATCCTGGATAAAGTAATTCGGATTTTCTAGAAGAAATCTTGGCACCATCTCATTCTTCCAACCTAGGTGGATCTCATTTCTAAATTTAATCTCTAATCTGTGTTTCTTTAGATAAAAGTAGTGTCCTTCTTGAGACTAATTCTGATTTCAGCTGTTAAACATTATAAAAATGTTTTCCCATTACACTAACACATTAAAAAACTAGTACATGGTCAAAAAGTTGGAAACTAGAGGAAAACCAAGAGCTCATCCGACCTACTGCTCTGCCTCTACAGCTCCGTTATCATCCATGACTGATGTTGCAGGTGCCCTATAAACACCACCATAGGCATATTCCAGACTCCTCCATCAAGTTCATTGGGAGCCTCCAGTTTTGGCCCCACTGTCTTTTGGATTCTTCCCTATTTTCACTGGATTCTTGGTTGTGATGCACAACTCAGACTTATATTCAACTTTGTTTCCTTTCTTCTCTCCTGAGGCCACCATGCTCTTCAACCCATGGGCCAGTTTCACTTCACCTTGCTCCCAGCACAGACACTGCTCACATCTGTCCAGCTTGGGACAGCGCTTTAGATACTATAGAATTTGAATAACTGGTCTATGGGTGATAGATAACTAGATCTACCTTAGATTTCAGATATCATTTCCAAATTTACAAGTGTTCATGATTCTCATGATGCTAAGTTCTTCACCTCTACAGAATGTTCTCTTTTTCACCACCGAGGCAACAGGCAGAAAGGAGGATAAGTGACTATATCTTAGAAAATAACAGCAGACAACGGTGTTACCCTGCTGAGTCCTTTGGTTAGTAAACCAATCTCAGGGCCATGATGCTGTTAGATATGAGCACCAGAAGTACTCCATCCCATATCTTCTAACCACCTTCATTTTTCTCGGCAAAATCGTCTCCACATTTTATTTTTAGTCAAAAAACACAGTATCCCGTAGTCATGACACTAAGCCAGCATTTTCCATTTCCAATTAAAGGAAATACAAAGATGCCAGAAAATATTTGCCCAAACAGTACTGTTTTTCATTAGAAGGGTACTTTTATAGGCTAGTTACTGCAATATCAGCTCTGTATTGTTCTATTATTATGAGGAACAAATTGAAATAGGCTTTTTTTTTTAATCAGTAGGATATCACACTTGTTGGGTATTAAAGAAAGTGTTCACATATATTGAAAGTTTTTCTCTTCCTTGGAAAGGACCATCACTGAAAATGCAACATCATTTCCATTCTCTTTTAGAGCCCTGAAGTTGAAGAATGTAATTTTTCTGAGTTGCTTCAAGATAGCCAGCACATTAAATACCCACCCCCATCCCGTTATGACTTGCCTGTATTTAAGCTGGAGAAAGACGTCAGCTGTTTGCCCATCAGTTTTTTACCTATGTCAGGGCAGAAAGGTCATTCACTATATACACCTGCCCTGAAATGGCCTCTCACAGTCCTCCTTTTCTAACATAATTTTCAATATAATGTAACTTATCTTGGAAAGGACATATTACTTTGTAGAGAAAACTGCTCAGGAATTATAGTCTGTTTCATATTCCATTAATATGTAAGTTGTGACCAATTCCACATTTCAAATATAACAAGTCCGGAAGTCTCATGCCTTAGTGGATGTCAAAATCTTCTGTGTTTGGCAAATGGCTATGGTGAGAGAAAAAGAAAGTTTCTTGGGAGCTGTGGAACTCATTATGGCTTTAGAGAAGGGCAGCAGCATCACAGATGGTAAGTGCCAGACCAGAGGCTTCTGTGCCATGATGAACTCCAGAGTGATCAGCCAGGGGTGTGTCTAATCAAGAGTGCTCATTGTGAGGTGGGACTCCACACTGGATTACTTTCTGATGACAGGGACAGCAGCCACCACTTGTTGTTTGTTCATGACGTGCCAAGAATCACAGACATTAACACCCATCTGCCCTACCCTCCTCCGAGGTCAGCATATAAGAGCATTGAGCATGTTCCATGTACCAGGCAAGTACTATTCTAAGTGCCTTACATGGATCATCTCAGTCTCTTCTCATCACACATCTATGAGATGTGAATATAATTACTATCACTGTCTAGATGAGGAAATGGGGGCTATGTTCCCAAAGCCACAGAGTGAGTAAATGTCAGAACCCGGACAGTTGACTCTGAAACCAGCACTTTTAATAGCATGCCACAAGGCTGGATGCCTCTAAGGTAATATATCAATAAGACTTGACATCCCTCGTCTCTCCAATAATTCTCCAACAGCTTTGTAAGATCAGTGTTACTATCCATACTTGGAAATGAAGAAAATGAGCCTCTGAGAGATTTAGGAACTTGCCCTGGATACAGAGTTAACAAGAAATGACGTTAGTAGGATTTGAACCCAGGTCTGTATGAATCTGAAGTACAACAGAAGCACTTTGTGGCTTCTGAAGGACAAGGCACAGTGAACCTCTTGCTTGTCACGGATAAAAGCTGATTATGACCAGAGTTTAGGTGACATATCCTCAAATCTCAGGGGACATGAGATCATTTTAGTTAGAAATTGCCTTTCATATTTACACACACCTTTTCTTCTTCCAGAAAAAACATGAAATGTGTGATTCAACAACTTCTCTGATGAAGCTTGTCCTTCATCCTAATCTGGACCCCAATTCAAACCTCTCTTTCCATATGTTTCCCTATTTGGAATGTTTTTGAACACTTAGGATACCTAAGTCACAAGGGTAGAAATTAATCACTGGAGATATGTAATGCACAAAATATAGCTGCTTAAAATAAAATATAGGTAGTATCATCCAAACGAAGGCCAATGCAAAAAATGGCATGTCAAACCACTAACATATCCTTAAACACTATTTGCATGTTCTCTAGTTTCATCTACAGCGTTTTCATGGGTCTGCTCACGCTCCAAGTGCTGGCTGTGCCAAGAGGCTCACAGTATAAATGATTTCAAATGCACAGAATGTCATGGGAATCTCATTTGAAACCATATGGACTTTCACAAATGCTTGAAATGGCCACTAATCAAAGATACGAGATTTAAAAAATAATCCTGCGACCATTAAAAATATATGAATAAATAAACGATGGCAATGGCTTCCTTTTCCCTACTGGATTCGTGGACGGGTTGCAGCGTATAAACTGCTCCTGCTCTGTGGCCGATTTTCAGTTCAGATAACTCATCTTTATTCATTTCCTTTCAGTCATGATGAGCCATATTGAGAGCAGCTGTAGGCAGGAGAAAAAAAAAAAAAAAGGATCTCCTCACTCCCTCCTTGAAATTGTTGTCAAACAGCCGTTATAAAGAATCCATCTGGGCTCAGTGTTGTGCTGGGCACCCAAGACATAATAAAAAAAACAGGAGAAAAAACAGTTTAAGCTGAATCTAACAAAGAGATTTCAAAATTACTCAAACACATGTTTTGTGGAAAAAATCAACCTCAGAATGATTTAATGTAAAGTCAGGTAGACCAGGACTAAAGGAAAATTACACTTCAAATTAAATTCAAAACCAAAACAAAACAAAGTGGACTTGAAAGGTGACGGGAAACACCAATAGGCGGTAACCAGTAACGAGCAGGCTGGTGGCCAGTTGTAGTAAGAGTTCCATATCAAGTTAGAAGGCGATAAGTGGGTGCCAATAAACCACGCTTTAAAATGTAAGAAGAATGGAATGATCTTGGGAAAACAACTTGCACAGAGGGGAATGAATAAGAAGTGATTTACGTTAGTGATTGAGTTTTTGTATCTGAAAAAGTTTTCCAGGTTTACACAGCAAATAAATTGAGGATCGAAAGTCAGCTTTTCTGTGTTTTTTAAAATTTTGGATGAGCAATAATTATTCTTTGGATCAAGCTTTGGTCTGAATCAGGAAGTAAAGGCTTTTAACATTTTATACTTAAAACGATTTCATCTGTTTTAATATATAAACCCAACAGAAATCTTGTTTATGGATCATTCTGCTATACTTCAATGACACAAAAATGGCTTCAGTTTCAAAGCGGAGACTTGGCAAGTGATTACTGTATAAAATATTGCAGTCTTGTTTATTTTACAGCATTTTTGTTCATGCATTTTTAATGGTTACATGAACCAAATGCTTAGGCAACTGTGCTGAAGATGATATGAGTGAGAAATAGAGATCTGTCAGAGGGCAAGTTGGAAGACTGACTGCTTTGCAAGTTTTCTTAAAATGTAATTTACAGAGTAAAAAAGAATTTCCAAGTAGCGTTTGAAAATGACAGAGAAAACATAGTGACTAAAATACACAAAGTTTTAAGAAGCTAGAAGAAAAATCAACAAAAAGAACCATCATAGAATACACAAAGAAAACTCAAACTCTCTTACCTTCAATTTATTAACTAGAATTAGTGATAGTTTTGATTTCCTGTCACCTCTGAACACTCTGCTATTTTGGCATCACTGAGTACCCCCTCCTTTGTGACATTTATCCTTCTGTGGTACCCACAATTTGCTTCTCTGTCCACTTCGGCAATGGCATTTTCTCAGTCTCCTTGGCTGGTCTGTCTGCCTTCCTGCACTTCCTATCTCCACTTAGCGCCAGGATCCTAAGTCCTAAGTCCAGGACCCTAAGCTTTGCTCTCTCCAGAGAGTTCATCTACTTCAGTGTCAACAGGTCACTTCTGATCATTCCCAAATTGACATGTCCTTTATCTCCACCCTGTAACCTACAGACACCAGCCTGTGTCTCTCTCCTACTGCATCAATTTCAGTATGGTCAGAGCCACCTCCATCACTGGGAAATCCACTCCTACAGGCTTAAAAACTTTGACTCATTTTTTACTTTTTTCTCTCCCTTGGCCAATATAGCCAATCAGTTGCTGAGTCCTACTGATTTGTCAAGATTTCTCTCTGTATTTTTCCTCTCCTTAACTGATTCTAGGCTCTCATCAGTTCAAACCTAAATTATTGCCATAATAATACTAACAACAACTCAATAATATCAGCTATTATGTGCCAAGCACTGCTCTAATTGCTTCATATGAATTATCTCATTACACAGGAAGAAACCAAGGCACAGAGATGAATTTATCTGATTGAGGTCACACAGCAAGGAAAGCCAGGATTTGAACCAAACCTCTCTATCCTAGAGTTCTTCCGTAGTAGATTGAATGGCTTCTCACAGAATCTCTCATACAAGCTATGTGGCATACTACATCCATGTTATTTTTCTAAAATAGTGTTTTAAATGTGGCAATAGGTATTAGCTACCTCAATTATCTATACTTATTGGCTCAAAACATGAGTTAAAATTTCTTGAAATTTATCCTAAGGTAATTATTAGTAATGTATGGAAATATTTATATAAAAAGATCTTAATTGCAACATGATTTATAATACTTCAAAACTGGAAACAACTTTAATGTTCAATGCCTGGTTAAATAGAACTGTGGCCATTCATATGAGGGAATATACACCACGATGCCATTGCAGAAGAGTATTTGATGACATGGAAAATGCTCAAGATTTACTAAGTGGAAAAAAAAGCAGATTATAAAAGTTATATAGAGTATATATATGAATCCAATTTTGTAATAATTTTTAAAAATTAATAATTTGTAAAAAATTAATAATTTGTAAAAAATAATTTGTAAAAATATGAATCCAATTTTGTAATAATAAGAACAGTAAAAACAAAACCAAAAACACTCCCAAAATATACCAAAATGTTAACCAAAATTGTTTCTGAGGTATTGGGACTCTAAGGGACTTATTTTCATGCTTTTCCAAAATTTTACAATGAATATACAATACAGTGTAATCAGAGCTCCTCCCATGAAAATGTTATTTAAAAAAAATATTAAAATCCCACTATTTCGTTAGTGTTGTTTCCCTGCTCAAGGACATGACAATAAATATTGTCTGTTAGATTAGGTGGAAAGTTTCTCTGCCTACAATTCAAGTCCCTTTATCTAGGGCTTCTTGTTGGTTCTTCAATCCCAATCTCTGCATCTTTCCAGGAGAATGTCTCACCCCAGCCAACTGGTCTCTTCATTATGCTTCCTTTACCCATCCTGCACCAGTTCGGTATTGGTCAAGGCCCAGCCAGAGTCCCCCTCCATCACTCACATCTTGCCAATAAAGATGCATCAATTCCTCCATTGAATTCTTAGAGTATAACTAGGATTTATTTATAAATGTTTGGTACTTCTTTCTAGTTTTACCATGTGAGGAAAATGCCACTCAACCTCTGGGCCATACAGTTGTTACAAAACATCATCATTACCATGCACAAGCCAGGCAAGTGGTATTAATAAAGCTTGCCACATTTGTGTGCTGCAGTTTTATTATTTACATGCTGGCCTTAGTTACTATTCTCTGTCTCCCATGTCACATTTTTCACACTTGGGCTACAGCACTTCTTACCTAAATTAAACTGATACATTTACATATATGTCTCTCTTGCTCAAT
The DNA here is from genome assembly GCF_041296235.1 of Equus asinus. Lineage (NCBI taxonomy): Eukaryota > Metazoa > Chordata > Mammalia > Perissodactyla > Equidae > Equus > Equus asinus. Next base: position 134,727,611 of record NC_091790.1, on the reverse strand, counting down.
TTTCAGCTCCTTGAGCGCAGTAATAATATCTATTTAAGCTTGATAGCCCAAGCACATAGCACATAGTAGTTAATAAATATTTGTTGAATGAACTATAGATTAGAGGAAATGGGTGAATCTGTATCTAAAATATATTAAGTTTTTGAGGACATCACATGACTTATGACTAGACCAAAACACCAACACCAGAAATAAAATCTCCATGAATGAAACTGTTAAAGCTAAAAAATATGTCCTATTTCTACTTAGCTTTGCCAGATATCTAAGAGATGAATAAGAGCTAATCTGAAAACGTAATGTCAGTCTTACCCATCATATTGATTTCTTCTAGTACAAGATTGTTCCTCCCTAGAGATTTAGTGATGAAATGGCTGAGAGGAAGAGGAGGAGGAGGAAAAAAGAATTTTTACTGGTTGTGAAAATTCCCAAATGTAATGCCTGTTGCTACTTTTTCCCACTATATTCTAAATTACTCTTAAGTTGCTACATATCTGTGGAGATCAAAAGATCACACCACGATTCACAAGACACAACACTGTATGAATAAGTGGTCTAAATGGGGAGCTATAGTTTTTCTGTGGGGCTTTGGAGAAGCTGTAACCACATGAGGAAAGTCTGACTGGTTAGTATAGCCAATCAAGCCATTGGATGAGTTTAAGAATACCATAATCCCGAACACACATACTTGGTTTTTTTCTTGTTTTCTTTTCTTTTTGTGAGGAAGATTAGAAGGTTAGCCCTGAGCTAACATCTGCCACCAAGCCTCCTCTTTTTTGCTGAGGAAGACTGGCCCTGAGCTAACATCAGTGTGCATCTTCCTCTACTTTATATGTGGGATGCCTGCCACAGCATGGCTTGACAAGCAGTGCATAGGTCTGGACCCAGGATCTGAATCGGTGAACACCGGGCCACCAAAGCAGAACGTGTGAACTTAATGGCTCTGCCACCAGGCCGGCCCACCACACTTGATTTTATATAATGCGTGGGTATGACTCCAATTGAGTCTGCATACTGAAAGGATTTTTCCATCTCATGTTGGTCCTAATTTCTATTTCTCTAGACTATTTCACTTCTTTCTTTGAGCTTTACAGGCCACAATGTCATATCATAAGTGGGCAAAACTAAGACTCCTCTTTCCATCTTAGTGACCATGAAATGTACATATTTAGTTACCAGTGGATTCTGTCATCCATCTAGGCGTGAACTTGGATCAAAGGGAGAATATGGGGCCAGCCCTGTGGCCAAGTGGTTAAATTCGCGCGCTCTGCTTCGGTGGCCCAGGGTTTCACCAGTTTGGATCCTGGGGCTGGATCTCACAACATGCATCAAGCTAGGCTGAGGCAGCGTCCTACATGGCACAACTAGAAGGACCTACAATTCGAATATACAACTATGTACTTGGGGGGCTTTGGGGAGAAGAAGAGGGAAAAGAAAGCAAAAAAAGAAGATTGGCAACAGATGTTAGCTCAGGTGCCAATCTTTAAAAAAAAACTCTTTAAAAAAAAAACAAAGGAAGAATATGCAGAGAGAAAAGGGAAGCATTTTTCCTCTTCTTTGTTATGAGCTAAAGAACAAAAATATCCTTTTGGAATCAAACGGGGAACTCCAAGAAGGAAGCCATTCCAGACCAGTTTTATTTAGATTGCTGTAAAAGCATGGCAAACATTATTTAAAACAGAACTACTAAGAAGTCAACCAGCGTAATAAAAATCAGGAAACAAAAAAGGCATAGTTTTAAATGGAAACCATCATAACTCTAGAGTTAGGGAAACGCAGGTCCAGGCCCCACTTTACAAGCTTACCACAGTCCCTCAGGCTTTTAACAGGTGAAGTTGCGTTTTGCATGAATGAGAGCATGATGAGATCCATAGTTAAGTATCTGGATTTGAATAACAATGAGCCACTTTGAACAGGACCATTCTGTGTCAAGGATATGATCTGAAACAAATGGATTATGGGATGAGGATGCTCCCACTGGACCTGTAAGTGTGAGCAAATCAGACTCTCTTTGGAACTGGGAATTTGAGTTCTCTGTCCCAAATGATGAGACAGCCTGAAGACTAGGGTGTGGGCGGAAGGACGGTGAGAGCAAGGGCCAAACACTAAAGCAGAAGCTAATGGAGTAGTCTTCCCAGGGGACCTCCAGTTTTAAGAACAAATCATCCCTCCTTCAGGGGAAATACAATCCTTGGGACCCTGAAGGCATTAAATAGGAAATATCAGTGATGACATCTGTGTCCTTTAGCAGAGAGTTCTCCACAAAAACAAAATTTAAAAATACTTTATGCATTAATGAGGCAAAAAAATTCAAGAAATATGAATCTTATGTTTATTATAGTAAAACCTAATTTTGATTAATGACCTGAAAGACATATCTGAATCAAAATCTAAATTCTAATACTCTTTAAAGAGACAACTGTATTATCTTTAAGTATACAGAGAAACTAGAAGAGGGCTAATTTTATCAAGCAGATGTCCTTCACGGGCTCTCTTGGATTTACCACATTAACTGTAATTTTCACATGCTTGAAAACAGTTTCTTTAATAGGATAAACACTGTCTTTTGTTTTCCTCTTCAGAACCTTTATTGACTTAGCAAACGACTTTTCATAGACAGAGGGAAGGCCAAATTCACCAGGCCATTTGACCAACCAAAGTTACTATATACTAAAGTTTAAATGTTTAAAAACATGTATAAATTCAGCGGTGGTCCCGTGTGTGTGTGTGCACGCGCACACACACACATAACCAGTACACACACAACCAGCACATAAACCTTAGGCCTTTCTAGTTCTTCTTGACCAACGTAAAAAAAAAATCACCAATTGTCTGAAAAATAATGTAAATATATTACATTATTTTGCTATAAAGCAGCAAAAGTAAAGGGATGGACTGACTAGACTTCACCTAAATAGATAATTAACTAGCTGATCTAATATATTTTAATCTAAAAGGAGAACTGGAAAGGGGAATTTTAAAAAACGCTTCAAACACAAAATGTGCCCTTGTAAAGAACCAGTAAGTGAAAGGTCTTACTTACATCCCTGGCATTAAAAGGGTTAAATGCACCACTGTCTCTTCCACTTCCTCCCAACCGGAGGATGTTGTAATTTTTTAGATTTATGAATTGCCCAGGCCAGTCAGAATCCTGAACACAACAGACTCTGTCTAGATCTATCCCTTACCTGCTGGGAAGAGACAATTCCCCTCACACTTGGAACCCTGAAGCCCTTTAAGCTGCTTGCTCTGTAACCGTGGCAGCTGGGCCCTACACAATTCTTCATCTCCTGCCACTGGGCCTCACTAAATAAAAACTATGGTGCCTTGTTAGCCAACAACTGAGCGTGAAATCACTACATTGCAATCCCCTAGTCTCTGAGTCAATCAATTTTTTTTTCCCATTATAGATCTGGATGCATTGGGTCAATAAAGAAAGGGGGGAAAATGGAGTGGAATAAAATGAATGTATGGGGGTATACAGAACACATCAAAATTTAATTCCATATAGTGAAATTAGTTAGCGCATTCATATAAAACAGTAAGAGCTAACTAACAAAACCAAGATATGCTCTGTAATGTCATCATCATGCTCTGAACTTGCACACGATATATAATGGAGAAAACTACCGAGATAGAGATGTGGCCAGGTCTAAAATTGCTAACAGATTAGAGTGTGTTTGACAAGGCACTGAGATAGGAACATATGTTCTTTTTAAGGAGTATTAACATTTTTTGCTTTAGCTATGTGCTAACCTAGAGAGCTTGAAATGCTAAAAACTGGTAGAATGTCATTTGCAGTATATCAGCAATTCTCCTCCATGCTTGGAATCCCATGTGTGCTCGCGCCAGAGGATAGAGGATGCAAGGAAGGTGGCAGGAAGGAAAGGAAAGTCAAAAAGGAAAGAACACAAAGAAATAGGCTGCAACAGTGCTGAATGTGGTGCTAATTTGTTTCTTGCAGAAGCTCCCAATGTGAAGAGCATGTTCAGAAGAGGGTTTCCAGGAGAGGGAAGGAATATTTTGAAATAAAGTCCTTTTCAACATTTCATCCCATCTAAACAACATCTTGGATCTAGTACTGCTTCCCTGGTTGCAGGGCTATTTACTCAGTATCCTGAAATGGCCCTTTCATTTATATTCTAGTAATGATTCTTGTTCAAGAAGGCAACATTGTTTTATGGCAAAAATCAGAGTGTTGAATGAATATTATTATTAAAAATAAACTAGGACTACTGGTCCCTCTACAGTGCTTGAAAATATTAAGGCCTCTAATACAGGGCACAACCTCACCAATGGTAAATTTTCACATATGGTGTGCTATGTTTTTATATAAAATTTCAACAACTTGTGCTGTTAGTCTGCAGACCCCTTACAGACAGTAGCTATAGCTTGTCTCCCACAATGTCTGGCAAGTAGCAAGAACTGAATAAACATTTGTTGACTTGTATTGATATGAAGGAAATGGGAAGCATAAAATAATCCTTCTAAGCAAGGAGTCCCACCAGCAGTCTTATTTACATGCCCTCTTCAATGCTCCTCTGGGCCTCCTGGGCGCACCCGAGGACAGTCCTCATTACTCTGGCAACACTTACTGATTGTTGTGCATATTCCCCATAAGACTGTGCTATCCCTAAGGACGGGCACTAAGGCTTACTTGACTTTGTGGCCTAAACATCCAGAACAGGGCTGCACTTAGAGAGGGTGCTCCACCTGGTACCCTAAGGCACCAAAGCTAATTATTACCTCACAAACTTCATATCCACCAAAGAAGCTACCTTCATGTCTTATTAAAGGGACCGGAAATGGAGAATTCTTATGTGAGTAAAACGTAATTACATGCACATCATTATCTGCTTTGCAAATTCTCTCAAAACAAATTTTTATTTCGTATGGTACAGCTTAATTTTATAATTCATATGCTATTCAGAATCTGGAGATAGTTACTGATTATATATGTACATGTGTGTGTACATACATGTATGTACAGATAGATGGCAGATATAGGAAAAATATAGATATATAAACTTTTAACCCTAGGTCCCTTTTTATTTCTTGACTGATTCCCTGAAGGTGATCTCAATGTTAAATATACACATTTTAAGGTTAAACATAATTAGAAACATAGGTTAGAAGAATAAAAGCTATGAAGTGTTATCGCACCAGAAGAGGAATAATTTGAGCATTGCTTGTTACCCTGAATTATATATGCACCTGTCCAGATTTTTATGGGACAAAAGGAGTTCAGTTTGGATCTTGGGACTCATGGCCTCACTTCATATATGGCAAGTTGGTAACATCTATAATAAAGTGTAAGATATTTATCATATGTGCAAACATAATCTGTTAGGGGAAAGGGAACATAGCTTATATAGAGAGAGGGCATGTCTCTCCAATCAATTTGAGTTATTTTAGAGGGTAAATAAGCAGGGCACATAATTTATTTAAACTTTCAAAACCCTTTGACAAGGTTTCACATCAAAGACAGTTTATAAAAACAGAGTTAACATGAGATTGGGGAGAAGGTTTTCTCATGGAGAGAGGACTTGATTACAGATGGGAAATAATGAGTAGAACCAATATTTTCCACCAGAGAAGTGTTAAAAACTAACCAGTAGCCAGTATTAGCTGGATTTTCTTTTTAGTATTAAAAATTATCTTGGAAAGAAAGAACACACTTCAAAAAGAAAAGAAAAAAAAGCAAAAATGCAGGATTCTTCTGCCTCTTTCAGGTGATAAAATACCTAAACCCAAAGGAAGATCTGTGTGTGTGTGTGTGTGTGTGTGAGAGAGAGAGAGAGAGGGACAGAGACAGACAGACAGACAGACAGAGAGACAGAGACAGAGAGGAGATTTAGGTGCTGGTGGAGATGAGGCTGTTATGGGACTTGAAAAGTGATCAAGAGATGATGCTTTTACTGTTGTACGAAACTGGCCTATCTACACTCACTCAACATGTACAAGTTTGATTGCTATGTCCTATAAGACATTTGATTAGAAAAGTCCATGAAACTGAGGAAATAAAATATTCTATTTTTAAAAATAGAGGAAAAAACTTCATTGGTGTGTGTGTGTGTGTGTTTGTGTGTGTGTGGGAGAGAGATCAAAGAAAAATAGAGGCAGACCGAAGAAGATAGAAAGTGGATGCTGTTCAGCATAGAAAAACAGAAGTTGAGAGGAGAGATTGGAAAAGTTTCCAAAATCACAAAGGACACAAGTGGGGGTGTCTATTCTACTCACTGTCTGAACAGTAAAGCCAGGTAAACCCCTTTGAAGTTTAAATGGCTCTTTTAGGACACCTGACAGGAAGGGCTTAGCTTTACACAACAGGTGGCTCTTCAAGAGAGTCTCTAGTGAAAAACTGAAACAGCTTAAGAAGTTTGGGACATTCAGGGAGGCTAGATTCTTAACAGGTTAATAAAAGAAATGAGGAGCTCCTAGTTGCATCCCCACCTTTTGAACTTCCCCTCCCCTTCACCCCTCACAGACAAGGACTGAAGAGTGGCCAGCTGGCCTGGCAAGCCATTGCTTCCATTCCCCTCCATTAATGCAAAAAATTGAGCATGGATTATGAATATTGCATTAGCTATTGCTGTTGTCAACACTAGTCACTAATGACCCAATTTGGGGGGAAGAGGGGTGGAGGGGAGAAGGTTCCAGTTAAACAACAGTACTGTCTAAAGATGTAAAAGATCTGTTCTGAGGTAATTAAAAAAATTTGAGGCGACTTTAAAGACTGGTTTTTCATGTGCAGTGCAGCAGAGAACAGCTTGTAGGCTGCAGATCAATAAATTCTAGTTAACTTTCAAGTCATGTCGGCATGCAGCCCTGGCTGATTTATTAATTTAAATTTCAGCCCTCTAAAAAGGTATGTCTAAAGAAATAAGGCACTATATGGATCGCAGTGAGACTGCTCGATGAGAACAGGTCCTCGCATGTTTTGGTTATCAACATCAATAGGAAGTCTCAAAACACTGAAGAGAATGGGTGACCCCTCCTTCTGTCTCATTCAGTTAGTGCTTTGCTTAGGAAGCTGGGGTACCATTCCTTTTTGTTTCTAAGAGTACTTGATATTTGAGCAGCAAATACCTATGGCTTTCCTCATGCAAGCTTCAGCAATTAGTTAAGTAAGAATAAAAAAGGTAAAAATGAAAGGAGAGTAACACTATCTCAATGTCCAAATCTCTGTGTTGGAAGGAATGTCTGCAATTGGCTCCCTTCTTTCTCTTTTCCTTCCCGTATTTCTCCCCAACCTAGCTAACTGCAAGGGTATAACCTAAAAGTCTGATAGTGGAAATGCAAAGCTACAAAGAACTTATGTTTTTCCCCTCAATCACTCTCCCTTGTATGTTTTCTTATCTTTGATCCTTCACTTTGTTTGCTTTTCACATACATGTTTTAAAAGTCCTCAAATATCTGACAGTGGATTATCCCTTTTTGTGGACTTGCTCCAGGCATCAGGACATTCTGGAATTCCTGCTCCAAAATGATTCGTATTTTAAGAAGTATGAACGAATTTTACTGTTAGACTATGCCAAATACTATGACAGTACAGCTGTAGTTCAAATAGTGCATCCTCAGACTCAACGAATTCTGGATTATCTGTCACTTCTCCCTTGCATTGACGTAAATAAGGGAAAGCTGCCTGAATCTATGAAGACTGGTCAGAGACAAAAGCTGCAGTTGAATTCCGCTGTACTTACTGTATTTTTAATTCTGAAAGAAATATTTATGAAACAACACTACCATCTGAATATGGCCCATAATGATAGTACCTTAAGTATATGTCTTAAAAAACAACTGCTTACGTAGAAATCTCAGATGTTTTCAGACCAATTGTGCCATTATGAAATTTATATAGAACATTATCATTTTATTAATAACTGTGATATGTATTTTAAGAGCCAACTGAAACAATGTGAAACTTATGCCATATTTTCATTTTGAGAATTTTAGATTAAAGACAGATTTACACTTTTTATTTCCGACTGCATTCAGTTTTAATCAAGGTTCCTAGAGCTTCTCATGAACAGTGAGATTGTATTTAAAGAAGGCCTTTAGGGTGTTCAAGTTACAGATTAATTAACTCAATTTGGACAGGGTTTTGGGGGCCCTGGAGTTCTCGCATCTCTAATTTTATCTCAAGAGGTAGTCAAAGTTCCTCTAGACATTAGCAACTAAATAATTGCACAGGCTTAGACTGATTGCGACTGAAACATCTAAAATAAAGCAGGCTTGTCAGACATCAGAATAAGAAGACCAGTGACGAGAACAAGGAGATGACACATTACTAGTCGACGTTTCTAGCACATTGTTGAATTGGGTTATGAATGCAGTTCCACCAGTCAGCTATGGGATGTTGAGCACTTGAATGAACAGCTCATGTCTCAGTCTCTTCCTCTGCAAAATGGGGATAAGAACACCTACCTTAGAGGATTGTTGTGAAGACCACATGAGAGTATTCATGCACAGTGCTCAACGTGACGCCTGGCACACAGTAAGCACTCAGTAAGTGAGATATTGTCACTATTGTTATAAACCTGATTACCATGTTTTATGGCATAGCAGAATTCTTTGGAAATAGGAGACAAAGAGAAAAGGTTAAGGCAAAGAAGAGTAGCTCATGCTTATTCACACATTATAACGAATGGTCTTTGGTCAGATTTTCTTTCCTGCCTTTCTCCAGGCACCGAGGTACCCACTCACATACCCTGCTGTCAAGGCCATTACATTTCTTCTCCAGCTTCAAACACACCTGGTCTTTCCAGGATTTCTGTGCCTTTTGATCCCCCTCTCTGGAAGCCCATCCCTGACTATAAATATCCCACCTAGTCTTCAAGCTTTAGCTCAGATGCTATCTTCTTCATGAAACATTCTCTGACTCAGTGAGGTCTGTCCCTGCTCTGTTTTCATTGCATTTTATTTACAGCTGTATAACAGTACTTTTCACTTTTTTTTTTTTTTTTTACTTTTTACCTTAAGCTAATCACCTGTATCTCATGTCATTTACTGCATTATAAACTGCTTAACAGTAGGGACCATTGTTGTGGACTGAATGTGTCCCCTCAAAATTCATATGTTGAAGCCCTAACCCGGAAGGTGATGGTATTTGGAGTTGGGCCTTTGGAAGGTAATCAGGTTTAGATGAATTCATAAGGGGGGGGGGGGCCCCATGATGGGATTAGTGTCTTCATAAGAAGAAGAATAGAGACCACATCTCTCCCTCTGTCTCTTTGCCATGTGAGGACACAAGGAGAAGACGGCTCTCTGTGACCAGGGAGAGAGTTCTCACCAGGAACCAAATCTGCCAGCACCTTGATCTTGGACTTCCTAGCTTCCAGAACAGTGTGAAATAAATGCCTGTTGTTTAAATTCCCCAGTTTATGGTATTTTGTTATGGCAGTCCAAGCTGACTAATATACCCACATCTTGATATCTCTCACAAGTCTATCTACGTGATGGGTATTTAATAAATGTTTGCCAATTGTCTTCTGGTTCTCATTCATCTGGCCCATTTATTTCCATGACTATCTTTCTTCCCTGGAAACTTGTTATACTCTTTTCAGTTTGCTCCTGGTTACCCAGCAACTATATGCAAAGATTTCACTTTGTGTACAACATTACGCTAGATGCTATGGAATAGATCAACTTTACCTCAAGAGACTTTATGGCTCCTTTGGAATGGAAGGTAAACACATATAATAGTAACCATGATTAATTGCCAAACAATTAGAAAAGATTCTAAGACAGGCCCAATAAGGGCCAAGAAGATAAGTGTGCAGAGTGGGCTACGTTCCTCATATAAAGAAATATGCTCTTGCCAATTATTGTTGCAACAAAAGGCTCCTTTGGGCTCTTTTTACATTTGTCATTTAGGATCAAGACACAGTTACAAGAAATATGTCACTTTTTTCCCCTCTACCATAAGATAAACAACAGCCCAAAGGTGAAGGTAAATAGTAACTGCTTCTCAGCCTCAGTGGCAGGAGGACAAGTTGCGAGCGGCAGGGAGGGTGGCAAACTTCCGAGCAGTCTTTCCTAAAGAAGGCAGCCACTACTCAACTCTAGCCGATCACTGTTGTTAGAGAATGCACCAAATAGCTCAACTGTCCGTTTTTTTAAAATGGGACACATAAAAATCTGGGTTTTCATGTAAAATCTACATAGTTTTAAATGTTGGCTCTTAAGGATTTAAAAACACTGTTTTAGGCAAATACACAGTGTATGGGCAGCATCTGTCAAAGCCTTCCAGGTCACAGCCTTCACAAGGGTTATGGAAAGTCAGACAAAGACAGCACAACTGAAGTTTGGAGTGCGCTGGTGCAGCGACACAGAGAAGATGGAAACTGGATTGCACCTACAACTTACATCTTTTTCCTAAACTTTCTCTCTCTGTTGTCTGTGCAGAACTTTACCCATAGCTGAGTATCAATGATTTGGATTTTCATTGATCTCATCAGAGTGCTATCATGCTGGCGGCACTCAAATCTGGAGTTCTGCTTTTAGTTTCTTACCCTCTGTTGATTGATGTGCCAACCTAAACTGAAAGAGACTTCTACTCCACATCCCCAGATGTTGCCTGATCATCCTCATGTACTGCTCAGCCCTTCGGAGTTCTTCCAGGCCAGCAGTGAAGGTGCCACCTGGCTAATTCTCTAGTTTCACAATGTGGGGGCAATTTTAATTCTTCTCTTGTCTCTCTCCTCCCCTCTAATCACATGACTACATCACATTAATGATTTCTTTGGAATGGTTTTCAACAACCCCTGTTGAGGGCCATGAAACTTAAATAATCTTTCTCAGAGACTGCTTCCACTTTATTACGTTCTTTGCTTTGTTCAAGTACATTCTTGCTATCTCCTGCACAGAACAGGTCCAGTTCTACTTTTGTGCCTTTTGCTGATAAAAAAAAAAATCTCTTAAATGTTTTTTCCCAATTTCCACCAATCCCTTTCCTTATCCTCTCTAAAACTCATGTCAAACCAAGCCCCAATTTGTTCGTCCTTCTATATGTATGTATGATTTGTACCAAGCAATGTGTTGCATTGTAAAAATGTCTGGTTTTTTAAATTTCAGGTAAAGGAAATGGAAAGACAAATGAAAAAACTAGTTATCATAAAAGAGTTCAAATAAATCTGTCTTTCATTTATCACAGTTTGGGATCCCGAACTGTTACCAAGCACTTGTTACGAACCAGGCAAGCCACTGTCCTAACTACTTCCGTTATCATCCCATTTAATCCTCACAACAAGTCGATAAGATAGGCACTATTCCTAGTCCTGGTTTATAATGAGAAAACCAAGGTTTAGAAAGGTTAAGATTTAGCCCAGGTCACAGGTCTAGTAAGTAGTGCAGCAAAGTCTCAAAATCCAGGCCACTGGTTCAAGCCAAAAATCTTAATCCCTGCCCTACATAGCTTCCCTGAGTTAAAGAACTTCCTGTGCTGAGGAAAGTCTCCTCTAAGAGGACTGACGTTAATGCAATGAGTGACTAATAAAAGGTTCACTAACTAAGGGCAAAATAAAGAAAGCCCATAACTGCTTCACAGTTTTTGCAAATAAGCGCAACAGGTCTCAAAATGAAACAAAAGAGCTCAACATTAGATCCCAGCTTTCGGGATAGTCTGTGTCACCGAGATCCCCTCAATAATTTTTCCCAATTTCTACCAATCCCTTTCTGTACTTACACAGGGCAGAAAAAGTGATTGTGAAACCTATTTCAACTTTCCAAAGGAAGTCACATAAAATGCATTTTGAGGGAAGCCAGCTTGTTTGCTTATGCTTTGTTCTTTACTGTTTACGTCTATTAAAGAGATTGTCTCTTCCAATGATCCTCAGTTCTCCAAGGACCTGATATGGGCATGTGAGGTGGCTGCCCAGATTCTTCTCACTCATGTCACCACTGCTCACCTCTGCCTTTCATCCCTCCCTAAGGAAGTGAACAGGAAAAAGTGCAGGGAGAAGAACTCGCTGCTTTTCCCTTTTTTAAATTGTAAGACTGTTTAAGGTCTATTCAGATTTAGTGCTGTCCTGGTTATATGGTAAGTCTCACAGTTTCTGATGGGATTAAGTAGGGAAACTGCATTTCAACTTTAGAAAGGCAGAAAAAAACAACTCAGGGCTGGATGGTTTCCCAAGCCCTCTCTAGTACAGAAAACCAAAATAATGCTGAGCTGGTCCCTCCGGCTACTGTACTTAGTTCTAAAAATCCCAAGGTGGGACCTGGGAAGTCATTTATTTAAACTTTTGGCCACTGCATCCTTTGTTTAAAAGATATCTTAGGTGGAAACATAAAGTATAAAGCAAATTAAAGTGGAGCTACTTTGACGGGGAGGGTGATGGGCTTGGATCCCTACCCAGTGCCTCTCTCCCTCCCCCTGCCTCCCAAGAGAAACCTTGAAGGGAATCTGAGGAGCAGTCACTGGCTTCAAACTTGTTTTGGCCACCACTCACGGTAAAAACACACTTTATCAGGCGACTCAGTACAGGTGCACTTGCACACACACATGTAGCTGAAACAAAAATTTCATGAAATAATATTTATTCGTACTACATGTGATCACTTCTGACATTTGCCTTTCTCATCTAGTCTACTCCATTTCCAGTCCACTAGACTGATATCGCTACCCATTAGGGGAAGTTGAAAAACACTGCACTCAATGACTTTACCCTCAAATTAATTCTAGAGATGAAGAAATTTTTGTTCATGTCTACATTTCCTCCCTCTCTAAGAAACTGATGAGGAAAAAGAGCAGTAAGAAGTGGTAAGTGGAGGCCCTAAGATTTGGATGTAGGGCTGATTCAAGTGATCTAAGAAGGGCAGATTCCCTTTGTAGGGAATTGGGAATACTGACCTAGAGCGATGTCTGGTCTTTGACAGATCATGGGACAAGTCAACTTGTTTTCCACCACATGGACCAGAGGAGAAGGGAAAGTCAGAGTCAAGGAACAAAAAGATGGAGGAGAGAGAGCTCATCTGTGCTTGAATCTCTGCTTCCAGTTTATGCCCAAGGCCCAATCTTATTTTTGTCCTTGGTTCCATAAGACATCCTGTATCCTTGTAATCTCTCATTTTGTTAAAAAAGAAGAAGAATTGGGGCCGGCCCCGTGGTTGAGTGGTTAAATTTCTGTGCACTCTGCTTTGGTTGGCCCGGGTTCACGGGTTCGGATCCCGGGTATAGACCTACCCTGCTCATCAGCCATGCTGTGGAGGAATGCCACATACAAAAAAATAGAGGAAGATTGGCACAGATGTTAGATCAGGGATAATCTTCCTCAAGCGAAAAAAGAGGAGCATTGGCAATAGATGTTAGCTCAGGGAGAATCTTCCTCACAAAAAAAAAAAAAGAAAGAAAGGAAAAGAAATCACAGCACAATCATGACAGTAAGTGAAATAGGTTGTCATTAATACACAGAAAATCTATTCATGCTAATAAATTATCACCAACATAAAACAAAAACAAACAACCCACTCCTTTAAAAGAACTTTACGGAAAATAATTGTGGTGAATTTAAAAAAAGTGAAGAGAATGCAAATATATGTTTGTGGGAAGAATTCCCAACATCTACTACTTTTTCAACCTTAGGATTGTGGACTCACTATGTCAATCCAGTAGCAGCTAGAGGATTTAAAGGTTTTATTGAACTTTCTTCACTAACCTAAAAGCTCTATCTCAAATGCCATCTATTTAAATGTGTCTCTTTTCACCTTTCTTTTTGCAAGAGGCTGTAAGAAATATACCTTTTAAAAAAAAAATCTAGCCATGGTAAACCTATAAAAGGCTTCAAACATATGTACTTCCACACCAAATCACAAAATGAGCTTTTATAAATTTTTTTCTACAAAAATAAATAGGAGAAAGTAATAAAAAAGATAAAGCCTTCATAAAGAATTGCAGCAATTATATCCCCATAGCTACACTATAACCCAAAACTTTGCAAAGGCTTTGATTATTGAACCATGGATGAAGTGAATAATTTGCTTTTCACTAAGAAAACAAGCACATTCATTCTCACCACAATGGAGAGAGGCAGTTTTAATTAAACCTTATCAAAAGATGAATAAAGAATAAACTCAATACCCATTCCACAGAACTCTATTTTCATCTGTTTAGTTTAAGCTTGCCATGTTCATGCAATAATTATCCACTGTCCAAGGAATGCCGGAGTTGTGTTAATGTTGGTAAAGATTTAATTAGCTCAATTATCTGGAGAGTATTGAAGGGAGGCCCAGCAGAGTACAAATTTCTTCAGGCTTTATGCATACCTCTGATCAAAATACATACAACTGAAATCTAAGCGCACACAAGACTCTTACTGCTACAATTCTACCGTTAAAACAGTTCCATGCTTCATAATTTTATTACTCCAATTAAAAAAAAACCTACAGTATAAATCTTTAGGAGTAGAACTCATAAGTGAAGGCTTATCTTGGTGTGAGTGTGTGTGTGTGCATGTGCACAGTGCATACAGCTAACTTCCTGAATCTGTAAATATGTTCTTAGAAAGTTAATTAACTTTGCCTTTTAGATAAATATTAACATCCAAAGTCCAATCCTTTCTAAAAATTTTATCTTTTCTATGTAGCCTACATATATTACCTTTTTCCTGGAAAATGAGGCATTTAAAAAGCATTGAAAGCACAGTAACACAGACAACTGTTTCAATCTGTCAGACACCAGGGACAGACAGTAGGGTTCATTTCAGAAAACAGATTGGCCCCCAGCGGCCTGACCTTCCTGGTGGGAAAGAGAACACAGCGCTGTGCTTGACAAGCTCAGCAACAAAGAGGTATATTCAGGTCCCCCCAATTCAGACACGCTTCTCACAGGGAAAAATACAAAGCAGGAGAAAGAAATGCACCACTTCCAGCAAGGCAGAGTTTACTTAGATCAGAGACAAGCATCTCAACCACGACAAAAAATAACGTATTTAGGAAAGCAGCAAGCACCATTTTATCCACTCACTTAGAACTTTAGAGAGCTCTTGTCTGGCTATCACTAATGCCTTAGCTTCCGACCTCACCTGTGGTCCACGCTCACTGGCATTATAACATCAGTGGAAACCCAAAAATATGATTATCTTGATAAAAGATTTCCTAATTACTCTACCAACGAAGAGGGCATAACCTTTCTCTCAGAAGCTGGCTCATGGTAATTTCAAAGTAAGTTTTCTCTTTCTTATTACATGTTACAGGTTTTGCCTTTATTTTGAAACTCAGAAGGACACTGCTTGTCTTTTAAACCCTTAGCCAAACAGACTTTTCATTACTTATTTTTATTTTGAATTCGTATAGGCTCCAAATGAGCCAAAAATCCAGCAAAGAGTCAACAGCAATAAAAAAAAACTGATAAAGAGATATCCTTAATAAAAAATAAATCTCACACTAAATTAGTTGCTACATATAAATACATACATTTTTTCTAACCTCGAGGTCAAGTTTTATTATATATCCTGCTTGATCAGCTACAAGCAACATTTAGTTTGTATGTTTTAAATTATATATACAATGTGTTAAGACACCACATTCTTTGAAGCATTAAGCTCATGTGGAAGATCATAAATTTAAAAGGCACTCACAACTGCCCACATTATGCTTATAAACAAGTACATAGCTATTTTTAAAACTCAGCTTCTATGTTTTTAGTACATACTTTCCTGAACTATAAGGATTACAGGCACTGAGACTCAAACCAACTAGTGACATTGAAACAAGTCCTGATTTCTGACCCATAAATATCGTTATGGTTTATTATATAAGCAGGTATTGCAGATACACACTCCTTACTATAAATGTGTAGATTATCAGAAAACGTTATGGTGAAGAGTAAACCATCACATGCTACATGGTACATCATAGTTTAGAAAAGAAGAGAGAGTTTTAAAAATTAGGCACAGACCACAATCATAAGCTTATGTTGCCAGATAAATGATAAGGCTGGTCAGGTGCTGTGAAAACTTGCACTGCTTAATGGTCCAAATAATTTGCCTCAACTTTTGGCTTAAACACTCAATATCAGAAATTTTTTTAAGGAAACAGGGCAAAAATGATTCATGCCAATCAAGAAGTGTTTTTTATCTACCGTATTTTTGGGGGCCATCTTTTTTGGGAGCTACATTAAGGCCTTCTTTGAGCTGGTAAAGAAAGACACAAGAGTGGGTTGCTTTTACCTTATTTTTTTAGCCTGCAAACACTTTCATGGTACGACTCAGTCTGGCTCAAAAAGACATCCTTGGAACTTCAGAGTATTTCGTACAAGAACAAAGGGTGCTTGGGTTCAGTGTGCAACACGAGTCATTTTACCACACAAATTCCCTTCTTTTGTGCTGGCAAGAGGGGATACTTTGAGCCCTCTGGGTTTAGAAGATCTTCAAACAGACAATAGTGTGCAAACAACCCTCAAGAACGTAACTTCACTACAACAACCTCAAGGCTGAGACCAAGGCTTTGAGAAAGGCCCCTTCAGCAGATTCCCTTCTGCTCTTCACCCCAAACAAAGCCTGCCTGACAACACTGAAATCTCCTTCTTTCTTTGGATTAAACCCCCTTTGCAGGAAAAGTATGCAAATGCTAGACGTGGCTGCCTCGTCTGAAGCTACTCTCAGCCTGCTATCTTTACTGTCTGGCTTGCCGGGCAGACCCTCTACTGCCTGACATGGAGACCAGCCTTCCAATTCAACATCTTTCACAGCTCTGACAGTCAGCTCCCTGGGCCTGCCACTGTCTCTAAAAGAGTCTCATTTAGTCATAATTAACTATTCCCTGCGTATTTCCTAAGGTATGGTAATTGTGCTAAAAGCCAACAAGTGAAGCATTCATTCTCCTTCTCATTTAAATCCTGTTTTTCTTTCCCTCAGCAGTCTTCCTCCCTCTGCCTTCTTTTCACCTCACACAGCCTTCCCCTGCCCCACTTCCCCCAACACATACACATTTTTTTTTTGCTCCTCCCTGGTAACATTTCAAGTAAAGACATGGAATGAAGGTGGACATTGGAAACTACAGGAAAACAGACAGTTCAAAAAACAAAGCTTATTGAATAGTGAAGTATCGCATGGAAAGTCACAAAGAAAATGAAAGAATTAAAACTGAAACGAACTGTTTTTGTTGACACAGGTATATAATTATAACTATATATTTGAATATTATTCATGTAAAATGGCCACATAATAATCCGGTTTCGGGTCCCAAATATGTTTGTGTACACAGTATAAACATTCTACAAATTTACTTTTTAACATATGTATTTTCTTCTCAAAATTTTTTTCACTCTGTGTTACAAACAAAAGGTAGTGATTTTGTCTCACCAGCTTCTCCTCTTTATCCTTAAGCTGCAGACAAGACAGACAAGATCAAGAATCTTAATTTCTGACCTCTTGCAAACATTTCAGGTCCTGGCAAGTGGGCAGTGGGTCACTTAAGATTGTATTATGTTCTTGCAGGCAGACGAACACTACCATAATCAAGGAGATATTTTGGGGATGAGCTGAGGGATAAATTATTTACCTTGAAGACTTTCCATCAGCCATGAGCTGTTGAGCTATAGTTAAATGGATCAAACCAGAAATCAGTCATGGCTTTCTTGCAACATTCATCCTCTCAACCCAAAACAACACTATCAGTTAGTCTTGGCATAGGAAAGGAAATAATGTTCCATTAAAAAAGACTCGAAAATTGCCTTTTGAAAAATTTATTGGGATAAGCAGTAAGAGAAAAACCTGGGGTCCCAAATTCTTATTCTGATGTGATTACTTTAGCTCTTCCATTTGCTATTGGCTAAATTATGTTTCCCTGCTGTTCCTGCTGTTCCGTGCTGGACACTGCTATTCCTAGTGTTAATTTACTAGCATTTCTTAGGAGTAATAGAAAATACTTTAAATGTTAAATTATGAAACGCTGTGTGGTTGTAAATAAGTTTAGCTGGCTTGGTTTCTGAGTCTTCATCACACACCACTATCTACAGAGGAAAGTCTGGTAATGAGACAGCAGCAAAGAACTTGGACTCATCCAAGAGGGCTCTGAGGTTGGAATTATAGTGAGAACCTACCATGGGTACAAAACTGTCAATTAACTTTCTTAACTATCCAATAAAATTTGTAAAACCATTTATCTCTGCTAAACCAGGAATATACCAGTTTAATGTATTTCCTTTGTCATATTTTCTTACCTAAAAATTTTACAAGTACAAGAAGAATATTCTACTTTTTTCACACGATCACATGTATTTCTCCACTTTATCTGCCTTCATGACTATAATTTTTAAGACTGTTTAATATTTCATGTAGTTTGGCACACTATTCTACTTAACAATTTCATTTAAAAATATGTAAGTGATCTATTAAAAATAATTTATGTTTAATTTGTCTTATGTTAGGTGTTTTAACATTTTTCCTTTGCATTATCATCATCATCACCGAAAAAGCTATTGAGTTACTAAATATTAGGTAGTTTTAAGAGGTTGGTTAGACACAATTTAAGATCTTCAAATACTTAACAGTTTATTTGTATTTAGGCAAAAATGGGCATGAAAACTGGAATTAACTCTTATAGGAACTCAAAGTTCATAGACATCAGTATGAATTTATTCATGAAAACACTTTTGCACACCTACTGGATGCTGAGCACATTCCAAGTAAGACTACGAAAATACTAAATTCTTAAACATTTCTGTCAACTTCAAAATTGTCTTAAATTTTTATCCCTGGAAAAGTCACCTCACTTTTTAGTTTTCGCATTTCCCTCAAATAGTGTCAATGTATCTTAATAAATGAAATTCTACATATTCACGGAAGTTACATTAAGGGGTCATTATTCATTTTACAAAAAGATCTGTGTACAAAGAAGCCATATTCTTTCACGCAAAATAAAGAATTTATGCATAACTTTTCAAGAAACATGTTATGTACATGTTGAAAAAAGTATAATAAAGGAATCATACCCATAATAGATTCACGAAATTTCATGGCTGGAGGATGAATAGGTTTTCAGCCAAAGAGAAGGGTAAGTGTTGATATAGTTTTTAATATTCTAATATTGTTAGATACAAGTGTGAATGGAATTTTATACATTTTCTTTATTTTCAAAACAGCCTCTACCACAATAAGTGGTCTAAAGAAAAGAAAAAATAGCACATCTTCTTTCATGGTTGTGATATGACCCTAAAAGATCTTCCATCTTTAAGATGTTTTGATTCTCCTGTGAATGATCAGGAAGTCATATATATTTACCCAGGTGCAATCACATTAAAATCCAAACTCCTTAGCATGTCATTCCAGACCCTTCACAATCTACCTTCAAAATCCCTTTTTGGGCCCCACTCTCCTCATTCCCCATCCCCATGCCCTTAGCTTTACCACACCATCCCCTAGGATATCGCACTTTGTGACATGGCTTTGCTCTCAGTGTTTCCTCTGCTTGAAAACACTCTTCTCCTCCTCCACGCCCATGGAAAAATCTAATTCCTCCTTTTGCTCAAAATCTCTTCCTTTGTGAAACCTTCTCAATACTCTCCAGCAGAATTAATTTATACCTCATTTGTCCTCTCATGTAGTTTCATGCAAACTTCTACTGTAGACTTTATAATCTTGAAATTTAAGTGCTGGTATCTGTGACTCTAAATTGTGAGTCTCCTGAGGCTAGAAACTGTCTTATCCACTACTGCCGAGAACAGCACCAATATAATGGCTATAACCAAAAAACATTTGCTGAAAGAGCAGAAGATTGTGGTATGGTGAGTTAGCTGGATATTCACTAATTCAGTCAACATTTTAGAAATATTTAATAGGCATAAATTATATGCCATACTAGGAGATGGAGATAAAAAAGTGAAATGAGAATAAAACAGTAAACAAATTCCTCTATTCTGAGATCTAGATTCTCGTGGGGAAGACAGATAAATCATAGGGAACTTCAATACAGAAGATCTGAAACTCTGGCTTTGTTTCCAACATGTGTCAAATAACCATACATTTATTCATATTCACAAAATATATTTCACACTGTCAGACATCTTGTTAAATTCTCTCTCTGATCCTGAGTCAGAGGCTGGAACATTTCAAGATTCTTAACTTGGACACTGTACTCTCTGCTGGTCACTCCTCTCCTCCATTTTCAGGCAGGTTTGAGCCTTGAGAGTAATTTCTCTCTCTCTCTCTCTTCCGATTCTGACATCAGGTAGCCCTGTCCTCCACCCAATAACTTGTCTTGAATTCCTTCCATTTGATTGAGAACCTGTCCCAGACTTCTTGCTTCTCTGACTTCACTTTCTGGATATCACGTTGGCTTTAAAACCTCACCTGCCTTAACCTAGTGATCAAGGTCAGCATGACCAGTGATAAGTCATGCGGATATCATGTATTTCCTGACATGATGTGATGAGAAGAGCACTTGATCTTGGTGATATTCTTCCCTAAAAACCATAACCCCAGTCTAATCATGAGAAAACATCATGAGGGACTTTCCACCAAATACCTGAACAGTACTCTTCAAAAGCATCAAGGTCATGAAAAACTGGGGAAGACTGAGAAACTACCACAGACCAGAGGAGACCAAGGAGACACGACAATTAAATGCAATGTGGTATCCTGGAACAGATGGACATGAGTGTGAAAATAGATGACCTACAAATAAAGTTGTAGTTGAATTAATAGTATGGTACCTATGTTAATTTCTTAGATTGATAAATGTACCATGGTTATAAAGGTTGTTAATATTAGAAGCTGGGTGAAAGGTTTAGCTCTCTGTCCTAGCTTTACAACTCCTCTGTAAATCTAAACATATTTCAAAATAAAGAGTTAAAAAAAATACAAGCCTAATTTAATGGTTAATCATGCTGACTATTTCCCTTCAATTCTGAACCCCCAAATGCATCTAGATTTCCATGAGCTACCTCACAGTAGTTCATCTCCTGAAAGAGAATTTACGGAGTCTGATCAGGGCACTGTATTGAAAGTCCTCCTGAGTCTTATCAACAAGCTTTGTAAAATGGCCTGTTGATTTAGTGTCACATGGTCAGAGCCTCTCCACACAAGGTCAAACTTAGTACCTATAACACAGGGAAAGTCACATCCTTCAAACTCATATATAACAAAAGGCTTTTAAGAATTTGTCTACTAATCATCAAGGGCATAGAAATGGCACTCTATTGCAATTTTCAGATGGCATCTATGTAAACACAAGAATAGGGATTTTATCCATTATACCCCAGAAAAACTGAGATATTCAATTAGATGGATAGAAGTGGAATAATTTTATATAGCAAAAAAAAAAAAATTAAGTGAATAGCAATTTATTCAAGAGGAAAACATGTTGTCAACATAAGTACTATGTTAGGGTTTACACACAGCACTACTGATACAGAACAGCGGCTCTCACACTTTTTGGTCTTAAGGACCCTTTATATCCAAACATTATAGAGGACCCCCAAAGAGCTTTTGGTTTACATGGATTATGGCTATTGACATTTACCATATTTGAAATTAAAATTGATAATTTAAAATATTTATTTATTAATTCCTTAAAAAATCCATTACATGTTAACATAAAAACATTATTTTAATAAAAATAACTATATTTTCCAAGTAGAATTAGCAAGAGGAATGGCACTGCTTTACAATTATGCAAATATTTTTAATATGGGGCTGAAGGGAAGACGGCTGGATTCTCATGCCTGTTTCTGTATTCAATCTGTTCCATGATATGTCGTTTTGGTTGAAACAACTAAAGAAAATATGGCCTCTCACAGGTATGTGGTTGGAAAAGAAAGAATTTCAACAGCCCTTTCAGATGATTGTGGATATACATTCTTCTTTTATATTACAACAAAACTCAACGAGTGGTAGTTTCTTAAAGGTTAGTTGTACTGGGGAATCTGAAACTGTATCAATGAATTCTTTGTATTCTATTACTTTAAAATCTATTGGTTTATCTTACACTTTCAGTGAATGTTTTGTCCATGCAATGATTTTCTAAAAGTGTGTATTGGTCAGTTGGGAAATACTGATTCAATGCATTATACAGATCTTTCAAATGTTGACACATTTCACTATACAATATCAAAAAATCACATTTGCGTATATAAACATCTATCTCATTTGAAAAATGTTTATGGAACTGTCAGGCTCACCGTGGCAAACAAAATGTTCTATAGTTTCCCCAAATTCTAATTTTATATTAAAAGATTTAATTTTATCATCAGCAGCAAATACTGCCAGTTGTTTTCCTTAGGTGACAGATCCACTTTTTTTTTTGTTCATTTTTGAGAAAATGTCTGCCAAATATCCAAGTTTGAATAACCAGTTTCTCTGTCAGTTGTTCTTTCAGGTGAAAACATTTCAAGAAAAGAGCAGCTAGTTCAGCTTGCAACTCATACACCTACACCAGAGCTTTCCTTGAGACAACCACAGTCATTAGGTATATAGTGTAGATGATTTACGCAAACTTCCCATTTATTCACACAGACTATTAAAAAGACATTTAGTTACAGGGAGAGGTTTAATAAAATTATTAATTTTCACTTCTTCATCAAAAACATTATTAAGTAAAACTGGCTTTTAAAAACAATTATCATTGTATGGTGGTAAAGAAAACAATGCCTAGAAATACAGTTTGGAGCCACTGCCTTGATTCATTCTAAGGTCAGGAGTTTTATTTACCACTGCTTTTGCACCATTAGTGCAAATGTCAACACAGTGCAAAAGGCAAAGAACATCTTAGTGTTATTATGAAAACACTTTTTGACCCCATGTTGCCTCTTGGGGATCTCCAGAGAACATGACCACACTTTGAGAACTGCTGATATAGAGGACAATTACAAGGATGTCATTTCTTTTCTTTGGAACCTAGGGACCTTATCAGTAGAGAACCTACAAATCTAAAGGTGACAACAGGATTACTCAATCTATAGAGTTGTGGAAAGATTAAAAAAAGGGAATGATAAATATAAGAATGTCAATATGGGCCCGGCCCCATGGCCTAGCAGTTAAGTTTGGTATGCTCTGCTTCAGCAGCCCGGGTTCAGTTTCCAAGCACTGACCTATACCACTTGTCAGCAGCCATGTGGTGGCGGTGACTCTCATACAAAATAGAGGAAGACTGGCACAGATGTTAGCTCAGGGCAAATCTTCCTCAAGAAAAAAACGGAAAACTGGCAACAGATATTAGCTCAGGGCTAATCTTCCTCAGGGGGAAAAAAAAAAAAGAATGTCAATATGTACCAGAGATTATTTTATTTAAAGGAGAGGAGATTAATTGAGAAGAATGCCCAATAGTGGAGAGTCTATGAAGTCTGTGAATGCAGAGCTGACTTTGGAAGGCCAAGCTGAGGGCAGGGGATGGAGAAGAGGGTGGGCCATGAGACCACATGTGCACAAATGCCACCATTCACCTCTGGCTCTGTGTAGTCAGGCACCTTTGGCTTGCCTGTTTTGAGAGAGAAGGGCATCTTACTTAAAGCTAGTCTGAAGAGTGAGAAACCTACTTGTACACAATGAGACCCAATTCTCTTATTTTAAAAAAATTCTTTTTTAAAATGCTTTCTCTCAAAAATTTGATTCATTCATTTTTCTAATAAATCCATCAGTTGTTAACAAATTAAGTTACTGCAGAAGAATAAAAAAATCTTAACTTTAGACGAACCATTTAAAACAGTATTTTATAATTTTTCTTTTCAAAGGTCAGCTTCTGGACCACACAATAAAACTCTCAAGTGAGGGGATGGGTGGATTCCCACAGATGTTTAAATTTTCAGATTTGACAAAACTAACGCCGTATATCTTGACAGCTATATTCAGTAGCTTAATGCTAAGCTTTTTATGCTGAATACAGAACAGAATGAATTTTCCACCAGTGTTTTGACTAGGAGGTTTTAAGATTCCTATTCACTTAAGACAGCAGTCTGAGGCTGCTTGATAAAACAAGCATTGGCTATTTCATAACTGCCTCATAAAATGTCTCAATATTTAAGAGAAAAGAGAAACTTAAGGCAAAGACATTTTGAAAATATATGTTTTAACGAAAATCTAGATGCTAAGTAAACATCTTTCAGTGTTCAGCCAGAAAGACTTGCAGCTGTGGCATTTGTGACTTAAAATAACAAGACGAAGATCTCCATGTCAGAGATAAATGAGATCGTGAAAGTTTCTCATCAAAAGAAAATACATTTTCTGATGGAATTTATGTAGGAAAAGGCTTTACACTATAGCCTATTTAATACATTGTAAAAATACTGGAAGCTTTAATTTTGGAGTTTAATATGAGTCCTTTCCAGGCAATATTATTTTCTGTTTTGCCACTACATTCTCTTTTTACAAATTGCAGATTAAATTTTTCCTATAAGGACACCTTTTGAGTTTAATTTGCTTGGTAAATATGGCTGCTGTAAGTCGAGGACTTTATGGTAAAGAATCATATTCTACAGGAACTTATAATTAGGCAGGAATGAAATTAGAGAGCTTCCCCTTTAAAAAAAAGATTAAAATTTTAACATTATATCAAAATACAATACAGTCATATTCCAAAATACACGTCTATGTTTTCACACGGAATACATCTAAATCTCCCAAAGGGCAAACATTCTCCTCTCTAAACAAGATCGCAAGCGAATCGGGAACCCGGTTTGATTTGTGCAGCCTAGCTAACCACTGAAGGTAAACACCAGCCATGTTATAATTCAGTATGCAGCTGAGCTAGTCTTCCACACCAGCAGAGGAAAAAAATTCCTCCTATTTTCTAAAGTTGCCCATCTCTATCCATTTCTGTCGAATTGCCACAATTGCCCAGATAAAACATTTGAGAGTATGTCAGCTTTAATTAATGTAACATGACCTGATCATTTCCACAGTTAAGCATAAAGAAGTTTGCATTCTTTAAATCCAAAGCTCGACCTGGAGATTATGCTAAGTTGCTTCATTCACAGTCCACACTCCTCTGCTCATGTCAGAAGGACAGCATTTGTCCCCTCTAGTGATAAACAAATTATACATGAAATCAATTCCACTTCACAATCATTTTCTCTATTGGGTATTATCTTTCCTTCTCTGCTCCCTCCAGTTAAGCCAGCATCCTGTAACTTGCTAATGAGCTGGGGGCTTTCTGTTCCAGGTGGCACCCCCTGCCTCGAAGTCATGACATTTCCCATTTCGAATGCTGCTGGCATTTTTCGACAGCTCCTGCTAACTAGCCTTTTTGACCTGCACTAAGAGGAACTCATCTGATCGAATCCTCTAACCTGCCAATCATTCCAGCAAATGATCTTCACAGTCACTCCCAAGGCAGGAATGGAGGGGAAAAAAAGGAAATGCAGTGAGAGAATGAGGGAGTAGGCAAGCGGCTGCCTCTGCAGCTACCTAATGAGAATACTTTAAGTCTCGGAGGCAGCTGAAACACTGAAAAACTGGTGGGAAAATTAGGACACAACTGAATGCCTGGCTCTGTAATTACTGATTTCTTTCCATCCTGAGATCATTTTGAGAGCAACACCTCTGAGATGCGCCAGTTTCTAAAGAGCACAAGAACACCCTACCTTAGGTGGAGAAAATAGATTTATTCCTCTTGCCACTATCAATATGCAATTCTCATAATCCCACTCTGTCAAACAGCATCCTTTGCAGAATTAATTATGTGCTATAAGCTTGTTAAGTGTGCATCTGTAAACTAGGGATGATTATCACGTTTGCCACAGTGAAGAAAGGACTTCTTTTTTTTTTTTCCCAGGCATATTTTAAATGTTGCCACCATTTAAGGGTGTTGATTTTTACACATTTACATAAAAACAGGCAGGTGGAGGCTGGCATTGGGCTCAGGGAGGATTTAACACTGACAACAAAGGGTAATCTGGGCATTCTTAATTAATGGAGGTAAAATAATTTTTTCCTTTCAGATTTTTCTTGCCTGTGCACAGTTTATTTAGTGGATTCCTAGCCCTCACTACTTTAGAATTATTTTACTTTACTTTACTTTAGAAAGGAAGATCCAGTACATGGATCTTTGGCAATGGATCACAACTCTAAATATCTTAATGTGACGTAGATTTGTTGACCAAGGATTGATACAATATAATTACGTGTTATCATTACACTATTGTATGTAATAATGTAAAATAAATACTGTACATGATTTAACTGCACATGATAATCACACATCTTTCCCCATTTATAGTAATTAGGCCAATAGCCCCATTTACAGTAATTATTACATGTAATTGAGGGCATTTTACTAATTGCATTGAAAATGATAATCCAGAGCAATTAAAAATCCAAGGGCACTATACATAATGCAAGCTACATTAAAAGAATAGTGATAATTTAACAGGAAAAAATTCACCCAAGTATGGAAGTTAACAATATAGCATTTGATTCCATGCTTGGCATACATGGTAGTACTTACTATGAGATAAATTTCCATCAGTTTCTCTAACTTTTGTAGTGTTTTTGTTCTTGGCCTTGTGCATTATTTCCTTGGTGGAAAAGTAATCCTTTGACTGCTCTATGATGTTATCCTCACAGTTCTAGGACTGTTGAAAAATTATTCTATTTGGTTGTGTGATGTACAGAGTGTGTGTGTGTGTGTGTGTGTGTGTACAGATTGGTAGAGGAAGCAGCTATCCTAAATTCCAATAGAGACTTGGTAAATTATTCATTTGCACAACCAATTTGATGTTCTTAAAAGCTTTATTCATAGAAGCATCTCAGAGTATTGCAAACATTTTGTTAAATATACTTGTAATAATTTAGCTAAAATGTTGAACTTTGTTAGACTTGAAATACATTTGGGTTGTGGTTTTCATTATGTTTGCTATCTGTCTAGAATTTTAATGTGTCTGAGGACCTGAATCCCTGGCTTTTGTCCCGGGACCCCGGGTCTATCCCGCCCTGATCCTACTCCCTGTTGCTAGACAAAGCTCCCATGTGAGGAATATCTCAAGAGGAGTGATGAGCATCCAAGGGACAATGGGAATAGTTTTGAGCTTCTTTTTGCCTTCCCTTCTCGATACTGTCATTTAGACATTGTCCTCCATGCATTCAAATGTCATCCCAGACCATCAGCCCACTTCAACTCAAACAGCCTCCTTTTATGCTCAGACACTTCTTAGAGTATCCGCAGACCACAAAGACCGTCTAGTGGGACTCAGCTGCTATCCTGGTATTAATAATACAATACAGTGCACTTAGGGCATAGACGATTCCCTCTGTATCCCAAATTCATAAGAATCAACATTAAACGAAAGGGAAAAATAGAGCACCTGACCTGATTATAACTACTTGTTCTTTGTGACTGCTAACTTCGTAATAGTTTGGCCAAGCATTCTAATAGATATCTTGATTACGAGCCACATCACATCTTGTGCCCACTATTTATAAGAAAGCTTCACTCATATTATGCTGCTGGCTAAATAGTCCCTAAGAAATTAATTTAGGTTTTAAAAAGACAGAAGATGCAAGTTGCAGTGCTATCCCCACCACCCCTAATTTGAAAGCTCATCTGACCTGAAAACACTGAATCACAAAAATATAGGCAATTTTCCAGCATCCTTGGGCTGATGAACCAATTTGTGGAGCATCAAACCAGTTTCTTCTCTTTTAGGCATTTTGCTTTTAAAAACTCTCAGTCAGAGAAGGGAAAAGGAAAAGCAAGGGCAAAACATATTGTTTTTAATTAAAAAAAATTACTCTGAATTTTTTGTTTACCAGAAAAACACACTGAAATAGTTAAAAGTAAGGAAGCATCATGTGAGTAAAAACAATGTGTATGTGCATACATTTATGTGGGACAGAGAGAGAGAGAGGAAGAGAGGGAGACAATATGATAAAGCAAATGCAGTAAAATGCTAACATTTGGGGAAAGTGGTTCATGAAGGGCATCAGGAATTCTTTGTACTGTTCTTGCAACTTTTCTGTAAATCTCAAGTTATGTCAATATAAAAATTAAACACTTAAAAAATGCACTCTGGATGAAACATGATATATTTAACTTTACTTTCATGCTGCTTTGTGACAGTCCTACTACATAATCGGCAGACTAGAGAGTAAAGGCCTCGGAGTCCTTGCTAACCCTTTCACAGGGTTGGCGGTGGTGGTGCGTGGTACAGATCAGAAGTGACCCACAGAAAGGGAGGGCTGGAGAAGCAGAGAAGGGAGAGTGACAAGAGGAGAGACAAACTTCCCTAGCCTACTCTTTTGCATCAGAGTTTAGAGGAGAAAATAAACTTTCCAGGGTAGAGAGAAAGCAAAGGAAAAGCGGGTGGAGGTGGGGTGGGGAAATGAAACAACATTCCAGCCCCTTCTCAATCGGCTATTCATAATATGCATTATGCATGTGTGGTTCGAAGCACTGTCAATTTCCCGAATAAGATGTACTTGTAAATCTGCAGCAATGTAGGCATAATGACAAAAACCAGGGGTTCTTTCAGATAAAAACCTGCAAGGAACACTAGGCTTTCTTTCCCCCTCTACCTCTTATTTCCACAACTATTGTCATCAACTACATGAGACAACAGAGATAATAAAATTGCAGTTGTTTGATAGGAAACAAATTTGCAGTATCATGCAGAAAATAGTTTTTGTAGAAAAAATCAGAAACCTTCTTGCTACTGAAAGAAGGACCCAGCACTTGAATTTCTTACATAGTGATAAGTACTAACAGGTATTATCTCCTTTTGTGTCTGTAGTTGAGAAAATGCAACGTGTCTTAAAAAGACCTTTAGTCAATAGCCAAAAATACCACACAATGAGGATGTTGCCACTCCATTAAAACTGGAGTTTCCCTCTGTACTTGTCTAATTTTTTTCCTTGGCAGTGTACGGGCCAGGCAAAGTGCCTTCCATCTACACTACTGGCTTCATAGAAGCTTCTTCAGAGACTGGTAAGCCTAGAGCCATCTATGCAGGAGTTCCTTAAGAAATGGTTGACCACTAAGTTCACAGCTCAGCTGACTGGATCAGGGCTCAGCACCTGAGCTAGAACAGCCTACAGTCAGCCAACAGCTTCTACGGGGGTGACTGACTCAACAGCCCTCCTCAAAGCCTTGCTCTCTACTTCATGGTGATGGCTACACCAATCAGAGCTGCTCTCAAGGAGGTTTTGAATCTGAGAAAAAGAGCACAGCAATAGACTGCCTCAGAAACAGGGACAAAGAGATATGACACTAAGCAGTATTCCTGAATAAGCAGAAACAAGTCAGCAAAAGTTACGAGATGAAGAGAAGATGAAAGCAATGTTAGTCGATGCGGAGACAGAAAAAGTGAGCTGCCATAATGTCACAGCATGGAGGAGAGCAAGAGGTGGCTGTTTCTCCAGGAGTAGTTACCAGAGTTGAGGAGGCGGTTGAGATGGCAGACAAACTAAAGCTCTTGCTGGATTCTGAAGGATGCTCAGTCTTTGTGAGGCCTGCCCATGCAGCTAATTAGACTGTTCAACCTGGTCTTCCTTACTTCCCTGAGGAGCGATCTCAACAAATACCACTGTTAACTGAAGAAACCTGTGTCATCCCTGAAAGGTCTGAATGCCCGCTTTCTCCTGGTCTCTCCTGTTCCTGTGGGCACAGCTCCTTCTTTCATTCTCAGTGATCTGTCTCCATCCCTCTCACTTTGCAACATGCCTCCTTCCTTACCTGAGCATTTCTTTTCCTCACACATTTTGAGCTTCTCTTAAGTGACGATAATTTAGAACTGAAACATATTTTTACCGGTTGAATTCAGTTTAATTTTCCTCATTGCTCTTTTAAAAGGCAGGTAGGGGAAATACTCTTCACCAGGGCTGTCCCGTAGAATGTTCTGTGATACTGGAAATGTTCTGTATCTGTCCTGTCCAATACGGTGGCCATGAGTCATGTGTCGCTATGGAGCACTTGAAACGTGATAGTGCTACCAAGGAAACAAAACTAATTAAATTAGATTAATTAAAATTAAAGTAGCCACACAAGGCTAGTGGTTACTGTGCTGGACAGTACAACTCTACACTATTCTTTGTTTAAAAAAAAGGGAAGGAAAGGGAAAGGATTATTTCCTAGTTTGTCTTTATGCAGTCCTGACCCAAATCAGTTGATTATTTTACTTTATAAATATAGAATTCTTGAATACTTACTGAAGACTTCATTATAGATGGTTAAAAGGCCACCTGCACCAACTTCCTCTGGGGTTCTTAAAAATCCAGGTTCCTGGGGCCCATGACTCCCAAGGGGTTTTGGCACCCCAGGGTGTGCAAACACGCTCTACTGAACGTGCAGATGGTAATGCCAGAGAGCATTAAGCACAAAGCATTATATTTCATCCGGAATTTGGTGTTTTAAAAAGTCTTTATCTTATTTAATTAAAATTTCTTGAGCAATTTATGCATTCTACTCTGTTTACCTGGCAGCCTACTTTTAGGAAATTATTGCTTGATGACTGAGCCAGGCAGAGAGAGTCTAACACATTGTTTTCATTGTCTTATAACAATTAAATAATGTTGATTAACAAAGATAATATGCTGAAAGGCAAGGACAGGGTCACCAAAATATACATGCGGTTAACTTCCTGCACTTTAACCAAATAAAATTTTTTTCATGTAGCAGACAGACTCTTGTATATTTATTATAAACTTAATAGGGTCTGAAGACTGATTCATTGAAAAAAGAGCTTCCATAATGAGTATATACTATTTCAGAAAAATTATAAAACATCTACCTAAACGATTAGAGGCCATTCTTATTCCTCATATTCAGCAAAAGGAGAAGGGGACAGAGCAACCGTGCCCTTCCTGTCTCCGTTCAGAATGACTGAAAAGTTGAGCTCAACACAGGGATGTGTTTGGATCACTGTGCGTAAACATAAGTATGGCTAATGGACGTGTATTCAATACAGCTTCTGGTCTTTTCCTTGGGGAGAATTTCTATGCCCATTTAAGGCTCTCTCAGATTTTAAGAGGTTCTAACCATTCAATGCTGATAAAATGAGTGGGGACAATCTATGAAATCTTAGGTCTATTACTATCTTTAGAGGATAACAAAATGTAGACAGCATAGTATTTTGATCATTCACCGGCACCTACCCCATTTTTCACCTAGGTAGGTGTGTGCGGTTTTCTTTTTGTCTAATTTGGTTACAGGACTCTAAAACCAAAATTGCTTTCTGCAGCAAAGAAAAGTGCTTCTCATTAGCTTTTCCACTAAGACCAGTTTATGCAAATCCAGTATTATTAACTCAACAATGAAGTGACCTTAGAATGCAAGTATAGAAAGAATTTGGCATTGAGGGACTGGAGAAACATTAGGACTTGAAACACTCCTGTCTACTCAGTCCTCTATCATTTCAAAAACAAGAGCGATCCATTTTCCACATTTACCTCTGTGACTGCCCAGAGAGAGGTGGCTGAAGCGCTAGATTACAATCCTAGCCTCTTTGAGCCCCCAACCTCTCCCCGCTCCCTCTCCTTCTCAATCTCTGGGCTTTACAAAGAATTGGGACATTTGAGGAAAATTTAAGATGCCACAGCCTTCTCTAAACAATTAATTAATTCATCAACAACAAAATCAAACTCTAGGGAATGACATGTTTTTCTCAATGAATACCCGTAATTATGTAGATGTTTTGCTTTTTGTCTACAATTTGATATTCAGCTACTGGTCAGAAAAAGGTCATTGCACAGGATGTATCAGACTAATACACAGGCTATGTTATTTGATCTCTAAGGTAGTCCTATTTGATTAAAACTAAAAACCCACAAAGGTGAGAAATTAAAATGATTTCTTTTTCTGCTGACAGAAAACTCTTAGAATTCAGCTTCCCTGCAGGTTTTCTGAGAAAAGAAAAATTTAGCTGTTTCCTCAATGTAACGTTCACTCAAGCCGAGGTATTTGAATTTTGCAAGAAAACAACAATAACATTAAAGCTTTAAAAGTTGATGAGAAAAAGACAAAACTCATAGAGAAAATATTTGTATTATTATCAAATAATTCTTAAGGAAGTGCCATGCAGGTATAACCTTAAATTGGTTTTAAAAATATACTGAAAAGAAAATACATTTTTGTAAAGGCTTTCAAATACTGATTGATGATTGTAATTTTGAGTGCCTTTAAAAATCTCGTGTCAATAGTAATTTTTGAGACCTCATGGGCAATGCTTCTGACCAGTGAGCTTGATTTCATTTTACAAGGAGAAACTGATCTGAAACACATTCTAGCTGCTTTGACTGGCCAGGCGCAGGTCAAAGAGCCAAGAAGAAAGGACACAGACAGCCCTGTGATTGAAATTCAGGCTTGCTTGTGTGCATCCGTGTACGAGGGAGCAGCACAAATAAAGTCCACTTTTTGTTTTGTTCTACAGAATTGGCTGAGGGATTTATAAAGCCAGGGGCCATCATTATGGTAATGTAGGTTAAATAATTTTAAAAGCATATGCTGCAACTCTCATGAATTAAAACCATTCTCAGAACCAGGATGTAACTGGTCAGAAGCTTGGCCCCACTCTTTGTCTGACCAACTGAAGTTCAGAACGGAAGTACAAACGCTACTGGGTGAGTGAGGTTGTGCTTCCACGTAACTTTTATCCAATAGGGAGAAATAACCTGAAAAATGAAGAATCTTACTCTCACGTATCATGTGGCAAGTCTATTAGTAACATTTCCGGACTGGCATTTACACACCATCTTTCATCTGGGAATCTTTTATCTCCAAATCATTCATAAATCACCACCATACTCCTGAGAGGCCAAAACTGGGCCCCACATTGAGCGTATGCAAAAACTGAGTCCAAAAATAGCTCAAAGTATTGGCAAATCACAAGACAAAGTAGACAGTTTAATCTGCTCTCTTTGCCATGCTGACAACTCAGCCTGTTAGCATACTTCACGTTAGGAGAGAGAGAGAGGAAGAGGAGCTCCTACACTGCTGAACGCATCCTCGGATTCACTTGAACAATGAAGGATTGAACATCCACATGAGAAAGGAAAAAATATGGGCTAGCAAATAAAAAGGCTTGCCCACACAAACGTTTGTTCTTCATTTGCTTCAGAGTTATGTTACATTAAACAAAAAGAGAGATATATATAGGCACAAAATTCCAAAAAACCCAGACATTCATCTGGCAATAAAGACGTAGCCTTTTCAGAAGTTACTGTCTTACACTTGTTTCTGTGAAGCATGTGCGACGAGTGGGACAGGCTGACATGCCTGCAGATTGCCTTGTTTAGATTATGCTTCCTATGTGCAGAATAGTAGAGGTCAAAGAATCGAATAGGAAAAAAAGAAAAGCTTCACCATGACAAGGTCTGTACTAGGGGCAGGCAGGAATCAGAAATGGGTGAAGGGGCCCACACGG
The DNA here is from genome assembly GCF_041296235.1 of Equus asinus. Classification (NCBI taxonomy): domain Eukaryota; kingdom Metazoa; phylum Chordata; class Mammalia; order Perissodactyla; family Equidae; genus Equus; species Equus asinus. Next base: position 134,694,328 of record NC_091790.1, on the reverse strand, counting down.
CAGCTGAGCTAAACTAGGGGGCACATGTCTGTTCCAAGGGAGGCAGCCACAGGTCAGCCACACACACAAACTTCTGGCAGGGACATGAGAGCAGTATTGCCAGAGTTGCTGATTTTTCAAGAAAAGCCAGAAATCCAGACTTTGTGTAATATGTCCCCATTTTAAAATGAGAACAACTAATTAGAAAAATTTGGGGAGCCAAACAAAGAAGGTCTGTGGCTTAGATACAGCCCAAGGTTAACCTTTTTCTAACCTCAGTGAAGAATGTATAAGCAGTTAAAATAATTTGCTTATGACTAAAATGGTTTACTTATGACTATATAAATAAAATATAATTTTGGTTAGAATCCAGTAGGTGCCTGAAAATACAGAAACGACTGACTGTTCTCTGCCTCAGCAGATCTGAGATGACTGCCATAATGAACACAAGAGGTTCATAAGATACTGATGAAAAAAATGAATCTGAAATATTTCATTTAAAAGATCTACTCGATATTACTTTCCAAGTAAAGTAGGCCATCTTACCTGTGCTCTCTTGAGAATGCTGTGCTCATCAGTGTTTGCTATTTGATAGACTTTTGCCATAAGTATTGTTTTTCCCAAAGGCCCGCATGCTTTCTCCAGCTTCTGGTTGCAATCTTACATTTGGGACAGTAAAAATAGAAGACACTGCGGAAAGAATGAAAAGTTTTCACTTACTTATATATTTATAGATGTATTTACAATCTTCTCTTTTTAAAAATGGATACTGAGATGTAATTCTGGATGTGCAGCACATGGAACATCATAGTATATGTTGGTGGTCACAGCCACACACACCTTTACACAGATTTAGACACATGTATGACAGGATAGCCTGCCTTCCCCTCAGAACCACAGCTCAGTTGACCTTTCCTATTTCTCTGATCTAGAACAATTAACTGGGATTTGGAAACAACATATTTTGCCCTTTCTTCACGCCATTCTTTCATTCATTCAGCGGAGAAATATTTATTGAATCCCACATTGTTCTAGGCTTTTCGGAATCCTACAGTATATAAATCACAACAAAAAGAAATTCCTATTTTTGTAGATTCCATCTGGGGAGACAGATGATAAACAATCAAACAAATATATCAACTAGTAGTAAGTGTTATGAAGAAAAATAAAGCAAGGCAAAGTAATTGGAAGTGCTGGGGTGGAAGTAGGTCAGTGAAGTCTTCCCTAATAAAGTACATTTGAGCAAAGATCCAAAGGAGGTGAGAGGGCAGGCCATGCAAATTCCTAGAGGAAGAGCAAGTACAAACTGTAGAAAGATGAAACAGCAAGAGCTCAACTCTAAGGAGCAAGAAAAGAAGCAGACAAAACAGTTAGGAGGCTATTGTAAAAATACAGGTGAAAGAAGATGGTGAGTGACTTGGGGCAGGGTGATAGCAGTGGAGAAGGGAGAAGTGGTGTGATTCTTGATATATTTTAAAGGCAGTCCCAACAGGGTCTATGGAAGAATTGGGTTTGGGTGGGACAAAAGAAGAGGAGTCAAGGACAACTTCCATCAACTGGAAGAAGGATGTTTCCCTTTATTGAAAAGAGGAAGACTTCAGAAGGAGTAAGTCTGGGGGAAAAGATCAGGAATTCAGTTTTGGTAATATTAAGTTTGAGATGCCTACTAGACAGCTAAATGGAGATGTGGAGTAGTCAATTGGATATGCATGTCTGGAGTCAGGGAAGATGAGACTGAAGATAGAAATCTGGAAGTTGTCAGTGTATAGATGATATTTATATCATGAGATTGGATGAGATCATGTAGGCTCTAGGGAGTGTACCCAGATAGAAAGATCCGAGGATTAAGCCCCAGGGCACTCTAACAGTGGGAGGTCTGAAGAATGAGGAGAAATCCTCAAAGGAGTCTGAAAAGGAGAGCTTAGGGAGGCTAAAGGAAAGCCATGAGAGAGTCCTGTCTTGGAATCCAAGTGAAGGAAATGTTTCTAGGAGGAAATGGTGGTCACCTGTGTTGAATTCTGCTGATGAATCAAGCTAAGGGCTGGGAAAAGACCAACGGAGAGAGACTTTGAAAACAGCAATTCTGGAGCCTTGGGCACAAATGCCTGGTTCAAAAGGATTCACAAGAGAATGCAAGTCTAGGAAGTAGAAGCAGCAGATAGATTTGAACTAGGTGTGTTTGTTTTACTTTTAAAAAGATGGCATGGAGCTACATTAATGGCACAATGTTGTTTTAGGATAACATATAGAACACATATAGCAATAAGTAGGAAAACCTACAAACGTCAGAGCTGGAAAGGTCCTTAGGGATCCCTGTGTCTCTAACTGAGAAATCAGAAGCCCACAGAGACTGAGGCACTTGTCCAAGGTTGGCCAGCTAGTTAGCAGAGCGGAAGTGAGCATCCAGGTGGTATGATTCCCAGTTCAGTGCTCTTCACACTGCAACAATTTGTTGGCCTTCTTTCACTGTAGATTTGAGTTTTGTGAATTAGCAAATGAATGTAATAAAATCAAGGACTCTGCGCTATGAAGTGTATTTTGTTCGTTTACTTTGACAAGGGTAGTTCAGCTTCAATAATTTATGTAACTTGATAGTATACACAGGAGAATGCCCTGTGGTGTATTTGGGAAAAGTAATGAATTTCTTCTACATCAGCCCTCCATTTACTTCCCTGCAATTAAATCTTTGTGAAGAAGTGGGGCAAGGCTGTTGGGGTTTCGGGATAGGAGAAGAATGACTGGGTGCCACCAGAATTAGCCAGCTTTAACTGCCAGATCCCCAAGTAACTGTACCATTATTCCTGCTTGATGAATTTATAATTCCTGCTTCAGTGACACATTAACACGTTACTTCTAAATTTTGGTATTACGTAAACTGGTGAGGTTTTAAGGAATAGTACAATAAAGAAAGATATTATATTGTTATATGTTCTTCCAAAGCAAAGAAGAGTCTGGCACAAGTGTGCACCTTCATGTTTATACTAATCCACTGAATGTGTACAGTACTCTGTGTAACCAAGCCTCTGATAACACTTGATGCTCTTCTTGCAGGGTCTGATATATTAAAGTAGGCCAAGAAGGCTCCAGGCCACTTTGAACTTATTCTTGTTCCAATCTTCTCCTTTTAACCTGGTTCTGCTTTATGCTTGCATAAGTATTTTCCTTTTGTGGGTATTCTTTTTAAAAATACTATGAGCTATCTTTAAAAAAGTGAGTGCCAAGGATTGATTTGTGTCCCTCCCAAATTCCTATGTTGACGCCTTTAACCCTAACGTGATGGTATTTGAAGATGGGGCCTTTGGGTAGTAATTAGGGTTAGATGAGGTCATGAGAGTGGGGCCCTCATGATGAGATTAGTGGCTTTTTTTTTCTTTCTGCTTTTTCCTCCTCAAATCCCCCCAGAATATGGTTGTATATTTTAGTTGTGGGTCCTTGTAGTTGTAGTACATGGGACACAGCCTCAAGCCTCAATGCGGCCTGATGAGTGGTGCCATGTTTGCGTCCAGGATCCGAACCAGAGAAACCCTGGGCCGCCGTAGCAGAGTGCGTCAACTTAACCACTCGGCCACGGGGCCGGCCCCAGAGATTAGTGGCTTTATTAGAAGAAGAAGAGAGAGGGAAATCGCTCTTTCTGCCATGTGAGGTTACAGCAAGGTGCCTGTCTGTAGTCAGGAAGAGGCTCTCACCAGGAACCACTTTTGCTGACTCTCTGATCTTGGACATCCCAGCCTCCAGAACTGTGAGAAATAAATGTTAGTTGTTTAAGCCCCTCCAGTCATGGTAGTTTGTAATAGCAACCTGGCTGACTAACACAATGAGCTTCCTGGAATTGATGACTCCAAACCACAACCTGGTTGCCAAGACAATCCATTTATTGCTTCTGCAACACTTCTTGCCAACACTTCTGGACCTCCTTCCAAATCCCCTTGGAAAGGAAGCACGTGAGGCTATTGCTGCTGCTGCCATTTGCCAGGTGGTGAACTTTTACAAGACTCCATAATAATGTAAAATTTAATTTTAAGAATTTCTAAATATAGTTTGCAGAGTATTAACCTAGATAACAGTCACCCAAACCAGTCATTTCACCTAAAAGAACTAGTTCCCAAAGTCTAGGAATTCTTTGTTTTATAAACATGTTTACAAGGACTACCACGTTGTTCTAAATGGAAATGACTGTAGTATTTAATACTGCGATTGTCCTTTCTAGTGACTGGATTTATGCTTCATAATGATTATCTACTAGACACAGAAATAGCATTTCTGTAACTCAAAATTGTTACCGGAGGCATTTAGCAGAATCTTGCTTTAAAAATATAATGATTTTTCATCTTTATTCTGCCCCCTTCAAAAGGTTTCACTGCTCCTGATGTTTAACGTTATGCAAAGACGTGTTTCTGCCAATGAATATCGCCTTATGGTTATGCTTCTGCAAATAGCCTGCTGTGAGCTGATAAAGGGATTAATGCAGCCAAAATTCTTAATCTGTGAAATTACAAATTAAATTCTCATATTAAAAATACCACCCTGAGGTATTTTTTGTGGTTTTAATTCCCCTCTGGTGTTCTGCATACATTGTGCTTGTTAATGACGGGGACAAGTCTGTCTCCGTTGGCAGCCTGCTGCTGAGTGATAATGTGTAGGCATTTACTTCCTGATAGAAACTGGATTTAACCACTGGCTGATAAACTAAGTGGCAAGTGGGTAATAAGTCCATATTAACAGAAAAGTACTACTACAGAATTCAGAATTCATAGACCATCAAAATCCTGGCTTAAACTCAATCATTGAGTCAGATGGGATTGAGATGTCACCAAGGAGGAGTGATACCAAGTTACAAGTTCTACTAAATGGGAAAACAAACCATATTCTGGATTTTGATGAGCCATAAACGAGCGAGCCTATTTGCATCATTTTTTTTCAGTATGGGAAGATGTGTCACCAATTCATTATTTTGCCATAGGGATTTCATCTTTAATTTTTCTTTTTTTTAATGGGGATAGCTGTTGTAATGGTCAATGGGTAGATTTTTAGAAAGGAAGTAGGGCAGAATATAGAATAAATATGGACTGGAAATATATGAAATGTTAAAGAAGATTTACTAAGCATAGGAGAAATGGATTAATATATCTGTATTAATAGATTAATAGTAATAGATTAACATATCTATATAATATATTAAAATAGGTATTATATTAATATATCTAGGGTTAAAAAAAGTAATTAGAATTTAAATGTGGGATATCAAAAAAGGTTTAGGTTAGGAATACCCAAGAAGAGTTGCTTCTTAGTTCCAAAATAAAGTGTTATCGTTGTCAAGGAGAACCCAATATTACAATGTGGGGGAAAATCTAAAGTCTAAGAGATAAAAGAAATAACTTTATGTATATTTATGGTGAGTGATATATACCCAGGATTAGTAAATTGTAAATGCCTATGCATATATGCAGTATATTAATTTTTAAGGCAATCAGAAAAGAGTAGGAGAAGAAATATCTCTAATTGGCATTTGGAAAGATCTATCACCATTGAACAAAAATGTTCTTACTGTGATAGTGTTTTGCAAAATTTCACGAGAATTCTGTTTCACACTTTGGAAGAAAGATGAGATCCTCCCAGCCATAAATCCTCCCCAAAATATTTAAAATGTAATTGAAAAAGGCTGTGTAAATATGAACACTTCTGTAAAAACAAAACAAAAACCCACCCAGGAATGTGTTTTGTTTTAAAAGATCCAGAGAAGAGCTGTCTGCATGAGCAGCAAGAGCATTTGTAGTTAAAATGAATTATATGTCTTTAGTTCTTACACGTCAATTCAGTGCATTAGCCAACTGCCAACTCTGTTCGTCAGCTCACTGCATGGCAACCCTTTTTAAGGTTATTGTTACAACCAAGATGGTCTCTGAGAATCAAACAGAAATAAATCATTTCTCTTCTGTGTACTGCAGCCAGTTAAAAAGTACTGTATGCATAAAGCACTAAGTATGTAAATCATATTTTCCTTTTCCTTTCTGACTGCTCAGATCATTTTTTTGGACACACACATAATCAAATACAAAGACATGCAGCTGCAGACTGCAGAGCAGAGATAGCAAAAAAGGAATCCATTTTCTTCCTGTGTCTGGTAAGCTAGCAATTGAATGGCAAGATTCCACCAAATATACACACACACAACCCTCCTTCCCTCATTCTCTCCCTCTCCCTCGCTCTCTCTCTCTCGACACACACACAAACATATGGATACATGTAATGCATACACAAACATACATACTCTTACATATGCACAGATAAACATAAGAACGTCTCTCCATGTAAGTTACACATAGAAGCTGAAATGATGTCTTTGCTTTGATTGGATGTTGTGGATGTGTCATACTCACTATCAGTCAGTTCCCATAGCCGTGGGGGCAGGTCACTAAAATAATCGTGGCTCAAGGCGGCCTGTGCCGATAGTCTGTTCTTTGGGGAACATTGTAGGAGCTTGGAGGCCAGATCCTCTGCATGATTCACGTAGCTGAGCCTAAAAACACAAGCAAAAAAGAGAGAAATCAGACCAAACAAGAAAATCCACTAAACAAGCCATAAGGCTCGCCTAATTCTTCTGGACTTATTTATTCCCAGCAAAGAAAACAAGTTAAATTACCTGTGGGAAATAAACAAAAGCAGAATTCAGGTTGGTTCCCAGATTATCTGTTACTCTAAACTGGCTTTTGCTCTTGATATCCTAGTCTCATTGATTTAAAATATTTCCACTATAAGCAAAGAGTTGCTATTTTCAGGATAGAACTAGGTCGAGAGGCAGAAAATTTCAGATGATAATTTATCAAATAGTTGCCAGAATTTGTTCATAGAATCTACGGACTGCATACACATCTGGATATATTTATAGGAAAATTAATACCAAATAACTAGGAGAACTAGAATAAAACTGTTATTAAATTCTCTAGTTACTAAAGTTACTTTTCTTCTAAGTTACATTTTCTTACACTGAATATAAAATGATTGGAAATAAGTACACTGTCAAATATAAACAGTCAAAATGTTAACATGCAGGTTAATAAAGGGCATATGCTTAAACCCTGTGGGGCTAAATCAATTCAAGATGACCTTTAAAACAACAGCAGATAGAAAATATGTGTCTCAATATTACCACAAAGCAGAGAAATAAAGTCTTCCATGTGGTACAACTTTTAAATGGGTAGCAGACCACATAGTCCAGGTTAGCGTTGCTTTTCATGGAATTTCTCTTTCACTGCTCAGCGCAATCAAGCTCAGATAACCAACATAATAAAAACAAAAGTATTCTTAATGGTGGCTGCCATTTATGGATAGTTGAACATGTGTTTAGCACTTTCCTAGGCATTTTTTCACACTCATATTTTTTATAGTCCAATAATGGAATTCTGTTCCCACCTAATGTTCCATAGCAATGGAAGCTAAGTGGGAGCTGGAGAAGGTAGTGGATTGCTTAATTAGCAGGTCGAGTCGATTCAAACCCATCAAGAGTTGTAACTGTAACGTGGTTTATATTTGCCATGCTCACATCATTTCTAAAGGCTTTTACCCACAGATTCCTGAGCTTCTGCAACAAAATGCAGTAAGTGCAGTGACTGTCAGAGGCAGCCAGACGACTGCGAAGGAAAGTTGCCTCTGCCAGTGGGTATTTTTTCAAAAGTCTTCAAGCTACAAAACATCCAATTAGCCAATAAACATGTTTCCTCAATGACCATCAATTCTCCCCCTCCCCATCGTCAAGAGCTCTTTAATACTGATTTAAAATTGTTATGGGGGCAGGTAGGATTGGGCGTGAGGAAGAGAAAAGGAGGTAATGAACTTGGGTACAGGAAGAGACAGGGAGATGAGCAAAGGAAAATATGACTCCAAAGATCCAACTTAAGAGTGCTTCTCTCCAACTTCACACAGGAAGTTCTCAAAGATGAGTTTGGTGTTTGGCTCCTACAATGGCTGTTTCTCAAAAACTGATCAATGGATTGTTTTAAAATGTCTCTACTTGGCAAAGAAAAATTTGTCTGCAGGAAAAGGAGGCATTCTCAAAATTCTCTACAGTTTTTTTTTTTTTTTCCTTTCCTTTAAGAGGGGCCAGGGCCATCCAAATTATTCCTTCCCCTGTCTAAGACTCTTTCACTACTATAAACTTTTCATTAATGTTTTTTTAAAATATCAAATGCAAAGTTTGAGATAGGTAGACTTTATGGGAAAAAATGCTCTTAGATTGAATGTACAGTTTATATATAATCACAGTGAAAAACACATTGGTATCAATTTTATATAGCTTTGATAAAATAGAACAGTGCAAGATTGAGACTAGATCTGAGTTTTAGTCCTGCCTCTGTTACAAGTGTGATACACTGCATTATGTGTGCAGTCCCTCCAGCTCCAAGAAGCCAGAAACCATACTTGAAGTGTGGTCTTACTATTTTGAAGAACTATAAATATTCATAGCTGTACCTTGTTTTTGCAATAGATTGTTGATCACATTTAAATTTAATATATATAAACCTAAATATAAGGAATTCACCAATATAAGATGATCTCATTTCACATCTCCCAAATCGACTAACTTTAATTTTGATGAAATAATCAAATATTTATTTGTGATATTTACTCTATACACAAATATTTAAATTATATATAAATTTTCTTTTTCTGTTTTATCTCCCCAAACCCCCCCCCCCCCCCCCCCCCCCCACCGTACACAGCTGTATATCTCAGTTGCAGGTCCTTCTAGTTGTGGGATATGGGATGCTGCCTCAACGTGGCCTGACGAGCGGTGCCATGTCCGCGCCCAGGATCCGAACCCTGGGCCGCTGCAGCGGGGCCGGCGAACTTAACCACTGGGCCACGGAGCTGGCCCCTATATAAAATTTTAATTTAGAAAGTTTGCTATTTCCTCACTTGCATTTCAAGAACCACTTTTATTCCAACTCTCCATATGCATTTTCAACATCAGAGTCTTTGCCATTACTGGAACCACTTTTTGAGTCCATCTAAGTTGTCTGAGATATGACACTTCCAGGATACCTTATTTGTAAGTTTTATTCCAAGCCATTAAGTGCACCTTATCAGAATGTTAGAATGATTGTGGTTGTTGTGTGCAATCTCCCATTATGATGGTGGATTTTTAAATCTTTCCTTGTAATTCCATCAATTTTTGTCTTATGCATTGTAAAGATGGGTAATTAAATGCAAAACAGTCTAGCACCGTTATCTCTTTCTACTAAATTGTCTTTAATCCTTCTGTAGTGACCCTTTTTATCTTTAATAAAGCTTTCTGGGCTAAAGTTCATTTTTTTCCTCATATTAATTTAATGACCTCAGCTTTCTTTTGTTCAATATTTGCCTGGCATACCTTTTGTCACCCTCTTACTTTTAACATTTCATATCCATAATTTTACAGTGTCTTTTTCACAAATATTATATAGCTGGGCTTAATGTTTATCCAATTAAACAATCCCATCTTCTAAGGAAAAAATTTAGTCCATTTAGATTTTGTGATTACTGATAATATTTGGAATTACTGCTACCATCTTAATCTTGCATTCTTTTGTCCTGATGTATCTTTTTTTCTCCTTTTCCTGCCTTCACTGGCATTGAGTTTTAAAATTCAACATTTTCCAACTTCTGTTTTATAAGTTATACATTCTTTTTCCATGAGTTTAGTGATTACTCTTAACTTTTCTTTTTTGCATTTCAATATTTATTTAGATGTTGAAACTCTTGCACTAAGTTTTTACAAGCTAGTGGATGCTGACAAATTATTTCTCCCAAAGAACTATAATCATACATTCCAGATAGTATATATATATGCATATACAGCATATATATATATGTATGATTGAATTAACATTAATACACAGCATCATTTTATCAATTACATAATAACACAAATTATCAAGTATACAAATATTAAGTTACATAGTTCAACTGGAATATAAAATATTAGATATCTGCTCAATGCATCAGCAGAAATTAACTCCTCCTTTTGCAAGAAAGATTGAGAGAAAAGGAAAAAATTCACACAGCAATAGTTGGCAAACAACTTCCAATAAAAATGGGAAAAATTACAGGATTTTCAGAAATTTTACAATTAAGAATTATTTTAGCTACAACAACAGAGCATAATCTACCTTTAAAAAATGTGTGCTAAACTGAAGGGCATATACCAGATGTCCTGCACAAGACAAGCACACCATTTTACCAAAAATAGCTCACTCTCACTCTTTTTTCAGGCCTTCTCTTTTAAGTTGCACCCCAAAGTGCAAACATTAAACTAATTTTAAGACATTTTTGTCTGGAGACATTAAAGATATGTGCTTCTGTGGACTTTGATGATGTGTACTTTACATGAACTTTTCAACCAGAGGTTTGTGATTTTCAAAACCGAGGATTTCATAACAGCACAAAATGAGATTGACAGAATAAAGACATTAAAAAATCATTATAAGACTTGGTCAAAAGCCAACAAAATCAGTGGTCACACAAACCTGATGTATACTGTTTTAAATATGGGAGATATAAACATAAAGTAGCAGGCAAATAGCCATTTAGGCTCTACCATCAATTCTTGAAATGACTGAAGGGATAAACCACAGAAAATCTAGACTGGGATAGTTTCTGGGATTTTAATTCTGTACGATATTAAAAATATACAGGTATTGTACTGGGTATTTTGGCACCTAGTTCTTTAAATTTCTTATATATTGATAAGATTCTGGCACAGAATAGATTTGAAAAAGACATAACTCAATACTGCACGGTTTCAGGAAAGGTCAATTGATAAAAATGATAAGCATGTTTTAAATGCTGAACAGTAAGAATCTTTTGCTCAGTTTCTAAACAGGCTGATTATAATCCAAACACAGAGGCTGCAATTCTGCCAAGCTTTAGGCCTGATAAAACTGCTTATCAATACTCCTATGAAAGCGTCATTAGATTTATCATTTACCAAGCCTACACATTGGCTAAAATGTACAACAAACTGGGTCGTGTCTTACGTTCCATTTCCAAGGCAATAGTATCAAGCAGCCCAGTTTTATTGACAGCAACAGTAGTTTCCATGACTACTGGTATCTATGCAGTGCAGCTGGATTTTAGGACAATACTCCAAATACGAAAGTTGCCTGCTTTTAAAAGTTCTACTCCACTTTTGTCTTACGAACTTTACTGCATCTTCATATGTCATTCCACCTTCAATTAATGCTAGGGCAACAAGCATTAGAGCTCTCCTAAGTCCCGCAATATGTGACTGATACAATGCCAGGTTCTTAAGAAACTTCATTTTCACAAGACATAACCAGTCATCAACAGTCTGGTTGGACGGCAGTGCCAACCCAGAAGCTGGACACCTTTTTTTTCCAAAAGATCAGTATTGTAAGTTGCTTCACATATTCTTACTATTGTGGTAATGCCACACTTTGTAAGTTCCTCTATAAATCTGTTTAAGGTTGCAATGATTGCACCGTCCTGTGTATGACTTCACAAGAGCTGGTCGGCTCATTCAAGTCACATTAATTTAGTTTAAAAACCACTGAATAGGATTATGAAAGAATTAAAAAATTTGAATACAGAATACAGAAGTGATGTAAAGAATGATATAAAGAAACTCAAGTCTACTTTAATATACTTCACTTGAAACTGTCAGTGCTTTGAGTATGAGGTTGGGAGTAACCGAAAGTGAAATGAACCTCTAGCAAGCACCGCTGATTCTTTAAGCCAGTAATGAGGCAAAAGAAAGGAAGTTTCCAGGGCCGGGCCGGTGGCACAGCGGTTAAGTTCGCACGTTCCGCTTCTCGGCGGCCCGGGGTTCGCTGGTTCGGATCCCGGGTGCGGACATGGCACTGCTTGGCAGCCATGCTGTGGTAGGTGTCCCACGTATAAACTGGAGGAAGATGGGCACGGATCTTAGCTCAGAGCCAGGCTTCCTCAGCAAAAAGAGGAGGACTGGCAGTAGTTAGCTGAGGGCTAATCTTCCTCAAAAAAAAAAAAAAAGAAAAAAAAAAAAAAAGGAAGTTTCCCCTGGTTTAGCCCATCTGGGTCAGAATTCTTGTAAAATGCTTTCCTGATTTCAATTCAATCCTCCTGAATCCTACAACCCCTTTTATGGAGCTTCTTGGCGGAAAAGTAACAAAATTCTGTAGTTCACTTGTCTTGCTGTATAGACTTGTCTGTACAGAGGTCACGCTGTGTTCCTGGCAATAATCTCCACTGCTCTTCAGAAACTTAATAAATATGTGACCAAGAACACCACAGAACTGCCCAATCTGTGGCCAGTGGTGTCCTTGTTGGGGGTAAGTTGGTCGAGTATTTTTTTACCATCAAGGATATCAGACGAAACTTCCACCCCTTATACGTTTACCTTCGGTTCTCCACGTGGATGGCTCCTTTACTACCTAACTTTTAACTACTTACAGTCTAGAGTTAAACTTGATCTTTACTCTCCTGCCAAACTATATAAGAACATCAGAACACTTTAATTCTGATGACACTAGCCCCATCTCTCATGTTCTTATTGTCTGATATTTTATTTCCATTTTCTATGCTTTTAAGGACACACATTAAACACTGCCATTGTATTATTATTTAGATTTACCCATGCTTATCACTTATTTAATCACCTTTATTCTCATGTTTCAGACATCTCTCCTCAGATTATTTTTTAGTATCTGAAATACAAACTTTTGAAGTTCTTTCCATGAAGTAAGAAGATCAAATTGAAAGTGGAGGACGAAAATGATGGTGCAAAAAAGAGGTAGAACAGGGCTCTGGCAAGGCAAAAAGGGCTACTTCCTGTGAGGCATGGTTCCTGGCATGGTGTGGGGAAACATGTGTTGAATGACTGAGTGTCTGCTTGAGGACTGAGGATATCAATGGTTATACCTACAGAGGTTTTACCTTACCTGAGAGACATGAATTTAAAAAGTAAATAATCATTTTTGAGCAAAACATCTTTAGGGTAAGTCCTGGTCCTTAAGGAATATCTTCAAAGTATACATCCCCCAGAGGATGTCACCCTTCTTTGATTTTGGGAAGTGGGAAGGAAATTGGTCCTTGTCTTTTTAAAGCTACATTATAAACTGGGACCGCAAGTTTTTTGTTTCTTACACTGTAGATCCAAAAGACTTTGTCTAAAAATGATGATACCTCTACTCACAGAACAAGACAAGTTACATTTTCTTTCCCCAAGAGTTGACTTCTAAATGTCTTTATAAAAATCTTCACTGGGATTTATTAGTTTTATATCATGAAAGCTGGACATAAAAAGTAGAGTAGTAGGTTCAACTTACTTATTAGAGCTTTCAATGGAGATACTGAATTCCATATGAAAGCCTACAAAGAAATAAAAGGGAACAAAAAGTTCTAGAATATTCCTTACTTGCATTCTATGATGGGAGAGGACTACATACATTGTGGGCCTCTGTGTGGAGTATAATAGTGTGCTTTGTCTTACAGAGTTGGAAATAGAGCGTCCTGGAGTGAGTGATGTGGAGGGTCTCTACATTCACACTTCACTCACTGCCACACTCTTCACAGAGGAAAGCCAGAGGGCCCAGATCCTTTCATTTGACAGTGCACACATTGTCTCTGTGGCAAATATGCCAACTTGGGCACCAGCCATCAGATTATACAACAATTGACCTCTTGAGAACGGTTGAAAAGAAGGCCACCCACCCATAAAGACAAATCTGACTGTTTGCTCAACTATAACTGAACAGAACTGTCAGATGCACCGCTCTCTCTGGTCTATACATCAAAAGGAAAATGCTCATTTAATCACCTTCTTATCAAAGCTTTTGACTTAGAGGGAGGACTGTGGCATAAAACTGCCCTGATTTTTCAAAAAGCGACTGATTTTTAGAAAATAGGCTCAAATTTATTCATTTGCAAAGAGGGGTCAGTAATTGGTCAAGTAGAACATAAGGGGAATCCCTGCCATTGGAATAAACTCTTGGGGAAAATAAAAACCAATATAAGGAAAGATTTAGGTCTGTGCTGTGAACTTCTCAACTCCAGGTGTTGGGCTGTGCAATGAAGTGAGAGGCAAGACTCTCAGTTACACTAACAATGAAGACATGGAGTTGTTTAATGCTGAGATGTCCTTTGTCAATGTGCTGCTATAAGAAAAAATTAATGAGATTCCTCCCTTCAAGGTAAACAGATAACATTTTATATTAGTTTCCATAAATAGGTTGTGTTCTCTTGTGCATAGAAAATTGTTCAATTCTCATTCATTTATTCTAGCGCAACTGTTTAATAACATAGCCTCCCTGGCAGACACTCATTCCCATAATGGTCAGCTCTCTTGACTGTCAGAATGCTATATAATGATAACGCTATTTGTAGGGAGCTCTACAGTTTACAAAGTGCTTTCACATGTGTTATTTTATTTGATCCAGATAATCAAAGGGTCATACTTACAAAATGGAGAGTATCCAGATTTCTGACTCTTAAATCTTAGTGTCTGTGACATGTCATGCCAAAGATTTATTGCTTATATATATATGTGTGTGTATATATATATACGCACCAAGCTGTTACCCAGTTGGTCAATGTTATTGAGTTATTTTAAAGTTTTCCTTAAGGACACCTTATACTTTTCTATATTTCTCTCTTACTTTAATTCTGAACTCTACTGCTGAAGTGACTATTCTTTCTATATCCTTGTTAATACCTCCACTGCCCTACATCAAATAAAGACAACGGGGAGAGTCCAGCCTTAACATGGACAAGATGAACAATCCCCAAAGCTGGTCATATTAATCCACACTGCTGGGACTTTCCTTCAGATCTAACCCTTACTCAACACATAGTTGCCCTTGCAGTAAACTCTACCTAGTGAGAAAGTACAGAAAGCGCTGAAGAGCCCTCAGCAGGATGTGAATGAATCAAGTTTTTGAAAATGTTAGCACCGACACTCTTAAGAGTATTATAAACTGCCAAAAAGTGAGTCAAAAAAGGAAAATATTAAATCTTTGCTTTGGGTTTCAGAGCTTACCTAGATAATATTTACCCCCAAATTTTCTAGCTTTGATTATATTTATTACTATTTTCTGCCTTCCCTGGAAAAAGAGGAGTCTTTGGACATTTAAGTTCACTATGAAATCAAAATGAGTGGTCTGGCTTAAAAAAAATGGGTTAATTTATGACATAATTATACTAGCCTTTCCCATGTAGTAATGTGAATCTATAGATTTTTATATTTATATTTCATAAATTCAGTGATGCAGATATTACCATAAAATATTTATGGAGAAGGCTAATATAAGTGAATTTCACGTTATATTCTTTTAAACAAAAGCCCCTGTGTACTTGAACTTAGTTTTATTTAATGACCACAAAGGTAGGTCATGCTTCCATTCAACCTGCTTATGGGAGAGACTCGGTTAACTACTTCACTGCAATGTTTCTGCAGATTCTACTTTAACTTCCTCTCCAGTTCTTCCCCAGTACCTAGTAGCAGTGACTTTTTTGAGCTGTAAAGTTTAATTTTTTAATAGCTTATATAAAATCTATAACCCATATGCACTTCTAAGTAACTTATTAACCACACGTAACTTCTAAATCTATATGCCCAAAAAATATAATTAAAACAAATTACTCTAAGATTTGTTAGAGCTTGCCAAAAACTGACATTTTTCTTGTATAAGATAGTACAAACCTGTCAGGAGTTATATTTGTACCTCACTTATGTTTTAGAAAAGATTCATAGATTTAATGGACTAGTGATTACATGATTCTATAATTTTTGTTCAGTATTTTACTTTAATAACGTGGCTACCAGCAGAAGAGGTACAAATAGTTACTTTTCAATCCTCTGACTGAAGGACAGGATAGAAGAGGATACAGTTTACTTCAGTAAAAGAAACAAAAATATATTAATCATTAACCCTTGTAATGAGAAAGAGAAAACTGACAGAATACTTAGGAAAATTCTAGACTCACAAGTCAGTGTAGAATATCCTCAAAACTCAAAGGATGTGCATTCAGCGGAATTTATTTCCATCTTCGCAGTTATTTGTCTATAGTTACATCCAATCATAAACTAGACCTGCATACCCACATGACCTCCTCCCACATGGGACTCCATTGTCACCTGAAGGACATCACACCATGTGTAACCTTTCTGACTTCTGGATATAGACCAGGATAAAATGTATAGCCCTCTCCAACTTCACAGGACTGCTGTAAAGATTGACCTTTTCTTACCATAACTTGCTTAAATTGATTATAGGCATCTTATTATTTCACAAGTTTTCAAAACGTTTTTAGGAAATCAAGAATGAAACAAAGTAAACTGTTAGTGAATGTTTTGCCCTGTGATGTTTTTGATATCTATCCTATTTAGAGAATCATGCTTTAGAGAAATATTATCCAGTTTTCCAGAACTCAAAGTGGTTGCTTACAGCAGTTTTTCATCTGAAAAAGACAACTCTCATTTTTGATGATAAAAGATTGCATCAAGAGTTTAAACTTAAATCTTCATTTATCCCCCCAAAAATCAATACATATTAAACTTTAGCAATGGCTTATGTTTTACATTTCAGATGGATCAGTTATAAATATTTAGTCCAAATTACATGGACACTGAAAAATATGTTCACTATAAAAGGCTCCCGCAGAACAGTTTAACTTATTGGCGCATCTGTATTATGGTAAATTGAGTTAATGGAAAATGGAACTTCACAGCCTTTCATTCTTCTAAAAAACCTATAGAAGTTACAAATCTCATCATCAGAGGCTGTCTGGAGGCTGATAGCTGCCTCACCAGAATAGAACAGTGGTCCTTCAACTGTAAACAGTGCTAAAAATAACTCCTGAAAGGCATCATTTTGTGTGATATTATTTCACCAAAAGAGAAGAAAAAAATATACCTTTAATCCTGAACAAAACCTCTTCAAAGTTTATGTTCTCAATAAACCTTTCACTGAGAACTGAAAATATAACTTAGTAATGCAATAAATGCCCTAACAAATATATCAGATTTTTCACTTAATGCTTTTTACAGGCTTAAACCAAATGGAGTAAAAGGAAATCACCTTTTACAGTCTGACTCCTACAGGAAGAATGCCTTGCTGCTACGCTTTTTAAAGAAGGCATGGTGAATTTATATCAGCTTTGGTGAATCTTGGGGCATGATAAAAGGAAGAAAAATACCAGTGCAGTTAACATTCCACAGAACTCTCCCTTCACATGTTTATTTCCTTAGAGACAGGACATGATCCAAGATAATAAGAAAATGTAAAAAAGAAAGTTTTTTTAACGGAAAAGATATACAGTTAGCACCCTATGCTGATACAGAAGAGAGAATATTTCCGTACTCCTTAAAAAAAAGACAATTATTGTCTTGTAGGTTATAGTTATTAAATGGTTAGGATCGGAGAAGACTACCAAAAACAGTTCTCCCATTTAAATCAATATGAAAGAAAACTCAGTTAGGTCAGAGCTCATGGGTTATTGAAGTTTACTTCGAGGCAAATGAAGAATATATCTGCTAGGGACTTTAATTTCAGCTTCTTTATCTTATGACATTGTATCTGGAATTTGAAAATATAAGATTTCATTATGATGTAAAGAAGAACTGGCCTGTATGCTTATGTCTAAAACAAGAATTGTATGGAGACTCTTAAATAGTTGAGTGTCCTCTACAAGGGCCCGATGATCTTTAGGAAGAAAAGTCAAAATACCTTTTATTGCTTATTGCTCCTACAAGGAGCCTCATGTCTGTCTTCCCTGTTGCATGGTGTCTCCTAGATTGCACACTGAACCAATGACCTGTTGAACTATCCGATCTCCCCTGATTATTACAAAAGACATGACCAGCCAGCAAATGACACCCTTGTTCTCACTACTGTTGGAAGGTACACAAAGGAGACGAAGCATTTACTGGGCATTTACTATGTGATAGAGACTTTTCACATGTTATCACCCTATTCTACATGCCCAGATCTAAGATGATCATCATTATCCATCCTTACAGACAAGGGAACTGAGGCTCAGAAAGGAGGAGCCAGACAGCTGAGATCACACAGCTAGTGAGGGGCAGAGCACGTATATGCCTCAAATGCTCATGCTCTCTTCTCTACATCATCCCTCTAAACACTCTTTTTATATCATATTTTTTCTCACTATAAAAGACACCATCACCCTAGAGAATTAAAAAAAAAATCTTAAACATACAAAAGAAAATAAGAACATCTCATAAGTCTGTAACCCAGAGATAATGACTTTTTAATCAATTTGATATGTTTACTCTTGTGTCTATAGGTCTGAGCAAATATATCGTTCTATTTCTTTGTAATTTTTATCACCGCATGCGTTTTTTCACAGGATAAAATTTCCTTTCAAAATATGAATTTTAAAAGCTCTCTTTAAACTCCTGAAAGTCATACTCAAGTCCATAGTGAGGTCATTTTAGCTTTTTGCTTTCCCTCTAGTGAACAAAAACATTTTCTACAACCAACATATTCAGACATCCATAAATACTGCATCCTATTGAAAGCGTGTGCTTTTTTTTTCACTTGTGGTATTTACTTTGATTCTCACTTTCCTACTCAATATTCCCTTAATAGTGTAGTTAGTTTTACAAAATCTCCTCCATATGCAAAAACATGACTATCGGCATTTTATATTCCACTAAGTCCTAGTAATGTCCTCAGCTTTGTGACTATCATATGGTGGAATGCCACAACCAAAAAAATTTGTTTTTCACTTTTCTACACAGCTTTCCTTTTAATATACTTGTATTCATAAACTTTGCTGCACCAAGAACTTCCATTAAAAGAGGAGAAAATAAGACTTCAAGGATAGGGGAAAAACAGTTGATATTTATTGCATACGCATGAGGATAGCTATAGTGGAAGTCAAATGGAAACTTCTGTATTTTCTTTTCTTTTCTTTTTTAAAAACAACAATATTTATTACACACAGTTTCTGAGGGTCAGGAATCCTGGAGCAGCTTAACTTGGTTATTCTGGCCCAGGTTCTCTCACAAAGTTGCAGTCAAATTGATGTCCAAGGCTACCATTTTCTGAAGCTTGACTGGGCCTGGTGAATCCACTCCCAAGGTGGCTCACTCACATGGCTGTTGGCAAGAGGCCTTAGTTCCTCACTAGGTGGCCTTCTCCATACGGCTGTTCACATGACATAGCAGCTGGCATCCCCAGACCCAGTGACCAGAGAGAAAAGGAGCCAGAGCTAAGACAGGAGCTGCCATCTTTCATAACCTAACCTCAGAAGTAATGTGCCATCACTTCTGCCATATGCTGTTAGTCACCAAGACCAACCCTGGTATGATGTGGGAGGGGCTACCCAAGGGCGTGAAGACTCGAACACAGGAATCATTGGGGGCCATCTTGGGAGACTGCTGAATCACGCTGATAATTATAGAAGATATGTGTCATGTTTTTTAATTGTGGTAAAATATATATAACCTAAAATTTGCCATTTTTACCATTTTTAAGTGCACAATTAAGTGGTATTAATTACATTCACAAGAGTGTTCAATCATCACTAATATCTATTTCAAAATACTTTCATCACCCCAAACAGAAACTCTGTACTAATTAAGCAACTTATTTTTCTTATTAAAATAATGTGACAATAATATTAAAGATAATTTTTGGAAAGTAGAAAAGCAATCACCCAAAATTCTACTACCCTAATACAGCTCTTTTTGTCTTGTATATTACATTTTAGTCACAGTTTGCAGATATAAGTATATGCATATAATTTTTTATCCTGCTTTTTTCAGAAAACATAGGAAGCATCCCCTAAGTTTTCAGAGTCTTCATAATACCATCCTAACATTGTTGTGTAATATTCCACTGGGTTCATGAATCATGATTTATTAAACCTTTCCCATTCCTTTAATCTTGGTTAAGTTGGTACCAAGGCTTTTATAAAATTTAATATACAACACAGTAAGGAGAATCTTTGGGCAAGTAGGTTTTTACCCCCTTGATTTATTTCCTTGAGAGAAACACTAGAGTCAAATTACTAGGTCAAAAACATAATTCTCCGGGCCTCCTGTTGGATGTAAAATAAAATTCCAGCTGTAGCCTATGAGACTCTTCCTCACCTGGCCTCTGCCTCTGGTCTCCCACCTCAGCTCCTCTCACTCTCCTCACACTCAAATACTCTTACCACTGAGAACCTTCATTCTTCGACACATATTTCTTTGAGTGCCTACTACGTGATGGGCTCTGTGGTAGGTGCAAAGGACAAAGAAGTAAACAAAACAGTCAAAATCTCAGCCTTTATATGGCTTACAGCGTGCCAACACTATTTCTTTTTTATCACATTGCCCTGTTTCATTGTCTTCACGTACTTATCACTCTTAAATTACTTTGCTTATTTTATTGCTTATTTATTGTCCTCAATACTCTAGAAGACAAGCTTTATGAGAACAGAAACCTCATCAAGCACCCAGAACATTTAGATGATGCCAAATCAAATTTCTTGAATGAGCCATGACTATCTCTACAGCTTTTAACACGTTTCCATAACATTTTTCACGTTGTTTACCAGTCTACAGTGCCATCGGCGTAAATCAATGGGCCTATTTCTCTATAACCTCACCAGCACTGGTGTTTAAGAAGGAGGAGGTTATGGATCTGGGGTAAATGGGTGCTAATGAAGGGTTGTTTGATGGAGAGCATAGAAAACAGTGAAGCTATCTTTTGAGTTTTTAAAATGTTGTATTAAAATGCTATTTATCTGAATTTTTTTTGGCACAGTCTTAAATTATGAACCCAAGGCAGTGCCTTACTTGCCTCACCCTTGTCTCAGCCCTGCTATGTATAAAATGGCGAATGAGGGATATATTTATAGATCTGCTCTTGAGGCTACAATATAATTGAAGACAGGGAAATAAACTTCCTAAAATAAACTTAAATGTTCTTATTGGAAAAATATGGAAAACTACTTGAGAGTTATTTTCAGGATTAAATGAGATAATGCAGACAGAGCATTTGGATGCTGTGGGCACAGCCAGGTGTCCCAGGAGCAAACGCAGCCATTGGTATTTAAAAGCAAACATCACTGCTGCTTCTCCACCACTTCTACACATGTGAAACATTACACCGACCCCACCAAATGCAGTAAAAGGAGTCTTTTAAGACCATAATATTCTTTCCCAATCAGAGTATATCCCTGAAAATCCTTTGGTAGGAAATACCTCATTGGGAGATTTACAACTAATGAAAAAATAGGAGGATTGAGGTGATGATAAATTTATACAAAAAAGGCTTCAGAATTTTTAAATGCTCACTAAAATAAAACAATTGAGTAGAAATATTTTCAATATTATTATACATATCTTAAGATAGGAACATTTTCCTGATAGAAATGCTTCAGGATCTGCCTCTTAATTTTAAGAAGATTTTGTAACTGTGTTTTGCTGTGTTACATACCAAGGTATATGCCCCTCTTTGCCAATCTCCTCTTTATTCTGACCATGTTGGCACTCTCTCTGAACGTCCAATATCTTCCTCATTTTGTGGCTCACCATGATTGGTTCTTGTTCCCTCGGCCTGTCTTATATGTCTTGATTTCCTCCTGCCTAGCAGGCACTAGGGTGCCGACCTCAAGTCCAGGCTTACCAAGACAGCAGCATGAATGCACGTCTTGTACTCGGCCATCCTCATCCCTCCTTTCTTCTTCCCAACTTTTCTGTTCAAATGGTCCCAGTAGAGATGCACAGACATCTGAACCAGGGCCCTCAGAGCTGTAGAATATCAAACTGACATCAACTAGAATTCTGAGCAACTGCAACGTGTGTCTGGAGAGGGATTGCTTTAATTTTCTATATGGCCAGGACTGCTGCCAGAGTTAGTATGGAGAAAACATGTTTTGTTGTGTTTGTTTTGGGTTTGCGGTTCAAGGCCTGGAAAATAATTTATTCTACTCTGTGATGTGATGTATGCTACAAACAGGAGAACCCGCCAGAGGAGAGATTTTTAAATTTTTAGAAAAAAAATTTCATATGTTTCCATCAAAAGACATCATTTCCTCCTACATTAGAGTGTGTAATTTAAAGACTAATTTTTAGTGACAAATCTCCAGGGTGTATTCCAGCTCCAGAAGAGTTAAGAACTAATACCTTACATCCTGTTCCTAGTTCCAAGCCCTTGCCTCTGACCTTTCATTCTCTTACTCTATACCTATACGAACCTGCATAGGATTGCATTGCTATTATCAAATAGCTAAATGTGCTTCTGGAGTTTGCAAATGGCTGTTCCCCACACAGAAAGAGTTGCTAAATTATAGAGACTTCAGTGTAATGATCTCTCACAGATAACTCACATGTCCATTCACAGAAAGCCTACTAGTCTTAGAATGGCCGGGATTTTGTGCATGGAAGCCCAGTCCATTACGAACAAAGCATGGACAAGAAGTTCATGATCCCTCCCTGTTTTGCTCTGTGGTGCCTTGTGGGGTGGGGTGCCTAGGTTATTCCAAAAGGCTGGTCTCTCAAAGGATAATGCAACAACCAACCAGCCCTGCTTTCCCACTCATCGTGTGGAGAAGGTTGTGGATCCGGGGACACGGGTGCTGTAAAGGGTAGTTTGACGGTGAGCACAGGATCGTCTGAGGCTGTCTTTATGAAAAGTGTGCACAACCTCTGAGTTGCGCATTCCTTTATTCCTGCCTTTAACTCCGTATTTGGCTCTTTACAGAAAATGATTCATAATAGAAGGGTGCCATTCCATATCCATGGCTTAAAGAAACCCCAAATTGGCATAATTGCTAGAGCTGTTTATCTTCTTGGGCACTAATTCCATCTTTACAGCTAAAATAAAAGAAAGATAAATGAATAGAATTAAAAAGCTGCATACTTACTACCATCTGGGGTCCAACTACTTATACTTGCCAAGTATATGTAGGTAAGGATGTTTTCAGGTATGTCTCTAACATGAGGCAGAAGCTAGTGGCATGACACAAACCATTAAAAAAAAGGTCTGCTTATGTCTTAAAACCAACAATATCAGCATAAGGTAGAAAACAGAAGAGATGCATTTGCAGATCATATGTAAAAATATGCAAACTGAAAAAAATGATTATTTGGGAACTTACAAGAAAATTTTCAAAAGAATGTTGAGGTCACTTTAGAATGGATGGAACAAGCACAAGCTTTACTTGTAGTTAATGTAAATGGTTGTTTCACATTTATTGTGGGGAGGGTAGGAAGGCAGGAAACATGCTAACTTGTATCAAGCTTCTATGCAACTTGACACATTTTAGCACATTCCTAAGTTTTATTCCTATATTTAGGAAAAACTAGATATCAAGAGGTGATCAAGCTTAGACGGTGAAATGGCCGGTGCCCACGGAATCAGTGCTGCCGAAATGCTGTACTTTGAAACTCTCTTCTGGATACCCAAGAGAGATATGTTCAATATTCAACAAAATCGAAGAATTTGAAAATTGAAAATCTCTCAGATGTTCTGAGAGAGAGAAAATCCCAGGGCAGATTCAGAGGATTTGGATTTAAGCCTACAGCTATATGAAAAAGAAATAAGTGAGAGAATAAAAGCCTGGGCAGTAAGTTTTTAGCTGCAAAATCTAATCCACCTCACAATATATTCTGGTAAAATGTTTGTTATAAACTGATCAGAAGTCATGCTCTATTTTGCCCTGTCCAATTTGGTAGCCACAGGCCACATGTGACTATTTAAATTTAAATTAATTAAAATTAAGTGAGATAAAAGTTTGGCTCCTCAATTGTACTAAGCACATTTTAAGGGACTCAAAAGCCACATGTGACTAGTAGCTACCATATTGGACAGTGCAGATACAGAACATATCCATCCAGGTAAAGGTCCACTGGACAATGCTGCTCTATATCTTTCAAAGATCTGCTGCAGCTTCCAGAAATTTCTAAAATCAAAAAAAAAAATTGTGTAGCTTATACACTGGGAGGATTTGGTTCTTTGGATGAAGAGTAGAGATTGGGTTGAGAAAAATCAGCGAAGGTGGCTATGGAGAGAGGGCTGGGGCCAGGGATTACTCCAAAGATGTGCTGGCCGGTAAGGGAAGGAGTCAAAAATCACGATGCATGGAAGATGTCTCTGTGAAATGTTTTTCGCTTCCCTGGGAAAAATAAGAGACATTTGAATTCTTTCAGGGGTCACAATCTAGAAGTAAGGGATGTGAGATACAATCCCAAGACTGAAGAGTAAAGCCTCATTTGACCACCAAATAAAATTAGAACTGTAGGTACAATATGACTCAAATTCTAAACTTCAGTCAAAGGTGACAAGAAATGAGAAACAAAGGGAAAATCAGTTGCTTATCTCACATATTTTATGGAGATAAGTAGCTGTCCTCTAACCTTTTTTTTTCCAGAACATGCTGCCCTCTACAGGCCACAAGGATATACACATATGTAAAGATATGCCTAAATAAGGGTTCAGTTATACCCAAATTAATAGGATCAATAGTAAAGATGTGATGAAAAAGAGAGGAGGCAGTTGGTTATATCTGTTGTCTGGAAGGCCTTAGTATCAAGAAGGGAAACAACCAACATTTATAAGCCTCTAATAAACCTTACCTCTTCAGCTGACATAAATATGAGAAATCAAAAATAGTACTATAGACTTATCATAGCATTTTCCCAGAAAAATTTAAAAGTATGTCAATGGTCGTTTTTCCTGTTTTACTAGGGAGGGTGTTTGTACTAGAGAGGGTATTTTACTAGAGAGGGTGTGGAAGAAAGAGGAAGAAGAATAGTTGATATAGTTTGACAGCTTTTACTAACATCTCCAAAGTATATCAGTTTTTTTTTTTCTTGGTGAGGAAGATTGGCCCTGACCTAACATCTGTTGCCAATCTTCCTCATTGTTTTTTGCTTGAGGAAGACTGTCACTGAGCTAACAGTTGTGCCAATCTTCCTCTATTTTTTATATGTAGGATGGTGCCACAGCATAGTAGGTTTGCACTGAGATCTGAACCCACAAACCCCGGGCCGCCAAAACGGAGTGTGCGAACTTAATCACTACACCACCCGGCTGGACCCCAAAGTATATCAATTTTGATCTAAAACTCAATATATTAAAACTAGGCTCTGAGTTGGGAAATAAAAATCAATGCATTTAAAGGAATATACATGATTTTATCCCAACTGAGAATTTAATCTTTTACACCTTGGTTGCAGTGAAGCGGTCAAAATCTGGCCTAAGAAATGAGAACTACCCTTCATCTTTACTTCAAATCGATTCTTCCATAACAGTTGTGCCATAAACACACACATTTTCTCTCACACACGCACATGCACACACACAGCTGGTATGTTTATTGCTTTAGTCACTAAAGGATTTAGCTGGACAAGCATCACAAAGATGATGGCTGATTTAATTGAATTTATGATCAAATGTTTTTCATTGCAGGAAGAGTAGAAATCACTTATGGGGAGATTTGAATAATTTAAGGGAAGTTCTCTATTTGGCATTATGTTTGTATATCAAGTCTTGAGGGATTAAATGCAGCTGAGGCCTAGCCGAGAATTCGTATAGAGATACACAAAGATATGCTGTATAACAACGTAGTGAGCGCTAGAACTATTGATTCCTTTGTGTTAATATTTCTATTCATTTATATCTCATTTATAGTCTGATTAATAATAAACACACACATATATACTCACCATGAGACGTCTGCTGTAAATCACCACTAGATTTTTCTGAGATCCTCAAAATGCCAAAATGATCTAAAAATGCTCTTTTGGATAAGAGAAAAAATAATTGATTTGGGGGTTGTATATGTGTGTGTTTACAGCATTTTAATGTATCTTTGTTGATGTTGTCAAAGACATAACAAAATCTGATGTTAACATCACTCCCGTGACGGGTATAACAAGGTAACGTGGGATTTGTGCCTTAGGGTATGGACTTTGCACAGTGTCTGCAAGAGAAAGGCTGGTTACCTTTGGAGTCCCCTACCGGCTTGCTCCCCAGTGATGACAGGGGTACTAATCCAAAGCCATGCTCTCAGCCTTTATTCATTGTGTTTTTAGAGGTAAGTCATTCACTCTCCCCATTTAAAAGCCTTAAACAGCAAGAATAACTACTTTCAGTCTCATCACTGGGACCCCCTGAGTCAAGTGGACTCCCTGGCCCTATACCCCTGCTTTAGGCTTCCCCATCAGTTCACATACAGAGAGCATCGCAGAAAAGTTCTAACAGACGCTCTGAACTTGCTAACAGTGTTTATCTACGGGTTTCTCTCAATCTAATTAGGAAAACTGTCTAATAGATGTGTTTCAAGACTTAGGAAAAAATCACAGTTTTGCATTAATTATGTACAATGCTATTTGTTAACATATCACTCTAAGGAAGGAACTGCTGGGGAAGGGAGAATCTTGTTTCTACACAAGAAGTATTTTTAAAAAATGATTTGGAGACCAAGCAGTTTAGCATGTGCTCCTAGAAAGGTAGAAGGAACATTCTAGAAGATGTCTGGGGACCCTGTATAACAATGGTATTCATGTTCAAGGACAACTGCTTATTTGAAATGCTCTGACTGGCACAGGAGGGCAGGGTGTCCTAAAAACAAAGGGGCATAAGCTAACGTTTGCTGAAGGTGCTCTGTTATTTACATCCTCAACGTATTCAATCCTTACAATAATCCTGCCAAGGGTTTTAAAGATTGAAAATTGGGGCTCAGATTGGTTAGTGAACTTCCTAAATATTATATGGTTCAGTAGTATATCTAAGATTAGAACTTGGCCCCTATGATACCAAAGATTATGCTGACTTTAGGTGCTTTTTTTGCCATTTGTGCCAATAAGGAGCTTTTGCAGCCTTCCTTCCTCTTTTCTATTCTTTCTTGGTTCATATTAACAATATTTATAGACTGTGTATTCTTACAAAGTCAGTAGGACCTACAGAGCAGACGTTGAATGTACATGTCAACATGAATAGTCTATTAACTGTATCTTCACAGTGAGTGGAAGTTGAGCCCAAACTTTATAGAAAGTCTCCCCAAATGATGATTGGGCCCCTCATCCAATCCTAATTTTCATGATAATAAACCAAGGTAGAGTGTGGAGTAGGCACCAGTGGATACAAAAGATGTCACTGTCGTTAAAATCATCTCTTTCTCCAGTGACTTGACTTATGTTCATCTTAATTTTGAAGCTGAAAATTCACTAAATTCATAAACATTTCTTAATGAAAAGAAAATGAACAAGTAAGTATTGAGGAAAGGGATCTCAAATCCAGCGTTTTTTTTTTTTTTAAATAAATAAAGAGCGGTAAAAACTTCCGCATTTCTGTTCATGCTCCACTTTTTCCCATGTGGCAATTTTCAATGTTCTGAAGCTGAAGAATTAACATATGTACCGACAGGGACCCAGTGAAGAAGACCTGGCTCTCAATTTGGGAGGGTTATTTAGAAAATGGAGCCCCTCTCAATAGCATCTCATACGTGGTGAAGAGGAAGCTGAGCCTGTATGATATTTTCTGAGTAGAGTTAGGGGAGATCAAGGGGGCCAGGAACAACAGCAGAGAGGTGAATTCCTAAGGGAGTTCAAACAGGGTAGAGAGCTGTGTTTCTAACCCCTAGCAGTTCCCAACAGAAGAGAGAGAGAGAGAACACAAGAAGGAGAAAGGAATAGAGACACTTGCAATAGGCAGTGCCCCTCAGGAGGGAACAGCATGGCTCCTAGAGGGAGGAGGAGCGGAAGGAACGTCTGCTGGCTGTTCTTTGATACTTCCACTATTCCCTCTGCAGATTTATTACACTTATGGGGTCCTCCAGAGCTATCGTCCTCTCCAAGTGCTTACAAATAAAAGACAGAGGTGAGCAGCAAAAATATAAAGCAAGACCTCTGGACACTTGAGTGTAAAATGCAAGGATTCTTCAGTGTAGTTTCCCAAGCAACAGGCATCCACATTGTTATTACACTGGTGGGCCCTTAAAACAAATGAATAGTTTGTATGTTGATCTACAATTGTGCTGTCCAATATGGTTATTTACATTTGAATTATTAAATTTAAATAAAATTTAAAATTCAGTTCCTAAGTCACACTAGACACATGTCAAGTGCTCAAGAGCCACAGGGGGCCAATGGCTGCTGCTCTGGGTGGGCAGATATAGAAGATTTTCATCAACAGAGAAGGTTCTATTGGACAGCACTGCTCTGTACAGGGTACAGAAATGTCAAACCAAACTTTTAGTTATCTCAGAGACTATGAGCCTTCCTGAGAACAATTTCTAACTCTATACTAGGGATGGAAAAGGATTTCTTCCTTATACATAGTTTTGAGGGTACCTAATGTGAACCAGGCAATGTGGAAGCGCCGGAGTCAGAGGCCTACGCTTGTCATCTGATGGGCCAGAGATCAGGCAAAACAGACTGTGTCTGACCTGGCGAGGCCTGGGTTTGCCCCTGGCCCCTCATCTCTTGACTCATCAATGAACAGGAAACCCCAGCACTCAGTACCCACTTGTGGAAAGCAGAACAACCCCAAAGATGTCCACTTGCTAATCCCTGAAGCCTGTGAATGTTACTTTCCATGGCAAAAGGGACTTTGCAGATGTAACTAAGGTTAAAGACCTTAAAATAGGGAGATTAACCTGGATTATACAGGTGAGCCTTAGAACTTTCTCCCACTGGAGGCAGAAGAGATGTGCAAAAGGGGGAGTGAGAGAGATCTGAAGTAGGAGAGATTCACGGCACTGCTGCTGCTTTGAAGGAGGGCGAAGCATGATGAGTAACACAGGGGGCCTTCAGGAGCTGGGTGAGGCTCCCAGCTGACAACCAGCAAGGAAATAGGGCCTCAGAGTGACAACCATAAGAAACTAAATTCTGCCAGCAGTCTAAATGCAGATTCCCCACTAGAGCCTGCAGACAGAGCCCAGGCCTACCAACACCTTGGTTTCGGCCTTGTGATACCCAGATCAGAGACACCAGTTGAGCCCATCCAGACTTCTGCCCAATGGGACTGTGAATAATACGTTTGTGGTGTTTTACACCAATAAATTTATGGTAATTTGTTACAGCAGTCACAGAATACAAATACACCATTTTTTATTTTGAAGAAGCAGAAGAACTTCTTCACTTCACACTTCTAGAATCTGTTTTGGGGAGCAGTTTGAGAAAGCCTAAATCTATCATCCTCTTTTCAAGGACATGAGCAGCCTGGCTGTTCCTGGAAGCTCTGAGATGCTTCAGAAGCGTGGTTGGTTTTCTTCTTTAATGAGCTGGATGGCAGAAGGAAGGCATTAGCTGCACCATAAGTCTGTAATTTTGGATGAGGAATCCAAGACATAATCTGAACGGATGAAAAACAACGGCTGCTGCCGACTCCCAAGCCTGGCACGTACTGCCAATTAGTAAGAGAGAAGACGAATATTTTCTCTCTATCAGAAGGGGAACAAAAAACTCATGTCTGACAGATAACAGCACGGGGCCTGCCCTCAACCATCACCAGGGTTTATTAATGACAGTGAATTCTTCGCTACAAAAAGACAGACATGGACAAGAAATCTGGCAATGACCAAAATGAGAATAATCTCATTGGGGGCAGTGGGAGCTGTATGGAACAGGCGGCAAATCTCACCAGCAGGGCCTGAGTGGGTGGTCAGCCTGCTGTGAACTCTATCTCCCCAGGATAGAGAAAGTCAGCTTTCTACTTCATTCCAGCTCTCCTGCTGCCTAAACCCTAGACTGGGAACAAATGTCGTCAGTTCTCAGAAGAGATCTCCCTACCCAAATTTGTAGTAAGAACAAAATAAAATCAGATGGTGATAAACACTGGAATATCAGAGTTTTTAAACTGATGATATTTCTTTCACAGGATTCATTGGGCCATATGTTCCAAGCTGTAATTCTCAATAGCACTGATCATTTGACCTTACTGAGCATGTTTTTTATTTCAAGTTATAAAATAGAGATGATAATATCTGCCCTGACTACCTCTCAAGATTGTTGTAAGGATGTGACAACATATAAGAAAGGAAATCCTATATTGCAAAAGACTGCCCAAATGTTAATTACCATTACTACTCCCATCACAGCTATGACTATGGAGCAGTGAGCGTGTGTTAGGTCTTTGACTAGGTACGTTTCACATGTTATCACATTTATGCTGCTGCTACTATAAGTGATCAGGGCTAGGCCTTCAGCAAATTTGCCAACTTTCTCTTGCACAGCTCTCTCTTTGTTCTCCTGGCACCTGTCCCCAACCTGTGTCTTTGGGTGGATCTTCATGCTGTCTTCTTTGAGACTCTCTAGGCCTCCCATCAGAGCCTGGAAACCATCTCTTATTTTAGGACCTCCTCCTTTTCCTTTCAAGAATCCACTCTGCAATTTTCTGGAAGAACTGCTTTCTGTTACATGGCAAGGGGTTTAATGGATGTGATAAACATCACACCTAAATAATCCTTTCAGGAACTGAACCAATGATCCGTTCTTGTAAAAATGAATGTCCTTAGAAATTGCCCTGAACTATGACTTTCAAGCAGGCAGATGAGATTTTGGGGCCTCCAAACAATACCATGTGTGGTGGTCCAAGGTCAGGACAAGAGACCTACTTGGATCTGACTGTCCATGTGTTGAAAACTGTATTTTCAAGGGTATGGAATGTGGTGAGAAACCACACCCCACGTGGCTTCCCAATGCTGGACATATGAATAAAACAAATATGATGAATATAAGGAATCCACAGAGCTGGGCAGTTGACTATTGCAGCCCCTGCTCATCCTTTGAGTTGAGAGGATGGAATTCCAAAATGTCTGCTTTAGTGTCTGCTGTAGAGCTTTTCATCCCAGGAAACCCATCCCTAAGAAAAGGGTGTTGATGATGGGAATAATAATTTCTTTGAAAATATTGTGAGAAGAAATCTCCAGGCACTAAATAAATTAAAACTGTTACTTTGAAGTAAATAGAATAATAACAAAAATTATCAACAAAGAAAAAATGTGAAAGTAGAGAAAGATGATTTAAAGATCTGGCTCAACTCAAGTGCTCCTCCTAGTGTTGATAAGTGCTCTGACTGCCTCTCACATTTCTAAACAACTGGCAAAGAAACGGAAAGCTCACTTACTTTGCCATATACTATTATTTTAGAAAATTTTAGATCAACTTAGAATAATAAGGCAGAGTAGAAAACAGGGCCTTTAGGTTTCTTGAGAAGGCACTCATTTAAATCTTAAAGGAAGGCAATCAGTTACGACAATAAGAAAAATACAATAGATAGTCACCAACATAAATATACAGAGCGAAATTCATGTTATTCCTCTAAATATTATTTTAAACACATTATGTTTTATGTACATGTAACACAACTATCTAGCAATTCATTTTTAAAATGTGTTTTGGAAGTTAACTACCAAAATAGATAAAATATTCAAGGAAAATTCAAGAATACAAAGTTAGGAAATACTTCTAAATCGTCTATATCAGGGTTTGTGACTTTCAAATATATGCAGGTAAATGTTTTCTTCTTCTCTATTTTTCTATTTCCGTAAAGGTAGCTTCATTACAATATCTCTTATATTTTTAATCAATTTTAGAGTATCAGTTTTTTAAATTCTTAGGAGAAATACAATTGGATTTTAACAAGAAGGACTGTAAGCAGAATGAGAGCATGTGGGTGGAGCTAGCAGGACAGGGTTGGCGTACACGTAGTCATGTCTGTGGACGTGCTTTGCTTTATTAGCAATGAGCTATGTTTTCCAAATCTGTCTTCTGTGACTGTGGGGATTTATGCTTAGTTCTCTCTTTGCTACTTTCAAACCTCCAAAATTGTTCAGCTGTTAAAAAGTTCCAAAACAAGCAAATCTGTTCCTGGAATCTTACCCTTAACTGTGCTGGAGAGCATATACTAAGACTTCTTCTCCAGCCAAAATAATAAAAGATCTTTTAAGTGGCTGAAATTCTTAGTTGATTGCACATACATGCCAATGTCAGACAACTATAAATACAGAGATCTGGAAGAAAAATAGAGAGAGTCTTTATAACTCCAGTGAAATAAAATGGAATGTTTTGAAGGCAGACAGAAAACAGTACATGTATTTATAAAATTAAGATTTGTCTCCCTTTAATCCCAAATCTCCTTTAAGTAGGAAGAGACTACATGGATCATGCACTTCCAGCATGAGGGAATAAAAAGACTTTCTTTTTTTTATTAATATATATTTATTATTCTCAATCCTATAATTAAAATTTCTTCTTTATATTATCCTTTTGAGTTTAGATATCTGCTGGATCTTTTGATATTTTTCTCCCATCACTGCTTTGTTTCCCCAGAATACTAAAAAATCCTTCAAAGGATAAAATTACGCCCATGGTTACTGGTATAAATGAAGTCAGCAGGGAATTGCATGGGTGTTACCTAGGGCAGACTTTGCCCCCAAATAAACTGGGTCACTTGTTATAGCCATTCAAAGAGAGGATTCATTTCTCTAGAAATTCTTAACTCTCTTAGGCAGGTTAACATATCCTCTAGCTTTAATAGCTGAGTTAATGCATATTTTTAAAGCCATTGTTACTTCTAATTTTGAACAGTGACTTACTTTTTTTTATGCTAACCTGTCTATCTTATATTAACCCATCAAAATGGAATCCAAATTCAAATCTTGCAAATTAGTTCACTTTATTTTGAAGGTATTACTGCTGTACAAGAGAATTTACCAATTGCTTTAGTTTCGTAATTGTGCTGTAGAAAAGCAAATTAGTGAGCAGCGATGGAGAAAGCCAGAACTTGCTTCATAGCCTTTAAACGCAGTTCTTCCAAATCTAGACCTCACTTTGAAGTGAGAGATGTTGAAATGTTGATGGTGGTCGCAAGGTCACAAGTCCATTTGAAGAAAGAATCAATAACGTAATTAATGTCTCTGACTTCTCAGTTCTCTCTAAATTACATTGGGTTTGAATTGGCTAGAGGCTATAGCTCGGCTCTAAGGATTCAGTCCATAACAATGGGATACCAGAAAGTAATACTTTTATAATATTTTCAGTGATGATTTTATTACTTAGTGTTTTCTAAAATAAATCCTTAAGTCAACAAAAAATAAGACTTACGGGGACTCAAAAATAGCACGGTTCTGAACAAGTCATGTTTGTAATTTTAAAATCAAGCTCCGCTTTTAACATTTTTCCTAAAACATTTTAAAAGTAATCTAAGGGTACAACTCAGTTTATTAAATGACTTTGAATTAATTCTAATTTTTTCAAGAAAGCCTATGTGATGGAGAGATCAAAAGAAAAACATTAACCGCAATTTCTACCAACGGATTAAACAGACTTTACATGAAAATCTAATACTTCCTTCAGTATGTTAGAACTTGTTTTCATAGAAAAACTATAAATCCTACGTTTATGGAAAATGCAAACAATAAATGTTTCTGAAGTGATAGCTTAAAGAAAAATTGCGTTTTCATTTTGTGAAAAATCATATTCTAAAGAATTCTTATTTGCCCTCAAAAGGAAAAGCATATTTACTGATATCTAGCATCTTCTAAGAAAAATTTAGAGATTGAGCACAATGCACATAGGTTTTAAAATTTCTAAAGAAGCAATACCAGAAGATTGCACATCCTGATTTTTGTCGACAGAATTAACTACTCTTGTTGCGACGTGAACGATTCCACTCAGAGAAAGGATGACATCAGGTCTTAGGTGGTCAGAATGAAGTGAAGCAATGCTTGAACACTACTTCAATTTTACTTTCCTTTTTGAAAGACAGGAAATAACCTAGTTTCTTCTGGGATAGAGTAACATAAATGCACAAAAGCATCTTCTCTGATACGCATCTCACTAGGCACTATGGAATAGTTGAACAAGAAAGGCCATTCCTCTGAGTGTTAGAATGCCTATGATGGCAGGTGCTGAATACAAGTTGCAAAAATGAACAACTAGAGTGGATCAGGTGTAAACAGCGTGGGGTCATATCCACCAGAGGCCAGAGGAAGAAATATCACTTAGCATCATCTACAGACCTCCCCATCTTTTGTAGACCATTCTAAGTGGATAGGAACTACCATTTATCTTCCTGGGTGATTTGGAAGTCATTCTAGCTCTGTCCCTTTGAAGGAAGGAAGTGGAAAGCCGTCTAAATTGCAGGCTATTCCCCACAAATGCTACTATGTGTACATTTGCCAGATTTTCCTGTTACTTCAAAGATAGGGTTAGAGACTCAAATGTTTTATCAAGAATTATTTCGTGAAGTAGTTACCTGGTTAGACAAACTTTTTGAACAATTATGAGAGCGGAATGTGTTTGATCATTTAATTAAGGTAGGAACTGTGTACTGCATATATTACCTGGTGTATGGAAGCACATAATTAAAATGTTAGACCACTGACCAGTAAAGTGAGGGGGAGGGTAGGAGGGTGAGGAACACATACAGAGTGCTCCCAGCAGAGGGCATGCCTCCCAGGGGAGACTGTAGATATGAAGAACTGACTCTTCAAATGGCAAATGCAAAACCTTGTATTAGACAAAAATATTTATATCAGTGTGTTCTTCCAAGTATAAATTTAATCAAAATAAATTGACAAATTTTTCAAATAAACCACTGTAGAATTTAATGTATTCATCCCATGAATTCCTCATAATAAGCTATCCATTGTTTTGACTGACAGCATTGACTAAAGGCATTTTTATTATATAAAGGCTTTTTATTGTTTTTTTATTTTCATAACTGATGGTGTCTAAAATTTAACACGTCATAACAGTAAAAAAGGAGACAATAACAGTACATTCTCCATTGACAAAATTTTGTTATGAAAAATTATAGTTTATTTCATCAAAGCAGTTCTGGTTACCTTTTCCCCAGCATAACACTTGACACATGATACCCACAAATACATGAGAGTGACTCAACTGCTCTGCTTTCCAACTTTCAATGATTTACTAACAGGTTGGCTTGCAATAAAAGACCTCTGAATAACTTGAGAAAGCTAGATCTTCAGATTTTGTCAAATTTTGAAATCCATAAATAAAACTATTTCAACAAGGTCAGATGAGAGAATAGAAATTAAATAAATGGAGTACATATACTTCAAGTGATACAGGTACCTAGCTTCCCAAGAAAGCTTAGAGGAATAAATGGGTAAATTGGAAAAATCTGATAAAATCAGTTTTATCTAGCTCAAAGGTTGTCACCAACATTATTTAGATTAGAAAGTCAGTCATTATATTACACTTAATAAATGTTATTTTGCCCATGCTAAAACATTTCTTGGAATCTAGTTACAAGAAGTTGACCCCAATGAACTTTTGGATTTACAGCTCTGAAGCAATGCCACATTGCTCTAGGAACCCAAACTCATACAACACTGTTGGCTCAGGGTGAACATGGCAGCTGGCACACAGTCAGGGCTTAATAACTGTTTACTGGTTAAATGATTGGACAACTGGATGAACAAAGGAAAAAATGTCATGACAACCTTCTCAGGAGAGCGTTAAAAATTAAAAGGGAAAGAGAGAGAGAATGAACACAATCTTTATAAAGACTTACTTATTCCATGCTTGTCTAAGGTTTTTAGAGCTGTACAGGGTAAAGCGTTCTGAAATAAAAAAGAAAAATGATAAACAATCTTTGTTTCAAGTGTATATATTGCAAGTATGTTAAAAAAAAAAAGACCCTCAACTTTCAAAAAGATAGTGTTTAATTTAGCCATAGCTATGCTAGCCACAGTAGGTCTTCACCCTTAGATTGGGCAGTTATAAAGAGTAAAACAGGACGATCTTAACATTCTAAACAATGAAGCATTGTTTTCTTTTGTTTAGGGTGACTTATTGTATAATCTGGTTTCCTAGTAACTATTTCTTAAAATTACTAAGTTTTAATTCGGTCAAAAGAAGAAACTCAAATTCCAAACTTCTTAACTGTAAGTAGATTTATAGAATATTGACACATGGGTCAAATGAGACCTGCTGTTTTCTCCATGAAGACATCGCTGACCAAATGTAGTAATGTTGGCTCTCCTTTCTTAATACTATACAGTATTTACATATGCTCAAAGCCAAACTACCAATGTCCTATAATGTGTATTTATATTTATCATTGAAAAACATTTATGATATTTTTAAAATTAAAATGTAACATTTGTTTTACCAAGTTAAACAATAAGGTGGCATAGAATAGATATTAATAATCTCCCCTCTTGCTCCCCATTTTTCACTCCTGATGATATAGCAATTGTTAATGGCTTGGCATGTCTCTTTTCATATATTTCATACAAACCCATCCATATATACTAATATATATTCTATTTTAATTTTTAAAATGGATTGTATAATAAACATTCTCTGAAATTTCTTTAGGCACTTAATAATATATAGCAGACAGTCCTTTAATAATATATAGTGGAGAGTCCTTCAAATAAAAAAATAGATGTAACAATTGTTTTAAAACTGTAAAATAATTCCATAGAAGTACCATAAGTTATTTGGCCAATATAGAACTGCTTGGCAAATGGTATGCACATTTTACATTTTAATAGATGCTGACAGATTACTTTTCATTTTCCCATCAGCAATAAAAAATAATGTCTTTTTTATATCTTGCATCCCTAAGATGCAAGGATGGTTCAATATGTACAAATCAACAAATGTGATACATCACATTAATAGAATGAGAGAGAAAAATCACACGATCATCTCAATAGATGCAAAAAAAGCATTTGACAAAATGCAACATCCATTCATGATAAAAATTCTCAATGAATTGGGTATAGTAGGAACATAACTCAACACAAGAAAGTCCATATATGACAAGCCCATAGCTAATATCATGCTCAATGGTGAAAGGTTGAAAGCTTTTCCTCTAAGATAAGGAAGAAGACAAGAGTGCCCACTCTCACCACTCCTATTCAACATGGTACTGGAAGTCCTAGCCAGAGAAAGGAAGGAAGGAAGGGAGGGAGGGAGGAAGGAAGGGCATCCAAATTGGAAAAGAACAAGTAAAATTGTCTCCTTTTGCAGATGACGTCATTTGATACATAGAAAATCTTAAAGACTCCACCAAAAAACTATTAGAACTAATAAACAAATTCAGTAAAGTTACAAGACACAAAATCAATATACAAAAATCAGCTGCATTTCTATATACTAACAATGAATTACCTGAAAAAGAAATAAAGAAAACAATCCCACTTACCATAGCATCAAAAACAATAAAATACCTAGGAATAAATTTAAACAAAGAGGTGAAAGATCTGTACACTGAAAACTATAAGACATTGATGAAAGAAAGTGAAAAAGACACAAATAAATGGAAAGATATTCCATGTTCATGACTGGAGCATCAAGATTCCAATATCATTTTTGTTTTTTACAGAAGTAGAAAAAACAAACATAAAATTCATATGGAACCCCAAAGGACCCTAAATAACCAAAGCAATCTTGAGAAAGAAGAACTAAGCTAGGGGCATCATAGTCCCCATATTATAAAGCTATAATAATCAAAAAAATATGGTACTGGCATAAAAACAGACACATAGACTAATGGAACAGAATCGAGAGCTCAGAAATAAACACATGCATATATGGCCAACTAATATCCAACAAAGGAATCAAAATATTCAATGGAGAAAAGATGGCTTCTTCAATTAATAGTGCTAGGAAAACTGGATATTCACATGCAAAAAAATGAAACTGAACCCCTATCTTATATCACTCACAAAAATTAACTTGAAAAGAATTAAAGACTTAAATTAAGACCTGAAGCCATAGAAGAAAATATAGGGAAAAATCTCCTTGACATTGGTCTTGGCAATGATTTTATGGATACAACACTCAAAAAGCAAAAATAAACAGTGAGACTGCATCTAGCAAAAAAGCTTCTGTGCCACAAAAAAAGCAATCAGTGAAATGAAAAGGCAACCTACAGATTGGGAGAAAATATTTGCAAATCTCATATCAGATAAGAGGTTAAAATCCAAAATATATAAGGAACTTATATAACTCAATAGCAAAAAAAATAAATACAGGCATACCTTGGAGATATTGTGGATTCGGTTCTAGACCACCATAATAAAGTGAAGATCTCAATAAAGTGAGTCACACAAATTTTTTGGTCTCCTAGTGCATATAAAATTTATGTTTACACTATACTGTAGTCTATTAAGTGTGCAAAAGCCTGTCTACAAAAACAATGTTACATACCTTAATTAAAAAACACTTTACAGCTAAAAAAATGCTATTATCTGAGCCTTCAACAAGTCAAAATCTTTTTGCTGATGGAGGGTCTTGCCTCGATTTTGATGGCTGCTGACTGATCAAGGTGGTGGTGCTGAAGATTCGGGTGGCGGAAGCAATTTCTTAAGATAAGACAACAGTGAAGTTTGCTAAATTGATTGACTCTTCCTTTCAAAAATGATTTCTCTGTAGCATGCAGCGCTGTTGGATAGCATTTACCCACAGAATTTCCGAAATTGGAGGCAATCCTCTCTAATTCTGCTGCTTCTTTATCCACTAAGTTTATGTAATATTCTAAATTCTTCGTTATCCTTTCAACAATTTTCACAGCATCTTTACTACGAGTAGATTCCATCTCAAGAAACCACTTTCTTTGCTCATCCATCAGAAGCAACTCCTCATCTGTTCAGGTTTTACCATGAGATTGTAGCAATTCAGTCACATCTTCAGGCTCCATTCCTAATTCTGATCCCTTTCTACTTCCACCACATCTGCAGTTATTTCTTCCACTGAAGTCTTCAACCCATCAGTCATCCATGAGGGTTGGAATCAACTACTTCCAAACTCCTGTTAATGTTGATATTTTGACCTCTTTCCATGAGTCATGAACATTCTTAATGGCATTTAGAATGGTGAATCCTTTCCAGAAGGCTTTTAATTTACATAGTCCAGATCCATCAGAGGAATCACTGTCTATGGCAGCTATAGCCTTACGAAATGTATTTCTTAAATAATAAGACTTGAAAATCAAAATTACTCCCTGATCCACGGGCTCCAGAATGGATGTTGTGTTAGCAGGCATGAACACAACATTCTTCTCCATGCACATATCCATCAGAGCTCTTGGGTGACCAGGTGCATTGTCAATGAGCACTAACAGTTTGAAAGGAATCTTTTCTTCTGAGCAGTAGGTCTCAACAGTGGGCTTAAAATATTCATTAAATCATGTTGTAAACAATGTGCTGTCATCCAGGCTTTGTTGTTTTGTTTATAGAGCACAGCCCGAGTGGATTTAGCCTAATTCTTAAGGGGCCTAGGATTTTCAGGATGGTAAATGAGCACTGGCTTCACCTTAATGTCCCCAGCTGCATTAGTCACTAACAAGAGAGTCAGCCTGTCCTTTGAAGCTTTGAAGCCATGCATTGACTTCTCCTCTTTAGCTATGAAAGTCCTAAATGGCATCTTCTTCCAATAGAAGATTGTTTGGTCTGCATTGAAAATCTGCTGTTTAGTGTAGCCACCTTGATTAATGATCTTAGCTAGATCTTCAGGAGAATTTGCTGCAGCTTCTACATCAGCACTTGCTGCTTTCCCTTGCACTTTTATGTTATTGACATGGTTTCTTTTCTTAAACTTCATGAGCCAACTTCTGCTAGCTTCAAACTTTTTTCTGCAGCTTCCTAACCTCTCTCAGCCTTCATAGACTTGAAGAGAGTTAGGGTCTTGCTATGAATTAGGCTTTGGTTTAATGGAATATTGTCACTGGTTTTATCTTCCAGCCAGACCACTAGAACTTTCTCCATATCAGTAATAAGGCTGTTTCACTTTCTTATCATTCATGTGTTCACTGCAATAGCACTTTTAGTTTCCTTCAAGAACTTGTCCTTTACATGCACAACTTGGCTAACTGTTTGACCCATCCTGGCTTTTGACACTCCTTCCTCACTAAGCTCAATAATTTCTAGCTTTTGATTTAAAGTGAGAGACCTGTGAGTCACTTGGACAACTAGAGGCCATTGTAGGGTTATTAATTGGCCTGATTTCAATACTGTTGTGTCTCAGGGAATAGGGAGACTGGAGGAGAGGGAGAGAGATGGTGGAATGGCTAGGTGGTGGAGCAGTCAGAACACACACAGCAATTTATTGATTAAGTTCACTGTCTCATATGGGTGTGGCTCATGGGCATGCCCCAAACCAATTACAATAGTAACATCAAAGATCACTCATCACAGATCATCATTAAAATGAAACATTATTATAACGAATATAATAATAATGAAAAAGTTTGAAATATTGTGAGAATTACCAAAAGGTGACACAGAGACATGAAGTGAGCAAATGCAGTTGGAAAAATGGCGCTGATAGACTTGCTTGACACAGGGTTACCACAAACCTTCAATTTGTAAAAAATGCAATATCTGCGAAGTGCAGTAAACTGAAGCACAATAAAATGAGGTACACCTATAGTTCCATTTAAAAATGGGCAAAGGACCTGAATAGACATTCTTCCAAGGAAGATATTCAAGTAGCCAACAAGCATATGAAAAGGTGCTCAACATCACTATCATCAGGGAAACGCGAATCAAAACCACAATGAGATATCACCCCACAGCTGTTAGAATGGCTATTATCAAAAGACAAAAAATAACAAGAGTTAGCAAGGATGTGGAGCAAAAGGAACCCTTGGGCACTGTTGGTGGAAATGTAAATTGGTATAGCCCCTATGGAAAACAGTATGTAGATTCCTTAAAAAATTAAAAACAGAGCTACCATATGATCCAGCAATTCCACTTGTGGTTTGAAGGTAACAAAATCACTATCTCAAAGAGATTTCTGCATCCTTATGTTCATTAAAGCATTATTTACAATAGAGAAAATATGGAAACAAACCAAGTATCCATCAATGGATGAATCAATAAAGAAAATATGTGTGTGTGTATATATATGGGTGTGTGTGTGTGTGTGTGCGTGTATACATATATATAACGGAATATTATTCAGCCATGAGAAAGAAGGAAATTCTGCCATTTATAACAACATGGATGGAATTTGAGGGCTTTTTGGTGTGTGAAATAAGTCAGACAGAGAAAGAAAAATACTGTATGATCTCACTTATATGTGGAATCTAAAAAAACCCAAACTCTAAAAGCAAAAAACAGACCGGTAGCTGCCAGGAGTGAGGGTGAGGGAGGAGGGGAAATGGGTGAAAGTAATCAAAGGGTATAAACTTCCAGTTACAAGAGGAATAAGTCCTGGGGATGTAATGTAAAGTATGGTGACTACAGTTAACAATAGCATTGTGTATTTGAAAGTGGCTAAGACAGTAGACTTTAGAAGTTCTCACCACATACAAAAAAATTGTAACTATGTGAAGTATGAATTTGTTTAACTAAACTTATTGTGGTAATTACTTTGTTATATATACATATATAAGATCACCACTATGTTGTACACCTTAAACTTATACAATGTTATACATTAGTTATATCACAATAAAACTGGGGAAAAAAGACAGCATTCTAGCAAAGTAAAACA
This sequence comes from Equus asinus, assembly GCF_041296235.1. NCBI lineage: Eukaryota > Metazoa > Chordata > Mammalia > Perissodactyla > Equidae > Equus > Equus asinus. The sequence continues at coordinate 134,652,930 of NC_091790.1, read as the reverse complement.
AGGAGATATGATGCAGAGTGATCAGTCGAGAGGGACATTCTAGGTTTGGAGATGAGAGAAGATGAGTTTCATACAAAACAGTCAGTCGACAAAATAAATAAAGTTCCTATCAGAAGACTGGTTGGAGTTTCATTAAAATGTTGGTTTACCTGAAAAAGATTATATAAAATCTTTGTACATAAGAATATGGTGCATCTTTCCATTTAGACAGGATTTGTGTGTATGTCCTCCAGGAAAATTATATAGTTTCCTTTTCATATTGATCTTATTTCTTTTCAATAATTTAATACTTAAAATGCTTACTTTTGCTTAATATCGGTTGGATTTTTTTGTCAGTGTTGTCCACTTTTAATTATAAGCTTTTAAAGGAGAGAATGGAAATGATTTATATTACTTTTATTATGGTATGTTTCATATATAAGAATACCATTTAAGAAGAACAAAAAGAAATTTAAGAACACATTCAGCATCCTATATCTAAACACAGAGTTTATTCAAAAGGAATGACTGGAAATATTGCACAATAATTCATTCATTCAATTATTATTTATTGAGCAACTACTGTGTGCCAGGTATACTTCTTTGGGCTGAAGACACAGGAGGGAACCAAAGAGAAAACCTTCCTGCCTGCAGGGAGCTCACATTCCAGTAAGGGATGTGCAAGGTCTGAGTGAGCATGGAGGACAGGGTGGCTGGAGCAGAGATAGAGAGTCGAGGAGAGATGAGTGGAGGCTGAGACAGAGGTGGGGTAGAAGGACAGAAGACTGGCTCACATAGAGTCCTTGTGGTCTTTAAGATATGATCCAGATAATTTTTTCTTTTTTGGTGAGAAAGATTGTCATTGAGCTAACATCTGTTTCCAATCTTCCCCTTTAGCTGGAGAAAGATTGTTGCTGAGCTAACATCTGTGCCAATTTTCCTCTATTTTTTGTATGTGGGACTCCAACACAGCATGGCTTGATAAGCGGTGTGTAGGTCTGCAACTGGGATCCGAACCTGTGAACCCTAGGCTGCTGCAGTGGAGCACGCAAACTTAACCACTATGCCACTGGACTGGCCCAACATAGACTTTTTTTTAAGGCTTATCCTGGCTTCTGTTTGGAGAATACATTACAAGAGGCAAAGTTGGAAGCAGGGAGACCAATAAAAGGTTATTATGACTGTCCAGGAGAGAGATGATATGACTTGGGCTATGGTAACAGAGGGAATGCAGTGAGAAGGGGTCAGTCTGAAACTTTTTGGAAGGTAGAGCCAGTAAGATTCATCAATGAATTGGATATAGGGTATGACAGAAAGGTAGGAGTTAGGACGACTAATAGAGCATTTACTGATCTCCAAATTCCAGGTTTCTAAGGTTTTGAATTTCATAATTTAATTCAAATATTACCCTGAGAATATATTAATCATTCCATGATGATTCAGAAGGTGTTTAAAGTTCTCAAGGAGTGTCAGAGTCATCACAGCAGGGGTAATTGTCAAAATAGCTAATAACGTGCAAGGCACGGGTATTGACCAATCAGTATGGAAACCAGCCATTATGCTATACTGATGTGCGTTCACCGACGATCAGGTTTGATTATAAACATCCATTGTTATAAAGCTATAGGCAAAAGTGCTCACCAACACTTATGTATTTATTTGTTTCAAAAGAATGTCTAATGTCTGGGGCCCGCCTGGTGGCGCAGCAGTTAAGTTCGCATGTTCCACTTCTGAGCGGCCCGGGGTTTGCCTGTTCGGATCCCAGGTGTGGACATGGCACTGCTTGGCAAAAGCCTTGCTGTGGTATGCATCCCACATACAAAGTAGAGGAAGACAGGCATGGATGTTAGCCCAGGGCCAGTCTTCCTCAGCAAAAAGAGGAGGATTGGCAGTAGTTTGGTCAGGGCTAATCTTCCCCCCCAAAAAAAGAACATCTAATGTCTGAGTTTATTTTCGACTAGACTGCATTATATAAGACGCAACATAATTCAGCCAGTTGGTGTAGAGCAGAAATTTAAAGGCATATTTTCAGTTTGAGGATTAACTAACAAAGAAAGGAGAAATGGAAAGAATAGTTCTTTTTATAAAGGTTTTTAAAAAAATTATTGTCTAAAGTCTGGTATTAAAAGAGCAAGATACATTTTTAAAATTAATTACATCAAAATGTCCTTGTAAAACAAATTTGATCTCCTTAACTTCGTATGCTCCACAAAGCAATTTTAATAAGTTGCTATGATTTCAGAAGGAACAAGAATTCCATTACAGATAAAATTAATACAATCTTGCATTTACAAGTAAATTATTATTCTTAGCAATTAATGACTGCACATAAATATTAGTACTAAAAATTGTCTCTATTTAGAGCTTGACAGGATGTGCTAATAGAAATTTTTTTTTAGAAATGCAATATGTCAGCTTTAGCCATGCATAAAAGAGCCAAAATTGATAGTGAAACTTCCATTTGAAAGGAGAAAAACTAAGGATATAAAGAAGTCGTCCTACATTTACTTTCCATCACTATTCACATAAACTCTTAATTCTTTTAGCAAATGTCACCTGGGTACCACCTGTGTGCCAGTTACTGCACTGGGCAATGGGTACACAAAAATGAATAAGTCCTGGGGGCTGGCCCCGTGGCCGAGTGGTTAAGTTCGCGCGCTCCGCAGCAGGCGGCCCAGTGTTTCGTTAGTTCGAATCCTGGGCGCGGACATGGCACTGCTCATCAGACCACGCTGAGGCAGCGTCCCACATGCCACAACTAGAAGAACCCACAACGAAGAATACACAACTATGTACCGGGGGGCTTTGGGGAGAAAAAGGAAAAAATAAAATCTTTAAAAAAAAAAAAAAATGAATAAGTCCTGCTTACAGTTCCATGGCACAGAAATGTAAATACAGAATTACAAATACAGGGTGAAAGTGCTCCAGTGTGGATGTGGACACAGTCCCCCGGGAGCCCAGAGGCAGAGTCACTAACTGCATCTGTTTCTTTTCCAAATGAAGAGGGAATAAACTCAAATGTCTGAAGCTAGCTCCAGTGACACACAGGACCTGATCTCCTGTATTCAACATCTTTCAGATCTTAACTGACAAAGCACACAATTTCAGATGGAGCCATTTCTAAACATTTTCTGCAATAAGCATGCATTTATGTTTATAATTAGATTAAAAAATTATATTTTAAAAACTATTTCCATCATAAATAAAAGTAATGTTCCATTGGAATGAAAGCAACACAATTAGCCATGTAAGTTTTGAATACAAAAAAGGTGTTTACATTAGTGCCCCAAATCAGTAAGAGTTATATTGAATAAAATAGATATTCAACTGCCTGTGAATAATTTTGTCAGAGTATTTGAGTATGTGCATACGAGTGCTTTACACTGTTCTCCTTCAGTTCAGTTTACTCTGTCACTTACTACTTTAATGTCAGCTTTCTCTTTCCAATTATGTTTAAACTAGGAGTTTAGAATGTCCTGATGTAAAGCATTGGCTAACTCATAGCATAACTGAGGAGTGCAATTAATTTACACCTGCAGGCTGCTTTTCACCTTCTCCTCTCATTGCTGGGACACTGCAGAGGATGATCACACACAGCGGGAGGCCAGGGAGGAGCGCTGGCAGAGGAGAAGAAGAAATCACTTGCTATGCGACATGATGGGGGTGGGCGGAAAGAAGGCCAGAAAGGTTTTCCCTCCAACTGCCATGACTATGCACCGTAATTTGTTGAAATTCCACAGGAAAACAACTGGACAGCAATGCTATATATTCTAAAGTTTCCCAGCTTAAAAGAGCTGAGCGGGAAACAGCTTGAGGCACCATGAAAGCAGATTTTAACTCACATGAAGATAACACCTAAATTGGAATTCACTCATTTGCTTATAGGTATGTACTGTCTACTCCAGGAGAGTAATTTGAATTTTCATTCTCTCCCTTCTTCATCAACATTTTTTGTATCTTATAAGATACTGCTGTCTTTTTTAACTTCAATAACAGGACAATGTATGAGTAAATAGTTAAATCAACCAATCAATTAAAAACCCCAAGTATGTTCAAAGAACTTGAAAGGCTAAAAACCAGGATTTGTATGTAAGCTCTTTTCTTTCTTTTTTTGGGGGGGGGGGGGGCGAGGAGGGGTAGCACTAGAGATAAGATCATGAAAAGTCTCAAACTTTAGTATACCTTTTGCAGAAGGAGTTAATATGCAATGTAAATAATACCATGGGATAAGTATTTATAAGTCAATATAAAAATGAGTATGTCCCAAATGCCATAGGAAATGTTAGATGTAATTGACTCCTCTAAACCGTAAATGCCACTATTCACAATTTAAGCTCTTTAGGATTATTTTGCATTTAACAAATGCATTTACTCTTTCTTACTGAGTTTGTAAGAAAATAGTACAGATTTAAACAAAGAGCTGTGGCCATGCCAAAGGGCATCCTATCTAACATCTGGGAGAGGTGCTGAGCCTGACGCCTTTCTCAGGATGGCTTCAGTGGAGCAAAAAGCTCCAGGCCTTTATAAAGGTGAACAATGAACCTGGTCATGAATCACTCTGTGAACATTTCAAAGGATTATCCTAATTACTTGTTTATGTGAACGATAATATCCTTAAGTCCTTTAGGAGAGAAGGCATGAATATTCATTCATTCTCTCATTCATTCTGCAAATATTTATTGTGTTCTTACGGTTTGCCAGGCACTGTTCTAGGTGCTGTGAATACGTCAGTGCACAAAACATACGAGGTCATAAGTGGCCTACAGTACATCACGGGAACCAATACTAAGGGGCCCTCAATAGAAGAAAACTGTATTCACAAGTATTCACAAGAATTTTTATGCAGACTTTACTTTTGTTATATTTATTAGGATGACCAAGCCAGCAATGAACATTTCAGTTGATTATGTGATCAAGATATAGGAAAGCTGGATTAAAATCACCTATAGGCCTTAGAACAGAAATAAAGCAGAATTCCTGTGCAGTAGAAGAGAATTTACCCTGAATGGGGAGGGCTGAACTTCTCCCAAAATGCAGGGATTTTAGATATCTCAACTCCAAAAGAGCACAGTGATCCAAACAGGCATTTTAGAATTAATGTGTATGTCTGCACAACTGCACTTCACAGCTTTAAAACACTTGATATCCCAAAATATGTAACGGCTGAGATTTGACACAACTCCAGTATTGTCAGCAAGACGTCTTGACATGACATATTAATGCTGAACAGACTTTCACTGCCCTGTCGCTGTCACCCGGAGGGGCTATCTTGAAATGCCGAGCAGCAAACTTCAGTGCTGAAGAGAAACTGCAGCATCCTGCCCTGCCCTGGCTGCAGCAAAGCATCCTCAGCGACCATGGGTGTGCATTTAAAGGGAGTAATCTCTGAGCCACTTCTAGAAACAATGTTCTACTGTACTCATTAAACATTCTTACTTCTGATGGCATTTGGTTTTTCTAACATACATACAAATGTGGGTTTGTGAGTGTATATCCCAGATGAGGTCTTCAAATTATCCACACTTTTCTCAACCTAAAAGTCATGGAACACTTCTCTTTCCATAAGATGTTTTTCTCTAGAGATGTGAAATTTTGTCAATTAGGAACTTATTAAAGTCCAAAATGTACTATTCACAAAAAAGAACACGTCTTTACAGCTCCCAGAAAAGAAAGGAGAAGACAGTTTTTGGTTCTCACTCTCCGTGCATCCCCACCCACCACTCCATCCAAACTCTCCAAAGGGAGAAAGACATCAAGAAGAGGGCACATAGCACCTTCTAGGGGAAGTGTGAGCAATCAGGTAGTCTAATCACTTCATTTTACAAATGAGTAAACTGAGGTTAGAGAGGTTGAATTGCCTGAGGCCATGGTAGAGGCTAGTGGCAGAGGCTGAACTGGTACTCTGCTCCCAATCTACCATTGGTTACCAAGGGACCGGGATACCCAAGCTTCCTATGTGATATTTAGCAAACATTTGATGTGTCCTATGTGGTTTGCAAATATGAACTCGTTTTAGTCCTCATAACAACACTATGAGGTGAGGAAATACGGTTATCTCCATTTTACACATAGAGAAACTGAGGGACCCAGACACTGGGCACCTTGTCCATGTTACACAGCTGGTAAGTGGCAGAGCTGGGATTTGAACCCAGACAGTCTGGATGTGGAATCCATGCTCTTAGCCACTGTACCATGACACCTGTCTGTGTCTCCATTGGGAGAGACTTGAAGTTTGACCCTCAAAATGCACAGAGCCAGCAGCAGCACAAGCAGATCAAAGCTCCTTTAACTAGCAATAAAAAACATGCACACTTCCAACTTAACGATGTTCTGGAAACGGCAAAACTATGGAGACAGAAAAAGATCAGTGGTTGCCCAGGGTTAGGAGAGAGGAAGAGAGAAATACGCAGAGCACAGAGGATTTCTTAGAGCTGTGAAATTATTCTGTATGATACTATAATGATGGTCACATGTCAGCATATATTTGTCCAAACCCATAGAATGTAAAACACCAAGAGTGAGCCCTAATGTAAACTATGGACTCTGGGTTATAATGATGTGCCAACGTAGGTTCATCAATTATAACACATGTACTACTCTGATGGGGAATGTTGATAATGGGGGAGGCTGTGCATGTGTGGCGACAGGGGACATATGGGAAATCTCTGTACTTTCTGCTCAGTTATGCTGTGAACCTAAAACCACTGTAAAAAACAAAGTCTATTAAAAAAAAAACAACATGTACACAAATATACTCTCCCCACTCTCAACTCCCTTTCCACATGCTGTGAGTGTCTTACCCTCTAAGTCTAGGAGAACAAATTTATCTTGTGTTCATAGGAAATGCCAGACAAATGTCTTTCAAGTTCTAGTGACCTTGGACCTATTACTTAAAAATCTTTCAGTGCTTCAGTTTCCCCATATCACAGAAGGAGTAATAGGACTATAGACCTTATAGAGTTACCATGAATGTTCAATAAGAAAACGCATCTCGGGAGCTAATAAGAGTGTCTGACTCATAATAAACATTCAACACCTGCCAGCGATTACTACTCCTACCACAAGTATTACTAATAACATGCTTGAAAAACTGACCATCTTGTACGGTTATGTTATACATACACAAGGCAGACATTTGGTATACTTAATACTTAAGCTGTCCTAAAGTACCCCTCTTGAGGCAACAGTTAATGAAATGAATAAAAATCACAGTCATGATGATGCTATTCTAACTCCTTACATGTAATTCTGTGACTTTAATGCCCTGGTGAAGAGCAATGATTGGCATTCTGAGCGAATATCAATTGTTCTTTTTTACAGTCAAGAGATTATTAGTTGGATTCATAAAGATGGCTCTAAAGGCAAAAGCACCTATGTACATACACACTTACGTCCTTTCTTAATAATCTCCATTGCAAATATTATTTATTTGTCTCTTAGCTACAAAGGTGCTCTGACAGCACTGTATCAAGGACAAATCTAAGTGAAGGAAACTTCATCAAATCTTAAAACGAAGCTAATTGTTGGTAGTGAGTTTATCATATCTCACTTGAATATTTGGTGGGTAAAATATTACTTGCAAATTAAATGAAAAAAACCAAGATTTTTCCTTTCACTGTTATATTAGCGAAAGAGTTATTCCATAGTCATGTATTTGTCTTGCAGGAGCTCTATGATAATGGCCTAAAGAGGCTTTTAAAATCAACATCATTTTAAACAAGTCAATGAATTTGACTCACTTATTTTAGCCAGGAATAGCTGACAAGCCTAGAAGTCATAGGACCTAGTATGGGACATTAGATTATTATTCAGCAAATATTTCCTCTCTCCCCTCCCCCACCTTCAGGAGTAGGGTATACTTCTCTGCCCCACTGATAGTATTTTGCTTAAACAATGGGATGTTAGTGGTTTGACACAAGCAGAGGCTTGAAATGTGCCTGTGGTATTAGGCCTGTCCTCTTATGCTCCTGTCTCTTGTCACAGGAAGAGCATTATTTTGTAGCTGCCATTCAAAGGAGGATGACAGATGTGTGGAAAGACCTGGATCCAACCTGCAGCTTGGAGGTGAGCCGTCCAGAACCCAGACAAGATCAGCTGAAATCCAGCTCACTGTATTAACTAATATTTATTGGTGTATGGCACCGACTTTGGGGTGGTTTGTTTCGATACCGTCATGGTGGAATTGATTGATACATCGGGTTTTGGCCCAGCACTACCTTCTACTAGGAGGCAGGGCTTTCCTCACCAAGCTTCAGCTCCATCCATCTTCCTGTCTATCTGCCCTCATGAGATAATGCACATGAAAGCATTTGGCAAACAGTAAACAACTGTACAATGCAAACAACCAACTAGCACTTAAATTTTTTTTGCCTTTATTCTGTGTTTTTAAGACTTTTCAAATGCTGAAAATTTTACACAAATTCTCAGATTAGAAATACCGTACTATTCTCTGTGCTTCTCAGGGACAGAGGAGAGAAAATCCTTCTTTCATCCTACCGTTGGTTCAACCACTTAGTCATGAATCTCTCATAGTAGGGTGGAATCATGCTCAAGATGGTCAACTATGCAAGGCTTTGGCTTGTGGAGTTCCACTCCTTCCCTAGGGACACAGTTTCACACTCAAAGTACTGTGGTCAAGACCCAACTTCAACATAGGAATCAATTTTTCTTGTTTTAGAACTAAACTTCCAATCTCCTGGTCCCCCTTCTGAAGATTTTGATTTTTAAAGTTTTTGGAAAGATGTTTAGGGTCAGGAGGTATGGAGAACTTTTTGCAATGCACATATTTCTAGTTATATATTTGCAGGCATTTATTATGAGCACAATAAATATAAAACAATAAGTTACAAACTAGAGAAAGCAATAAAAAGTGTGTGGTTGGTTTACGGTAATGCCAAGGGTATATAACAACTCAAATGTTCTATTTTTAAGGAGATGACAATTCTTTCAGTACCTTGAAAATTATCAGTGTCTTCATTTAATTCTGATCTCTACTCTTAGGGTAAAATTTTAATTCTCCTCTTAGATATAATTTTAATCAAACCACATAAATTAGACAGTATCAAGGATTTTAATCCTCTTTGGAAGGGGGAGTAGCATTAGTGAGGAGATAGAGAAGTCTTTATTTGGTGATTGGTATTCCATATCAACTTTGGTAAGATGAGGTGTGGGTAACTCCCAAACTGGATTTTACAAAATTTCAGGAGTAGGAGTAATGAAACCAGTCTACTTAGGATTTTTTTTTTTTGATAGGACTGAAATCAGAAGAACTTCATTTCTCCTTGAAAATTTAATCTTATTAAGTTTTTTCTGGCATTTGCTAGACACTCAGCTGGTCTCCATCATTACTGATTTCCTCTAGTGAACATAAATGGGAAATTCTTCAAGCAGTTACTAGAGAACAAGTTAGCAGATAGTCCCTGCTTTGCACTGAGTTGAGTTTCACAATTCATAAAGATATTTCCCCTCACTGGTCTGCCTATTTGGGAGGAACTGAATTGCTATTTTACATTTTTGAGTGATTATCAAGATTTTTCGCTGTTTCTTATTTTTATTCTATAGCATTGGCCATGTCTATGGCTTATTTCGTATCAAATCCTTGGTCAGCTATGGACCTGTGGGGAAAACTGTCCCCCAAGCCTGTGGCATCACTGCTATCTGGTGTGAGAATAACTTCCCCCAAGCCAGGACTTGCCATCATAGACCCTTCTAGACTCAGAGCTGTAGGCAGAAACTGCCAATCAAGAAGAGTTCACCCTTGAGACGAAGCCTCTTTCTATCTCTGCAATAGGTTCATAACATAGCCAGTAGGTCCTTTTGAAAACATAAAACATCAATTTCCTTCCCCATTCAAAAACCATCCAATGATTCCTCTCACACTTCAAATAAAATCCTAACTCCTTACCTTGCCTTCCAGGACCCGTCCCTCTGAATTGTCTCTTGCTCTCTCCATGGTCACACTTTTGCAGCCACACTAACTTGTAATTTGTCTGCTATCCGTCTCCCCTGTAGCACGTAAGCTCCATAAGGAGAGGGTTTTGTCTGCCTTGTTCACAACTGTACCTTCAGCACCTACAATGCTGCCTCGGATAAGAATCTGAACTCACAAGAGTATCTGAAGCACAGTTACCACTGCTTGAAACGGATGACCTCTCAACGTGAGCATTTGCTCCCCAGCTTGTGGCCACCAGTGACCTCCCAGAATGATTGCCACAATCAGAAAGAAGTATGAAAGGAAAGACAGTCTGCCCTTCCTGTCATGCTTAATTGTTTTTTTTTCTTCTTCTACTCATAAATTTCACTTATTTCATACATGTACTAATTAACTGGCTTTTTCATCGTGTGACCGGAATGGCATTTACTGGTGGGAGGAGGAACAGCGAAGTTGAAGAAGGTGGTAGTTGATGGTGGGTCAAGCAGACCACAGAGTTTTTATAATAAAATCTGAGATAAGAGCCAGATATTCGCATAATCATTTTTAAAGTCCATTTTTACAACCATCACATACTTACACCCTTGTACATTCAGATGTAACCCATGAACACTATAGTTTATATCAATCAATCAAAAAACCCACAAGACATAAAAAGAGATTCTTGAGGTAAAGCATAAAGGGAAAATGGGAAAGGAAATACCAGCAGAGGACACTGTATAAATGGTACAAAATATTATTTTGTAGTTACATGCCCTTAACAGTTTAAAAGCACTTTTTTTTTTTTTTGAGGAAAATTAGCCCTGAGCTAATATCTGCTGCCATTCCTCCTCTTTTTGCTGAGGGAGACTGGCCCTGAGCCAACATCCATGCCCATCTTCCTCTACTTTACATGTGGGGCGCCTGCCACAGCATGGCCTGCCAAGCAGTGCCATGTCTGCACCCGGGATCTGAACCGGCGAACCCTGGGCTTCCAAAGAGGAATGTGAGCACTTAACTGCCGCACCACCGGGCTGGCCCCTTAAAAGCACTTTTATATCAATTAAACAGCTAGCTCAGATCTTAAAAACAAGTAGAGTATAAGTAAATAAAAAGCAATAAAGAGAATGAAAAATAGGTGATCTCATTTGATTTCCATAAGAATTCCATGAGCAGGGCCAACCCCGTGGCACAGCGGTTAAGTGCACATGTTCCGCTTTGGCGGCCTGGGGTTTGCTGTTTGGGATCCCAGGTGCGGACATGGCACCCCTTGGCATGCCATGCTGTGGTAGGTGCCCCATGTATAAAGTAGAGGAAGGTGGGCATGGATGTTAGACCAGGGCCAGTCTTCCTTAGCAAAAAGAGGAGGATTGGCAGTAGTTAGCTCAGGGCTAATCTTCCTCAAAAAAAAAAAAAAAAAAAAAAGAATTCCGTGAGCTGGATGGAGCAGACATGATTCTTCTGCAAGAGTAAAGAGGATGTCTCTCCATGTTCACAGGCGGCCTCTGACCCCAGGTGTGGTCTGTGCAAGGCAACATCAGAGCAAGAAGATGCCCTCCTCTCAACCTTCCTGTCCCAAACATCCCACCCAAAAATTTCTGCTGCTTTCACAGCTTTTTCATCACTTTCTTAAAGAGAAGGGGAAAGCCAAGTGTGTGAATAAAGGCTAAGGGTTTAACTTCCTCAGGTCTGCAAATCATGAAACTGGGCAGTTCCCATAATATTTACTAAGGACTGCACATCTGAAACTAAACATCCACAGAGGACATTTTGGAGCTGACAATTTACTGGAAGCACAGGTTTAAAGGGCTTAAGAAGATGCCCATACTGAGCAGGTTGAGGGTGGGCTCCGGTATCTACAAGAAGATACAGATCTTTTCCAAGACGCACAGTCAGGGAAGCTCGCTTAAAGAGAGGCACAGACGTCAGTGAGAAGACCCGGCTGGGGACTGAACGACCTGGGTTGGGCTTTTGGCTCTGCTACATACTAGAGATGTGGCCTTGGGCAAGCCACACGATCTCTCTGAGCCTCAGTTTCCCAGTTTCTTTGTCTGTAAAATGTGATAACAGTATTAAGACAATAACGTCATAATAGCTCAGAGTTATTCTAAATATCAATTGACGTAATACATTAAAATGCTTTGTAAATAATAAAATACAGCATAAAATGTAGGTGTTATCACCATGGTATTTATTTCTGAAATAATTTACAACTTCCCTCCAGAATTAAGAAGTCTGGATCTATTTGGTTTTGGGGTCCCATTCAGGCCTGTAAATAGGCAGGACTTGAGGAGAAGTTTTTCACCTCATTACAAAGTCCTAGTACAACTAAGTCCATATTTAAATGTTATCTGCCAGGTCAATGTGCCTGTGGGCTTAGCTTTGGGGAGAATGTTTAAAATACGACCATTCTGCAATTTGCCGCCAATGACAAATTCTTTTGTTTTTATCTTATTTCATTCATTGAAAGAAATTCTATCTTTATCAAACTTTCCTTAATCAAGCAGCCTCTTGTATTAGTTAGCTTTCTCTTAGGAATCATATAATCACTTTAGAAATGCTCTATTCTCTTCCTTGATTTGGGAAAGCAGAATTATTTTAGTGTAAATTTCACTACTTTTAATGCTTCCAGTCTAGCAGCATTTTTCTCCCCCTGAATTCTACAGTGACTTCCTTTTTTAAACTCCTGAATAATAACTTGTTATTAAATAGCAGTTGAATGCCCCTTTTGTTGGAAGCACTTAAGAGATGAATAAAAGTATCATACATGGAGTCTACACGTTATTTTGGGGCGAGACTACTTTATACAAAGTGATATTTGTGGTTCTATATATTTTACCAAATACAGAGATCAGATCCTCTCTACTTTTCTGATATTCTCCTTATAGACTCATAGTCAATAAAGCATTCATTAGAAGAAGGTCAATGAGAAATTGTGATATAGATCCAGTAGCATAGTCTCCCATGATGTACACTGGGAAAAAAAGCACTGAACTGAAATCCAGGAAGACCTTTAGGGAAGGCCTTTAACACCTCTGGCCTCAGGTTCCTAATCTTACAAAGGAGAGAGCAGATGCCCCCTGGAGCTTCTTCCAGCTCTAATGTTCAACTTGCTTAAATAGTTATGTCACAACCTAAACACCACTCGTACTCCCAGCTCAAACAGCCCCGGGAGTGCCTTCACACCAGGAAATTCCAAAGTCTCAGAATTCTCAGTCCCTCATAATGATTCCACCAGTCTGGAAACCTCAAATGTCCACCTGTGTTCTGCCCTGATCTAGGCTCCACAAAGCCCAAACGATCCCGCAAATACATATGTGAGATGTGTGTTTTAAAAAGATAAATGCTAAATCTGTCCTATAACAAAGAATTTCAAGCGTCACTTCACCAGAGGTACCAGAGCCATGTTGCCCCTGTTGACGTAAAGTAGGAGTGGAGAAAGCAGGCAGAAGAAAGTGATCCTGGGATTCACATATGGAAGCCTCTTACTACCCCAGAAGGAAACTAAGACAGAGAGTATCATGCAAAAGCATCCCGTTAATGAGTAATTATGAAATGAGTAAAAGGAAGTGTCTTAATTTTGCAGTGGGCTCTTACTTTTTGTTAGAGAATAGGATTTGGCTTGTGATGAATCTAATCAAAGGTGACAGAATTACTGAAGTGCTGAGAATACCGCAGTGCAACCTCTTGCCTCAGAGGCTGGCCCACAGCAAGCATCCTGAGGATAGTGATAAAAGGAGATACTCCTGTATGAGAGAGAGGGAGAGAGGGAGACGCGGAGAGATGGGGCCAGGGCCAGTGGGGAGGGAAAAGCCCCTACTTTGTGTGTGTGTGTGTGTGTGTGTGAGGAAGATTGGCCCTGAGCTAACATCTGTTGTCAATCTTCCTCTTTTTGCTTGAGGAAGATTGTCACTGAGCTAACATCTGTGCCAATCTTCCTCTATTTTGTATATGGGACATGGCCACAGCATGGCTTGACGGGTGGTGTGTATGTCCACGCCCAAGATCTGAACCTGTGAACCCAGAGCAGTCAAAGTGGAGCACATAAATTTAACCACTATGCCACCAGAAAGACCCCTACTACTGAGACCATAAACCACAGAACCCTGAAGGTTAGCAAAAAGAAAGGGGCATTATTTACAATAGCCAAGACATGGAAGCAACCTAAGTGCCCATCAACAGATGATTGGGTAAAGAAGATGTGGTATATATATACACAATGGAACACTACTCAGCCATAAAAAAGAACAAAATCTTCCCATTTGCAACAACATGGATGGACCTTGAGGGAATTATGTTAAGTGAAATAAGCCAGATAGAGAAGGATAATCTCTGTATGACTCCACTCATATGAGGAATTTAAAAATGTAGACAAAGAGAACAGATTAGTGGCTACCAGGGGAAACCTGGGGTGAGAGGTGGTCACAAAGGGTGAAGGGGTGCACCTGCAACACGAGTGACAGACAATAATGTACAACTGAAATTTCACAAGATTGTAACCTATCATTAACTTAATAAAAAATTTTTTTAAAAAAAGAAGAAACTGACTCACTTCCCACTTCTAAGAGAAACTTAAATAGAAGTAAATGTTGGAAAAGCAGCAGCTTCCAAGGTAACACTCTTTATCATACGCAATACACACACATGTGTGTGCACTTGGGCACTACATACGTATTTATTTTATGCAGCTGTGGCCTGTCCCAGCTGCCTGACCACCATGGGAATAAGCCGAGGTTAAGGAATTTTGAGTTAGCATAAATGTAAGAGCAGGAGAGGATATACAGGCTAAATACTAAAGTAAAAAACTTATTTGTTACTTAATGTTCTTTTAATATTTTAATAATTGTTCTTAAAATGTTCTTCCAGTTTTGCCATACTTTTCAAGGGAAAACCATGTTAAGTTCTGAGCTAAAATGGAGCAGTTGAGAAGATAAGATAATTTTATTCATCTCCCCTAGGTTCCTGTTACAGTCTCGGAACTGCCCTCCCTGCTTCTGCCCTGGGGCCCCTGCCGAGAGGAAGAGCCAGGGTGATCTTACTAAAATGTAACGCGGCCTTGTTCAAAACTTTCCAGCGCTTTCTATTTCATTCAGAGTAAATGGCAAAGGACTCCTAGCAGCCCCCCAGGCCCTCCATGAGCTGCCCCAGCCCCTGTTCCCTCTGACCTCATTTTCTACCCCCTCTCCTTCCCACTTCAAGGCCTGTGCACCTTCTGTTCTCTTTCTGGAAAGTTCTTTCCTCAAAGATCTTCATGGCTCTCTCCCTCATGTCCTTCAGGCAAATGTCATCTCTTTAGTGAGGCCTTCCTTGATACATTTAGAATTTAAAATTGGACATCACCCCCTTCCCTGGCACTTCCAGAACACATTTCTTGCTCTATTTTCCTCCACAGTGCTCACCCCCACCTGGTATACTACATATTTTACTTATTAAATGTCTCTCCTACCTATTAGGGATCTTGTGTGTTTTGTTCACTGCAATATCCCTACTCCCTGGCCATACAAGTGGCGCTCGATACATACCGTTGAATTAATAAATAAATTTAACTTATTCTAGAAATTAACTGTAAGAATAAATTTAAAAAGATGACCTACTAGTTAATTAGAATATGTTGAAACCAAGAGACTGATCTTTTTAGCTTTACTCCTGATCTAGATCATAGCCATAAAGTAATCCATTTGAAAACATAAATTGCTTTTTCCTATAAAAGTACATATATATAAGTTTATACACATATCTAAAACAGCAACTCATCTTTAAAAATATATAATGACTGCACTGTTCTAAACCACCATGGCTTTTTTCCTCTTGGGACAAAATTTATTCAGTTAGGCAAATCAAGTAAGACATGAGAGTGAGGATTATTTTCAAAATTGCTGAAAAGTTAGAAAGGATCATTTTTTTTTAAATTCCAGAGTAGCAAAATCTTTTCATAGACAATGGGATACTTTCTCAAATATATAAAGAATCCC
Source organism: Equus asinus (assembly GCF_041296235.1). Lineage (NCBI taxonomy): Eukaryota > Metazoa > Chordata > Mammalia > Perissodactyla > Equidae > Equus > Equus asinus. The sequence continues at coordinate 134,637,069 of NC_091790.1, read as the reverse complement.
TAGAAATTGATATAAAAATGACACATAACTCAGTTGTAAATTGGGCAAAAAATATTAACTGTTCACAGAAAAGGAAATGCGAGTGATCCTGAAACATATGAAAAGATGCTCAACCTCATCATAAAAAGGAGCATGCAAGTTAAAATGATATTGAGATCCCTTTTGTCATCTAACGGATTGAAAAGATCTAACAGTTTGGCCTGTGGAGTGGAGAAGCAGCATCTTCACGTATTGCTGGTAACGGAGCCAACTGGTACCACACCTTTTGGACAATAATTTGACAGCAGTGTTTAAAATTATAACTGTATATACTTATTGATTCTTTTACCTTACTTCTGGTCATTTATCCTCCAGATATTTTTGCATACAAGCGATGTGTATAAGTACTGGGTTATAATATGTATAACAGTAAAATGTTGGGAACAACCCAAATGTCCCTAAGTAGGGAACAGGTGACATCCATACAATGGAAAATGATGCAGCTGTAAGGGTAGAGGGAAGCCTCACTGGCCTCCTCTCCATAGTGACACGAGAAGACCTACAGGACGCATTCATGAGAGACTCAAGGCCCAGAATTGTGCTTAACATGGGAAATATAAAAATATATATTCGTAATGTCTTACATTCACATAAAGGAAAGAAACATAAGAAACTAATAAAATAGGGGCCTGCAGTGGGGGCAGTGGTTCTGGGGAAGAGGGCAGTTGGCAGACAGGGGTGGGGAGGCTTCGTACCATGCTCCTTTTTTATATTGTTTGATATTTTGAATTGCTTAAATTTACAATTTTTAAAAATTAAGCAAAGTATTATATCCGATCTAGTAATCATACTCCTTGGTATTTACCCAAAAGAGTTGAGAACTTACGTCCACACAAAAACCTGCACATGGATGTTTATGGCAGCTTTATTCATAATTGCCAAAACTTGAAACAATCAAGATGCTCTTCAGTAAGTGAATGGATAAATAAACTGTGGTACATCCAGATAATGGACTATTCAGTGCTAAAAAGAAATCAGCTATCTACCCAGAAGAAAACATGAAGGAAACTTAAATGCGTATTACTAAGTGAAAGAAGCCCATTTGAAAAGGCAACATCCTGTCCAACTATAGGACATTCTGGAAAAGGCAAAACTATGGAGACAGTAAAAAGATCAGTGTGCCAGGGGTTGGGCGAGGGGACGGAGGGATGAAGGGGCAGAGCACTGAGGATGCTTTAGGGCAGTGAGACTACTTGATGTGACACTATAATGGTGGATACACATCATTCATTGTACATTTGTCCAAATCCACAGAATGCACACCACCAAGAATGAATCCTAATGTAAACTATGGACTTTGGGTGATAATGATGTGTTAACAGAGGTCCATCAATTTTAACAAATGTACCACAGTAGTGGGGGATGTTGATAATTGGGAGGCTGTGCTTGGGTGGGGGCAGGGAGTATATGGCAAATCTCTGTACCTTATGCTCAATTTTTCTATGAACCTAAAACTTCTCTAAAAAATAAACTCTGTTAAACAAAACAAATTATGTCCTTGTGGGTCAAACTTTTTGTTTTCCCTCAGACTTTCTAAGGCACTCTTTGGGGGTAGAATATGGAGGTGGGGAGTAGGGGAGTCTAGCACTGATATTTTTCTTCTCTGAGAATGAGCACTTTCTTCCCCTGGAGCATGAGGTCCAGGAGGTCAGAGACCAGGATTCCCCTGATGGTCTGGGTAAGTGCTGCATGAAGGGACACATAGATTTGCTTCCTTTGCCTCAGTCTATGATCTTGTCTCCCCTTGAATCCTCTCAAGCCAACTCAGGAAGCATTCATCACATCTACTCTTATCCACAAGCCCCAAGCTTTGCCCAGATTATCTTTCTTGCTTGTCAGCACCCATGCCTTACACCATCTAAACATGGTAATCTTCTGGACTCCCATTACCTTCTATGTGTCTGTAGTGGCACTTGTATATGATATTAATAACTTAAACATACATATTCTAATTTATATGTCTATCAGAAGAGTCATATAACTCATGTTTTTTGAAACATTCAACATAATTCAAGGCAACCAACATTAAGTGAACACCAAAATATGTACCATGCACAGTCTCTGATCTCATGAAGTTCCCAATCTGTTAGTTTAATTTGCACTACATCATAGTACTTTCTAGAACACATTTAATAAATGCTTTTGTATGTTTTTGGTAAAGATAAATTCTATTCACACCAAAATAAACAAATTACTCCATATTTTCTACTGCAGAAACTTGGCAGGTCAAATGACTGTCTTAATTGTTCTTTTCTGCATCTAACTTTAATCATTTAAAATCATTTCAGAGTCTGCTCTGTTTTATTTCCCTAGGACTTAAGATGTTAGATACTAACATGGGGAAGCTAACCTTCTGTACGAGCGAGCCCACATCCGGGACATATATAAAGAGCTGAGTCTCACGCAGACTCCATTAGGAACCACTGGAGCAGTTAGTGGCTGCTTCTTGCTTGGTTAAAAAAAGAGGGAAAAAATCCATCTTAGATTGTTAAGTTTCTATAGTCTTTTAGAACATAGAAGTTACTTAAAAATTTCAGTAAAAGTACAGAGTCCGTGAGGCAGGTGAGGAAGATAAAAGAATTCTCAGCACACCGTACACTTTCAGAAGAAAACTATTAAGAATAAAAATAGTTTCCCAGCTCAGTCAATCTTTGGAATTGATAATTTATTCCTGATGCTCCCCCAAAAGAGGAGAAGAGGAGAAAGAGAATATACTTGGCTCCCATAACAGAAAATATTCATAGATCTTTTCCCTCATAAAATAATGGACTGTTAGATCTTCCATAAAATCCCTTTCAGTAATTTTTATGGTGGGTCTGCGTTTTATAATCCGTGTTTTGTAACAGAGAAAAGAAAAAAAAAAACAACCAACAAGAGAACCATTTTACAATAATTTATTCCACTGATTTTTATTAAATTTCCAATTCCAAACCTTTCATCCCTTCTATAAAAATGAAATAGACCATGTTTGAGATTCTTCCTCTAAGTGTAATTATTAAAATTCAAAGTTTCTTGACTGCCACCTACTGTTGAAAAAAAAAGTGACAACTTATTTAAAAGTTCCGCATTTTCTCTCAGATTTTCCAGTGTAGGGGTTTAAATGTTTTACATTTTAAAAGTACAACAGGATTGTACAATAGGACATTCAGAACATTTTAGACGTTTAAATTCAAATTAATTGACCACAGATTACTAGTTTTTTAAAAAATAAATCAAAATGTGATGTTTTCCCTTTTACAGTTGAATACTTTTCTTGTATGATTACAAGAAGTCATACAGATGGATTGTAGTACCATGATTTAAATTTTGTTTTTATAGACATGGATGCTAGTCTAACTGATGATGAAATGAATGGTTACTTCAAGATTAGCCAATCAAATCAAATGATGCACACATGGTGAAAATCCCTCATAAGGGATGTCATTAGTTCTATCTTTACAGAGAAATAAATTCTGAAAACAAGAGGACAACTCCATTAATAGGGAGAATACACAATGGCAAAAGGAACCAGAATTTTTCAAGGTAACGTATTAACTTGAGGGGGAACATTTATATATGCACCCTTTGCACATAGGAAACACTTAGTTATTTGTAATTAACAAAACATACCTGGCTTAAAATGTGGTAAAGAATGAACTCCAGGCCACGTGTCTTCATTTGGTGTTCCCAGAACCTAGTGGAGAGCAGGAAATTGTGGAAACAGACTTATTATTTCCAAAGCACTCAAAATTCTCCAGTGTAGAAAACAGTACACTGCATATGATGAAACTCTGGATTTTTTTCCATAATCGTGTGCCAGCGATTTTATTTCAGTAAAAACAAACTCAGCTAAAGAGCCACCCAAGATGAATGGCTGTGTTTTAACAAAGGCAGCTGAATGTGGTAAGACATTAAATCTGCTACATTTTATCAACTCGAAACTGAATAAGCAGGCTATGGACTAAAATGGTAAGTTTCATCTTCATGGAACTGAATGAAGGATGTGTGTCCCTCATGATTCTTTCATGAGCTTTTGTCCTTCACTCTAGTATAAGACATCTCATCATCTAACAGTTCTAAGAATCCTGTCGTTTCTTCCCCCACATCCTCATTTGAGTATCGTAAGGTTTCAAAGAAGCAAGACAGACAGCTTGGGAGGCTCACACGCTCTATTAGCCTACTGCTCATTGCAGTTAACGTCTTTAATTATGTGACTTATAGTTTCCTTGTCCTCAAATACTATTCTCTCTACACTTTTTCTATCCACACTTCCACCTTCTTTCCCCATCTACTTTTCTATCACGACAATGTTTGATCTAGTTGAAGAAATTAAATGGCAATTCCAGCTCACATGTAACTGGGCACACTCCATTTGAATTTTCAGTCCCACCATCCATCACTATTACAGTCAATGCTCATGGTAAATCACTGATTGAGAACAGTGGAGTTGAAGAGCGAAGAGCCCAGACCCTGGAAACAGACTCCTCAGGTTCAAATCCTTGTTCCCCTACTTACTAGCCATGTGACCTTGGGTAAGAAACAATCTCACTAAGCTTCAATTCCTTCATTCATAAACTGGAAGTGATAACAGCACCCACCTCGTCTGTGGTAAGAACACTACCCAGCAGGCAGTAAGCACTACGTAAGTCTTGGATGTTATTCAAAGCACCCACAGAACATGGGGTCAGGTGAGTGATGCTCTGGCCATGTGGGAGAATCTAGCCTGCCCACTTTATCCACAGCGACTCCCTGTAACTCAAACTATGATGGACCAACGTGGATAGTCAAACAGGTTAGAAAGGGCAAGAGGAAAGCCGGAAGGAGGAATGGCAGATATCACGAGAGGAAATGAAGTATGTTCACTTCCTCTCCGAGGATTTGCAGGTACTACTAGGCAACAAGGAAATAAGAGCTCTGATTGTTTATGTAGTTATTTACTGGGGGACAGGGCTGTGACATCAAAGGCTGCCACACACAGCAAGTGCTTTGCTCCCTGCCTCCTACTCTGGTGAATCAAGGTTAAACATGCACTATGTTCCTTGTTGACACACTGGATTTGGGTTCAGGGGATCAGATAATACAATTCTTTTAAACTGTAACTGGTTCACTTTGCAAGCACTGATTAATGCTAACATTAACAGGCAGCTCTACACACACCAGGCCACGCAAGGACAGGCTAGGTGGGAGGGGAGGGAGACAGGCGAGAGGGCTGGAGAGCTGTAAGACAGAAAAAGAGACAAAGACATTGCATCTGACGTGAGCCACTGTGATATCAGTGTCTCTGCAAAAGGCATGCCCTCCCTTCTTTTCACTAATTCCAGCCATTACTTCAGGAGAGGGGACAACCAGGTTTGCAGGCAGCGCTCACGGCTCACCCGGGGAACGCTCTACTTCGAGCTCACTCTGAATTCTGTGTGAAGGACATGAAGGGCTTTAGCAACGAAGGGGAGGAACTTGCAGCTCAAAATCATGACTTCATCACAACCAATCCATCACAAGTGAAACAGACCCTCTGAAACAATGGAAAGTCCAGGAAGAACTTGAACCTCATTCTCTCACTCCTAATAAAGGTCTGAGTGTTACCCTGACTGTACCTGTGTCTACAATGTTTGTGTTAGCAAACGTTTTCACAGGCTCTCTCCCCATCCACATCCAGTGTTCTGTTTCAGAGTGATTATCAAATATTATGGCCATCTCATAAAAATTACCTGCAAAGAGAAAATACATGACTTTTTCTTTTTTCAGTTATTATAGTGTTGACTGATGAGATTCCAGATCTCAAATTGTTCTCCTGCCTACAA